>NW_024582091.1:17701304-18058758 GCF_017639235.1 Corvus kubaryi
TCCTTCCGAATTCCTTCCGAATTCCTTCCTTCCCTCCCTCCCTCCCTGTCTTTCTGCCTTTCTTTTCTCCTTCCCTGTTTCCCTCTTTCTTTGTTGTGTGAAAGGGGAAGAATTTATACCTTCATAAATCTTTGGTGCATCCCCAGCCAAAATGGAAAACTCTATAGAAAAATGATAAATAAAAAGAAAATAAAAGTTAGATTTAAATCTCATCTTTTTAATAATCCCTGTGACAAGAACAGGAAAGATTTGATTTCATGCATTTTTAATATTCAGGTTCTAATTTCTGAACTCTCCAAGCTCTTATTTAAACAATGACTTATTCTGACAGAGACCTGTCTATAGGCTTTGTAAGCCTTAAATTTTATTCTTACAAGATGAAGGCACTTTGGCATAAATTTCCCACAGTATTAAAAGTGTTACAGTCTTGGTCAAATCACATTTTGTCTGGCTTTAAACACGGTACAGAAACACCTGTTAGCCTCAGTCCTCAATGCAGAGGTTGTTGCCATTGATCATGCTAACTCTGGCTCATCATGTCCTATTTGGCCTGGGCTTACAGGCAGCTCACAAACTCCTCTGGTGCCTACCCCATTTTAGGAGCTAAATCTCATCCAAAGCCTCTGAAAATCTGAGCTCAAATCCTGGACTAGCATCATGCTGAGACTTGAATTTAACTGAGCTTATCCAGCATACCTATGTCATCAATCTCTACCAGTTCATTTTTTTTTTCTTAAACCAGACAGGGACAAAACTAATGATAAACCAGTGTCCTCTTCTTGACTGAGCATAGAATGCAAACATAGAAAACAGACTAAACTTTTTTTTTTTTTTTTGAGGGGGTGTGGTGCTTAGGGAAATGGTTTATTTATGATTTGACAGCACTGGGCTAACAGTTGGACTTGATGATTATAAAAGTCTTTTCTTACCTGAATTATTCTACGATTTTACAACAAACCTAGTTTTAAACCGAGCTTTTAACCCCAGTTTTGTGACATTGAAGGACTGCTTAGCTGTTTTCTTATATTTTCAAGCATTGCAGACACGTGGCCTTAGTTGACTGTTTAAACCAGTTGTTCAGACATTTCAGGGGCATGAATCTCTGGAGGAAATTTCTTTGTTTTTCCTCTCTAGTCTTCATGATTTGCCTTCCTTCTCAGTATATTTTTTACCTCAAGGATTTTTTTCTTTTGGTGTACATCATACAAACGGTATTCCGTGTATAAAAATCCCTAAATATTTTTTTTTCTAATTTTTACATGTTGCCTTGCTCTGTTCTCAGTGACTGTGTACAGTACTAATTTTGTTCAAATTGAAATGTAACTGTATGTATACATAAAGTATAGATGAACACATGTACATGCGTGCGCACGCATAAACAGATCCTTTTTTTTAAAGAAACTGCCATGCTCTGACCTGATTAAAACAGTGTGTGCAAGCTTTCTCTCAGCTGCAGTAATAAATGAATATTCCTTTTAAGACTCGAAATTGCATAGCTTTGTGGCATAAATGAACTTTTAAGTCCTGAACTGATGTTAAATGTTCTAATGCTGTTGATAGGGGTTTGTGTGCCTTGAATAATTTTGTCTGAATAGGGTTAACTTGTAGAAAATCAAGACACACTGCAGTACAGATTCTCAAAGCATTGAATCTTTCTATCCAAGCATGTGGAAAGGTACTTGTGCGTTTGCACCAAATCAGTCTGAGGCTGCTTTATGCACAAGACAAGATTCCTTCTGATTGTTCTGATGAAACTTGTCACAGGATTATTGTGAATCATCAGCTTTTACAGCAGGACAGTTTATAACCCCCATGCAGAGGGAAAACAAATAGAATGAAATGGTGTAAGGTTTAAGTTTGGCATTTTTATTCATTAAAGGATTCTCAGTGTTCACGCTGATGTTGCAGTATACAAAATTAAAATATTAGCTCCCTGAAGCACTTTCTGGAAATTTGGCCCATTTTGTTATTTACATGTAGTCTGCTTTGATCACAAAATTCAAAATATTGCACTGGTTCTTATTTCAGCTTTTCTCAGATTTACCGTATTTCATTACCAGCTCACTATATTGGTGGTGCTGAGGGTTCTGCAGGTGGTGAAGGTTACCAGGAGCTGTATCCTGTTCTCTTTCTTTACACTGTCTGAACTCCCTCAGCTTTCTGCATGCAACCTAAAACTGCAATCTGCTTTTCAGTGTAGTCAGTTACTTTTCACTTTTGTGATGAATGCTGGATGCTAGCTCTATCAGGGACCCTTTATTCAGCTACAATTAAAAGACTTTGTTCTGTTTTGATTATGGCATATTTTCCAAGAATTAATCTATCGAGCTATCTTGAACAGAGCCTACTAGAAAATGAAAGGGGAAAATAAATATTAGGATGCATTAAATAGCAGTGATATGAATTATCTAAAGTAGCCTTATGGGAATATTCAGAAACGTAGAGTGGAATGCATATGTAAATTTCTGCTGAATGATGGCCTGAAATGATGTAAAATGTGCTCAGAACTCTATAAGCTAATTCATGTAGATACAAGCATTGCAAAAATAAAATATCCATTGCTGCTTATATCTCTGATGATGTTCTAAGACCACTGCTGGTTCTTAATACTGATCTGATACCATCTTGATTTTTAGTGTTCTCCTTTGAGATACTTAGATGCATGAGCTGTAATTAGATTGAAATGTTCAGAAAGATGATTTTGCTGCAGGCAGAATTTTGAAAAAAAATTTTAAGTGGCACTTGCAAGAATCTGTGTGGGTTTTGAAACATCTTGGCTGACCACACAACATTAAAATTATTTCAAAATATACTGGTAGTGCCTTTACAGTCATTTGTAGAACAAACATGCGTGTGGTTGTTCTGAAGTAGTACATGAAGTAATTTTAAAATAACTTTCACTTCCACTATTAAAATTAACAAAAAATTCTGAAATAAATAGTAACTTATGGCACTCTATGACACTCTAGTTCTTTGACAGTAGTTTAGGATCTTCTCCAGTCAGCTCCATTTATTGTGGAGTGATCTCAGAACACATCAACTGTTTTGGGTTTTTTTCACCTGAAGCTAAACTGGAAAATATGATGGAGGTATGGATCAAGTTAATACATCCCAGAAACAAGTGGACATTCCCCTGATACTAGCCACACTAGAGCTAGTCTGGAGTAATCCCCCCACCACAGAACAAATGTGGGATGGATCTCAAGTCTTTGACAACAACTATCTTATTCCACAGACAGCACACAACTACTGCCCTATGCCATTTGCTAATGCAGATGCTGCCTAACATGCACCTGCAGCAGTGCATTTTTTGGTCTAGGTGTTCTGAAATGTAGTGATACCAGTTACAGTTCTGGTTTTAAGTCAGTATTCAGCACAAACGTAAACTCCAAAACAGGTAAATTGAACAAAATTAGAAGGTTCCATAGATACATTAGCAATATCAGTATAGAATGTATAAACAGTGCAGCATAGGAAAGCGAGTTCATCCATAATTGACTACATATTTAGAACATAGATTTATTAATAATAGATGCAGAAAGAACAAAAGAGGAAAGAACTGCCTTTGTGGGAAAACAAGTTTTTTGAGACAGCCTACTTGAGATTTCTGAAGAAATATGGGGGAGCTAAAAAATTAAAATTTGAAATTAAAAAGATATGCACTGTTTGATCAGACAGAGCAGTATGACAGGAAGATAACAGAAATCAAAAGCAGAACCTGTTTAACCTCCTGTCCCAGGCCCAACTTTTTAGAGATTGTTGTAAACATGATCCACTTGGGATGATGAATGACTCTATTTTCATGCTTCTAATAACGCTCTTGAGCAGGCTAATCATTGCTCTGAGAACATGCCAAATTACATGTGCTGAATCATTTTCATGGGAAGGATATAATGTGCACAGGGTTTGGATGTTGTCACCAGCATTATGATGATCAGTGTAAGAGCATGACTGTGTGAGCCCTGATTTTTGCAGGGCTTATATGCGTATGCATATATGGGCATTCAAGCACATTCCTATTCTATAGCACATAGAATCTAAAAATTATGATTATTTGATTTGTTCTACAAGACCAAGGAACTACTAGGAGCCTTGATCAAATCTGAAGGTAATGTAAAGCTGGAACACAATTCACTGAAATGGTTAATAATCAGCCTGAACAATAGGTCACAGAAGGGGTGGTCTAAAAATTATCTTTCTCATCAAAGCCTTAATGAAAATACTGAACTCAATTAGGAACAGTCTTATTTTTGTGGAACCCGTATACTTAGGTCACTATATATATAGTGCTAAGTATAGATAGATATAGATAGATATAGATATAGATATAGATATAGATAATTGCAGTCATGTAAAATTTGGGGTTTATTTTCAGCACAATTTTAGCAATTCATCTAAAGCTCATGAAGAGAATGTCACATATAGATATTGACTTATCCTACATCTCTGAACTACTGAGATATTTAGGGTTGGCTGAATCATCTTTGGGAGTCCCTATTTTGAGATTATAAAGTGGCTTAGAAAATTCTATATACTGGGTAAGTTTTTTTTTAGACGGATGAAGGTATTTGAGTTGAAAATCAATAAAAAGAACATAGCATCTCCAGAAAGCACATCACCTCACCCTTGGATTGATTTAAAACAGGTGGCTTTTGGGTTGATACATTACTTTAGATAACATAACTACTTTTTTTTAGATACTGGTAGTGGGATCTACGTGACTTTTGGATAGCAAAGACTGGTACCCTAGTTAGCAAAGACTAGTACCCTTCTCTTGTCTTCCCAGTGAAGGTGCTTCCAAGGTGCAGTCCATTTCATCCTAAAGAAGTTGTCTAAAATATTTCAGATGTATTGAGCCCTAACCCACCTATTTCCCTTTATGTAAGGAGGCCAGAGACAGTACTTCATGTGCTGGACTTTGTGTTGTGGAATTTTCAAGTTAAGTGATATAGGTAAGTGCCTGAAAATTAAATCCTTATAACCTAAATACAAACAAAGAACTTAGTATAGTGTTGCCAATTAATGAATATCTGTTCATGCCTTCTCTGTTCAGATTATGTAACTTCAGTGGGTCACTTGTACCATGAGAAGCAATCCCCAGTACTAAGAACAATATGACTGGAAGCAAAATTTACACTGCATTGCAAGAGGTTAGTCTTCCTGGGAACAGAGAGAGAAGAAATACTAAAAATGTTAATATTGTTGCTTCACAGCCACCACACTTTGGATAATCCATGTCTATGAGTATATGAAGGGAGGGTGCCAGGAGGATGTTTCCAGGCTCTTCTCAGTGGTGCCAAGCAAGAGGCAATGGGCAGAAACTGAAGAAGAGGAAATTCCGCCTGAACATGAGGAAGAACTTATTTACTGTGCAGGTCACTGAGCACTGGAACAGATTGGCCAGAGACGTTGTGGAGTCTTCCTGACTGGAGATATTCAAGAACCATCTGCAATTCTGTGCCCTGTGCTCCAGGATGACCCTGCTTGAGCAGGGAGGTGGGACCAGATGATCCACTGTGGTACCTTCCAACTTGACCCATTCTGTGATTCTGTGACTATGTGATAATACAATTGAATCACTGTGGTCCTCCACAATCTGGGCAACAGCAAAATCTGGTGCTTTAATGAAGCTTTCAATATTGCGTAAAGACAAACAATTAAATGCAGTTTGTAGATGGGGAATCTGTTTCTCTGTGTTGCTTGTCAATGCTTCTCAGAACTGCCATTCTAAGCAGAATATAGCTAAAAGTACAGTGCTAATTGAAATAATAGCTTTTAATGGTTGAAAAATCCACAAATACTACTGGCATTTCAGAAAAGCAATTTCAGAAAGTATTTCTTTCAAAGGAAGGAAATGTGGCTAAAAGCAGGATTGAAGAAATAAATAAATGAAGAATATAAGGAAATATTTTCTTTTATCTTTAGGAGAATTTATTGATGATTCTTCTCTCTCTGTAAAAGCTTCTGTTTCTCTTTGCTTCTGTAATCTGCCTGAGTGATTGATTGCACAGTGTTAGTTGGCAGAACATATGGTGACTACCTGACCCTGTACATGCAGTCAGGCAGAATCTGGGTGAAGAACTAGTCACTGCACACTGAAATGTTTCTGAAAATGATCATTTGATGTGACCATTTTTCTTCCAGGTCTCTGTTGCTGCTGTTAACCACCAACTTAGTAAAATGATCAAGGGTATGTTGCTTTCTGTGTATATATGTCTGCCCTTTTGCTGTATATCTGCTGCACAATATGTCCTAGGGCATGAAAGGGTGTCAAACTGCCAATATGTGCACAATGTAGAAGTACTGACATCTCCTTAACCCTTCCATGGCCTGTTCAGATACACAAGGACTAAGATCATGACCTTAACAGAGATAAAGGCACCCTAATAACAAAATATAAATAAATAAAAAGAGTGGGATTTCCACATTCTGTGATTCCAACTCTTGCCCTACCCAGACCAACAAAATATGTTTACTGTTGGAGTCTTACAAATAAAAAACAGGTTTATTTGAACATTATATTATTTCTATTCTTGAAAAAGGAATTGAAATAAAAGTGAAATTTTGCATTTGAAAAATTCACTGATTTTTCTTTTAAACATAGCTAAATTACTCCTTCCACCTGAGCTTGTGCATAATTACCAATTTTAGCATTAACTAGACATGGTTCTGGGGAGATTAATTGTGAAGACTGAACACAGTAAGGTGATTAAAGGAGCTTCCTTGTTTCCTATCATTCAAGACCTACTTTAGGTCAGAGAATATTTTCATGCTGTTCTTTTCCTGCAGTCCCGTGATGACAGCTGTACCCTGAATTTCAGTGGGTTAGACTGTTGCCTTAGTCCCATATTATAACAAAAAGATACTTTCTCACTGAGAGAAGTCATGCTGGCATCTTTACTCATAAAATGGTCACATTTCCTTTTTACTAACATATTGAAAATGGGAGGACAAATCTTATATTTATAGATGACACACAAACTACTCTGCATCTTTTCTTGTGGTTCTGTTTTGATGGGAAAAGCCTTTCCTTAGGCCTTTGCACAAAAAGAAAACCAGTATGTCTGTGTTCTGGCTCACTATTCAACTGTCTAATGCCATTCAAAAGTCCTGTAGTTTACAAAGGCAGAAAAAGGCTTGTGTATCTTGAAGCTGTTCACACCAATTCCTTTTTCATGATATCTTTAATCTAATCTAAGTAGGAGTTCTTTCTTCTCCCTCCAAGAAGAGCTACTAGCATGTACAGGTGACAGCACAGCAGCAACCACTGTTGGCATTAACTCTGAGGATTCAAAAGACCTAACTTTGCTGATGAGTAAAGTCAGAGAGCTGCCAGTGGCTTCAGGTTGACAGGCTTGTTCCATTTCCCACTGAGTCCACAGAGTTTTTTCCTGGTTTGTATAATAATTTGCTGCAAACACTTTAAATGACGGTGATTTTTTTTCTTATTTGTAGCATTAATGTTACAGAAATAGATTTCAGCACCTTTTACGTCCTCTTCAGTCATGTTCCACTAAGCCCATGACCCTTTATTAACTAGAAATCTTAAAAAATGATTGAGATAAAAGGGGTGTTATGAATAAGCCTTTGGGATAAGAACACCCCCTTAATTCTTTCCTTCCCTCCTTCCTTTATTTCTTCCCACCTCAGGCCCTCATAATGTAATTTTAAAAAAAATTAGATCATCTACAGGTCACCTACCTGTATGTTAACTGTGTCAATTTTTTATTGCAGACATGCACATGCCTTTGTTCTGCCTGGGAATTCAAACATTTTTTGCTGGTTTTGCTTTTGTGGTGATTTTGTTGTTGTTTTTCCTTTGCTATGCATAGTTGTAATTACATTATTTGGGTTTTTTACAAAAATATGCAAGAAAAATGTAATTGCTTTTGAGTGACTTTTCTCAATTAAATCAATGGTATCAGATAAGATTAGGCAAAATGCTTGCAAAGCACTGGTCAAAGAGAATGAGCCTCTTCGTGCTAAATAAACTTTGAGAAAAAACTTCTAAATTATCTCTCTTGTATTATTTGAGTGCAATCACAGATTATATTTGACCAAGCAAATAACAACATGATCCCAATTTCCCCCAAAATAAACAGAAAGTGGATACTTTCCACTTCTATGTCTATAAATAATAAATGCCTTAAAGTTTGTGCACAGTAAATAAATCAGTAGTTTGGGACAGAGCTTAATTCTCCACATCATTTTTACAGCTGCAATGACTTCAGTGAAATTTCTGTGGAGCTGAGATTCACTGATGAGAATTAAGCCTTCTTGGAATGATGAAATGAGTCTGAATTTCAAGCATTTGACCGAGAAAATTTCATTAGTGGTTAAAAAGCATACAGAAAGCAGATATATGGGGCATAAGGGATAATAACTGGAAGTTTTGGAATTAATCCAAGGAGGAAAATGCTCTAACTTTAAAAATTTTAAAGGTATTTTGGTTCTCTCTCCACCTTTTTGCCAGTGGGTCTTTACATGCATTCCCACTTGTGATGGAGCAAATATTTGATATGATCTTTGGTGGACAGATAATGATCTGCTGAAACTGGCCAGCTTTAAATGAAGAAGTTTAATTTGCATCACCCTATTAACCTAGTACCCCATGAGCCTAAGTGAATACAAGATGGCTGAGGAAAGGAATGGTGGTGCAGGAGCAGAAATGTGAGGCAGTGACTCTTATACCATACTATCTGTACTATACTACCTACACTCTTTGTAAAACTACACAGCCCCTCAGGCTTAATGACACTGAACTTTGCTTAGGCACCTTCTGTTGGCAGTAGGGAGGGACTTTCCCCAACTCAGAGCCTGATTTACCCACTGTGACTTGCCTTCTCTATGTTTTTATTGAGCAGGAGAAAAGCCCAAAAGATTTAGATTGCACTCAAAAGAAAATTTATGGTTGTAGTCTGCAGTGCAAAGGGACATGTCCCCTCCTGCACACAAGCACAACACTTAGCCTTTCAGAAAACATTCCCAGCCTCACTTTTCTACTGAATAATGTCCACAGTGTAATGATGTCTATCCACAGTGTGCACCAGCTGGCTCCTTTGGGGTAAGCCTGGAAACGGAGAGAGTGGGGAACCCACTGTGGTATGTCAAATTAGAGAGTACCCCGGGAGGTGAACAGAAAATGCACAGGTAATAATGAACAACATGTACCTTGCTCATGTTTCTGACAACTGTAGTTTCAGTTTAATTATTCATATGAATACTTTGCTGGATTGCTGTTGTTGTTAATGTGGTCTTGCATATTTTATAAAAATGATGACCTGGAAGCAGTACTCAGTCTGACAGGCAGGGTAGCAAGCTGGGCTGCTTTTTAAAAGAGAGGACAGAGAAGTGAAAGCAGAACCGTCCTCCTTTGTTACTTCAGCGTGGCAGTACTGTGCCTCCCCAGATCCCTGTGCAGATCAAGGGCTTCAGTATGTAGCAAAAAAACCTTCACATTACATAAAGTGCATACCCATGGAGCTACTGTCATTGCTTAATCATTCTACATGTCAGAGAAAAATTGTTGCATGTGGAGAAATTGTTGGTGACCTGTAGAGTGTCCATGCAGCTGGTCCCATTTTCTACTGTGGAACTGCAACCTCTATTTTTGCTTGTGTTGGGGCAGTCTGTGACCTTAAGCAAAGGCAATTTGTTATGGTATTAACGCCTTGCTGAAATGCCTGTGCTGATATTCCAGGCAGATGTTTGCCTAACCTATTCTTAAAGACCTCCAGTAGTGGAGAATCCACAATATCCCCAGACAATCTATTTCATTGCTTCATTATCATTACTGCTAGAAACTTTCCTAAATGGCATTTTTATCATAATTGCTTGTAGTTACTAGTAACTGATTTCCAGGATGCCAGATGTGTAAATAAAAGGGATTGCTCCTTCATAAGTCCTCCATTTTCACTTTTCAACAAATTTAAATAAATAGTCTGTATTTGAGAAAAGGGTCAGTCTAGATAATGTTTAACTCTTTGCACTAGCCAGGACAATTATATTCCATCAATTCAATGCCCTATGTAACTGATATAGTGCAGAATAGTCAGAAACGGGCTGTGAAAATCATCATAGAAATTTCAGTGGAAAACCTTCTGATGCTAAATATATGAAATTTTTTCATAGAGGTATAAATATTTGCACACCTTCAGCATTTCCTTCATTTTGACATGATAAAACAGAATTTAATTTTCCAAGAAGCAGAATGCATCACCAGGTTTAAAACTACTCTTGAGAAAGTCAGTGTTCTCAGTGTGGTTTTTTGAATTTCATCAAGGAAAGAAGAAAGAATCAAAATACTCATTACTTTGCATGGATAAAAATGTACCCAAGTCCAAACTGGGTATTGAATGCTATTATTTTGATTAAGTAATGTTTGTGCTTTGCATCAGTGTAATTACCTGTTGGAGTAAGGCAGTAAGAAATCAAGCACACTAGAGATCTGTCCTTCTAGGTGCAGTTTCATTTGATGAAGTCCAACTAGGAAACCTTACAAATTGCTCCAGATATGGAAAAAATTTGGAAGAATAATCTCTGTGGTCATCCTTTAATTCTAAAACCTAATGGCGCCAGCATTGAATATGAGCTGCTTGATTATGTTGATGTTTAATTTACAGGTTATCAAAGCAGTGTGAAGTATTTATGCACCAGAAAGGCATAGTATAGCACAAAAAGCAAAATAATTAAAAAGACAAATGAAGAAAGTTCATAAAATTACTATATCCAGACCTCTTATGCCATACCTGCAACAATATTCACATTGTACAAAAGGTCATACAGAGCCTACAATCTCTACATGAAAGCTGATTCCAGGAGCAGTGGGCTCCCTGTGGACAATGTGAAGTACAAATAGGTTTAGATTAGACGGATTCTTAATTTCTGATATTTCTAGTTATTATTGAGTAGAGTGTGCTTTGATCTCAAATATAGAATTATGCAACAGCAATGAGTAAAACCTCAAATTATTGCCGACCTTTTTTCCTAGTAGAAATTTTGAAGAGTAAAACAGTTTTAGGGTCAAGTCATCCAATCAAATGAATTTAATAATATTGCTATAGCAATGTAATACCAAGGAGGGCTATAACTATTACAACATGTTACTAAGAGAAAAAAAAATGCCTATGTAGATACGTATGCTGGACAGAATGGCTGAATGACCTGTCTCATGGACAGTAGGGGATGCATACTCCAACAATGCAACTGACATTTTTCTTTTGTGTTTCAAAAGTGTCAGTTTTACAAAATAATCTAAAAAGAGAATAAAAGAGGTTTGAAAAAGGAAGCCTAAGCAATTGAAAATGAAAATAGAAAAAGAAAATGTAATAAAACCTGAAATGTGCTATATCATACTGCAATTCATGCATTACCTTTTCAGCAGTACTTCAAATAACACATTTTTTGACAATGGTGCAGGCCAATTAACTTTTTGTGCTTCATGACACAGTAAGTACTGTAGCTCCAGCAATGTTACGTGATTATTTTATTTAACATATTTGAGGTTTTTGAATGGTCTTACAGTGAAAGCTAGAGAATCAATGAAATAAATTTGCAGGTGAAAGGAAAGGTCTGTTTGCAATTCTTGCACAAGTTTGTTTCCCTTTTAAAGGGGAGAGAAGCTGCAAGGAGGATGAAAACCTCTCTGCTCTTCTTGGATGGGAATTTTCCTTCAGGGTGAGTCACCAGTGAGTGTATGTCCACTTCAGCTGGCTCTGTATTATCCCTGCCTGACCATTCCTGATGCATTTTTGGACAAGCAGAACTCAGCCCTTTCCCTATATATGCTGATCTTCTGTACCATAAATATCTGGATACGAATTTAGTATTTGCTGTTAGTTGACTACTCCTGGTTTAGTAATAGTCCCTTTCATCATGTACTATCCCGGAATTCTGGTTTTATATTATTATGACCTTTCTACTAAGCCTTTCTGAGACATTCAAAAATGTTATTTCACATAACCATACAAAATGAGTTAGTTTTATTGCTTTTATAAGAAGAAGAGACACATGCAGAGATTAAGGCCAGGAATATTAAGAGGATTCACCCATTGTGGGTGTTTCAAGCTTGGAACAAATAAAGGTTTGGCTTAAATAGAAACACTGGTAAGCATTTCTGATAAGATTGATCTTAGTGACTCCTTAAAAGGCCAGACAGTGTTCCAGAGGAAGACCTCAGAATGGACTTAGGAAACCTGAACCCTCAATTCTGTGGTCTAACCACATGGAAAATAGCTAAAGCACATGGAACAAAGTCAAACACCAAATCAATATGACAGATCTGTACTTGTTCAAAGGAACTTTTATATTTGATCTGGGTTTAGCTTATCTATATATGTGGAGGCACAGAGGAAAAGAAGATTGACAAACCTCAGAGTTAAAAGTAATAGCTTCTGATGATCTTGATCACCTTCTGCATCAGAAACTCTCAATAAACGTATGGTTGCACTACTGCAGCGTACTGCCAAGGTGACCATCTGTCAGTTAGCTTCCAGGGAATCTACAGAAATTCTCTTCTAAATCAAGATTATTATTTAATTTTTAAAATTGGGGAAGGAGGCTCTTTATAAACACTTCAATTTACCTGATGACTTTATGGGCTAAATTGTTAATAGGATAAGAATTCTCAGCAATAAGTAAATAACATCAATTCTCATCAGATACAAGCTCATGCAGAGATTGAATGATGAGGGTAAAAGCTATCATGGAAACTTGAATTAAATTTATTAGCAGCTGTTCAGTGGTGCAGAAGAATTATACATGAATAATAAAGTGCAATGCTAGCTGAGAGCTCTCGATTTCCCACTTTTCCCAGGAAGTACCTTTTAATGGAAATCTTTTCCCAGAAGCTTAACATTGTGTTGAATTATAATTAAGCCATATTGAGAAAACATTCGAGTGACAATGATTTACAAATGATCAAATTATTTTGGGCTTAGCTTAGGGCTTTACTGACTGGAATGATTTCTCTGTTATGACCATATGTCTGTTGAGAAACTTGATTCAAATGCGAAAACTATTGGGATTTTTGAGACAGTTAAAGAAAAAAGAATTTGAAGATGTTTCCTGCAGTTTTATTCTTATTTAGTAAACTAAATATTTTGTACTTGTCAAACATCAAGAAATAAAAGTTCATAAGAAATATAGGTGCATGAACCTCTAAAACATTTGCCATGCCTGCTTGTCACAGGCAAGGAAACTTTGTTTCATGACCTGTTTACCCATCCAGGGGTAATAACTAGTGGCATGGATGGAAAGAGCAGGAAGACACACACTTTCACCTACCCTAAAGGTATCCCCATTGCCATGGTCCCCTTCCATGAAATTGAGCAGTGATTTCTTTCTGTCTCTGAGACAAACTACACCTCATCAAAATAATCTTTATTTTGAGCAGCAGCATGACACTGCATCCTTCTGGTCAGGGAGCTTAATTCATCACCCAGAAAGGTATCCTGAGAAACGCATAGACAGATAGTGATATCCTAAAGGCTAAGGGACTGAGGATGACAGATGGGAATGAAGAATAATGACTGGAAATCTAAAGATGCTGTTTCTTTCTTTGTGAAATTTTACAGTTGTTATAATAAGTATTTACAGGATCCAAGGTGACTCAATATCTATGTATGGGGAAAGGTTTGAAGGTCAGCTCATTCAGTCACCTAACGTAGACACATCAAGCTTAAGAGGCGAGGTTTTGACAGCTAAATGCCACTCTCCCCTTATTCTGCAAGGCATTGAACTTGATACTGAAGGCAAAGGGAATATTTAGGTAAATCAAAACATTCATTTTTATGCCAGGTTCTTCTTCTTGGTCTTTCAGCCATGCCCATGCAACTGCCCAGTGCAGCTACTGGGTGCAGCTTCAACAGCCAGGGTAAAGGGAATTTATTATTTTCCCTTCCCAGTGCATTACATGTGTTGTTAAATCTGCTGCTGAGAACAGGCACAGGCTCTACATCTTGACTTCATTGGCTGTAAATTCAGAAGTATTCTAAACATGCTAACAGTACATTTACAAAGGATATCTTGATATATTTTGGGGCCTGCTATACCAGAGGCCTGATTATGCTTGTCAGAGGGCATATTTCTAAAGTGCCTCGATTGGATTCCAAACCAGCCTTTTTTCCCTTAAATTTACTTTTACTCAGGGGCATCTCAGGGCAAAGTAGTACAAATAATAATAATCTTTAATATCTCACACTGGTGATCTTTACCACTGAAAGTGAATACTGAACTACCAGATAAATTATTCAGACAAAATGATTACCAGAATTTTAATATTCTTTAAAGCTGCAACCACAAGTGTTGGTAGGAAAGGGTTAAAACTGGAAGATTTGAGGAGGAGGGAATAGTTTTGCTCAAAGTGACCTTGCAGCTGGAAATTCTACCAATGTTGGTGTGGGAAAACTCCATTTCTTATGCCTACAGTTGTTCATCCTTTGCCTGTTTTGAGAAGTAGAATTCCCATGGTGAGACAGCACACTCTCACTGACATGCCCGAAGCTTTTTGTATAGTGAGGCAGGGACCAAGCCATCCCCAACCTTCCTGCTGCTGTTCGCTAGGATGAACTGAGCCCAACGGAGCCTGTGTTCCCACGTGTCTCTTACACCCAACATCGTTAGTGAGGTAATGAAATAAATCTGCTCTTTGCATTTCAGCTGTGGTTTGATGGTTGCCCTTAGTTACTTGTATGTGTCGATTCAGACAAGTCAATTTGCGGTATATAATTACACATTTTGTTAGCTTCCTTCTTAAAGATATATTCAAGATTCACTATCTAACAGGCAACTTAACTGTAGAAGCTCAGAATAAAAAAAATGTTAAAGAAAACTTTGTCTTCAGTATCTCATTTCTAGCTCATATAAATGTGATAAGGTGGTCTGAAATGCATACATTACAAAAGACTGCTACACATTCCCAGTTTCTACTTTTATATATCTTTATGTTGCCATAGCTCATATCTCTTGTGCAAACCCACTATCTCTTGGGAAATGTATGTGTGCAGACTCTCGACTGTCTCTCAGAAAAAGTCCTGGCTAACAGTAGATTCATATCAGAATATTGGAAATCACTGTATTTCCAGTTAATTGACAAAACCTAGTCTTTTTAATATCTGAATTCAGAGAATGGTAGAAAACCAGTTCTGATAAGGACTTTGAATGCCTATCCTCTTGCCTTACGAAGACCAATCATGTCTATAGAATTTGTCTGTGATAATTCTCAAATATTAGGGCAGTACTGTTAGTCTTGATTAAGGTGTACTCCCAACTGAAATGCATGAGTCCTGGGATGAGGAAAGACTGAAGGACACGCCTATGCATTAATCTCATAAAAAATTTTGAACTTTAAAAGTGTGATTTCTATTCCAGTGGTGATTTTTGGTTTTACCTACTATTATCTATTACTTAGCATCACACTCGCATTTCACTATTATTTTATATTTTTCATATATTTACTGCTTTGTACTTTTATTATGCTACATATCTTTGGGAGCCTGTTTTCCTACTACATTGCAAACTATAGATATGCTATGTGCTGAAATTTTATTGATTTGGCTTTTGAAAAATACCTGCGATAAATAAGCCTTAGTTTTAAAAAAAAGCTTCTTATTAGTTGAATTTTTAGTGGGTAGGCAATGAAATTTACTGCTCAGAATTGATGGGCAACAAATCCAACAACGGGTAGATGGATTCATCAATTTCCTACTAAAGGGAAAAGCAAAGCACATGGCTAAAGGTCAAAGTATGAATAGTAGCATGGATAAGAGGCTGAAATGATCATATTGAAGGAAAGCAGTTCCATATTCAGAATCATATTTAAGACTTGTAGAATTATTTCTGACTGGTTTTAGTTATCTCTAAATTGCTTGTTGGGGTTCAGAAGCAGGTCTTTTGTAGCAGAAGCTCTTCTAGGGAAATATTAAAAAATAAAATAAATTTATTTTTACTTTAAATAACTAAACAAGGTCACCACAGAATAAAAACTGCTCTTCATAGGAAACATACATCTGGAAAAGTTAGAAGCACCATTAGGTAAGACAAAACCAGAAAGTTAACAGGCCTAACTAACCTGAAATTCTGCACAGCTGCTTGCAGTGCTTGTGGTATTAGAGTTTTCATTTAGACCTCTTACCTTACTGATGCTGCTGTAGTCAAGGTAAAGTTAACTTCTTGTTGGTGCAGTCTTGGGAAACTGATTTAGATCTTTAGAGTGGGCTTTGACCCAATTGTCCTTAGCTGCCTAGAAATTAGAAATGATTCATCCAGCTGGGTATATAGCGGCAGGTCAAGTATCCCACCTGACTGCCCCCTGTCTGCAATCTCTCCTACATCCTCTGTAGTATCTTTCAGCAGTGTGCAAATTTCTGCAATGCTTTAGAAGTCACAGTGGCATTACACATTTTTTGCTTAAGCCAAACCCCTCATGGCCAGCCTTAACGGGGTGTTGAACTAGGTTGTTAAAAGGAAGAATAGACACCTGTAGAACTAGTAAGGAGATTAATCATTCTTTGGAAATGCCATTGCCTCTGATTGACTACACAGAATAGACAATTTTTAGAAGGCTAAAAGTTAAACAAGATGAATGTCTGTCTTGGAGACAAAGGCATTAATGAAGTAACATTTACAAATGGAGATGCGTGATAAGGTGTTTGTTGCCCACAAAACATACAGGTCTCTACAGTATCCTCTACATGAAGAGCAATTACATTAGTTTTTCTAATTTAAGGTTCTATGTGACAAAAGATGAGTATTTCACACCAAACTAAAATAGAAATTTCCAGGTCATTCTCTGAGAAGCACATTTCAGCTTTTCATGATGAAGAGTTGTACATCTGAATTTCTAAACCTGGGGAGGGAATGGAATGTAGTATGTCTTCAGCTCCGTGGATATGTGTTTTAATTATCAAATATTATATGGTATTCAATAATGTTTTAAATGTAGTTACTTGCAGCTCAGTTTGTCTGATTTTTTTCATTAAAAAACCTACTCCTCATTTGTCAGAGGCCCAATCTGATAATGTATTGTATCAGAATACCAGTTTAAAGGTGGGACTAAGCTTGACCCCTGTACCTGGCCTCATCACTCCAGCAGAAACCTGAGGACCTCTCTGTGAATTGCATGGAGGTTGCATGGCAGTGCCTTTATTTTCTAGGATTACTTGTTCTCAGACTATTTTCTTGAGAGGGCATCAGCGCACAGCCCCCTCCTTCAGACTGAGAACTGTAGATTTAACTCTCCTTTTCCTCATTCCCCCAGTGTATAACAGAGCAGCAGCAGAAGAAAGAACAGTAGCCAATCTTGTGAAAATTAAATCAGCATTTAGCTAACACCTGTCTCCAGTGAGAGAATCTGATTAGTTCTCTGAGAGAGCAGGAAAATGAAAATCAGAGCAACAGAACAAATAATTATCTGGAGAGGATGAGGACAACCTGTAAGCCTGCCTGATCCTTGGAAGGATCTTTAAGTTTGACCAGACTGAGTGAGGTGTTTTCTCCTCTATTTTAATTCTGAAGAATCCTAATTCAAAGTGAAGGTGTTGTGGGTGGCATTTTTGCAGAACACATCCTGGGGACCCAGACTCTGGTCAGGCTGGCATCAAGGACATGCTGACAGCATGTCCTGTCTCACCCTCAGCCATAGAAGCACATCCCCAGAGAGACAGGACTCTCCACATGCATATGCACTTATTCTGTGTTAGTTGCAGGTAGATACCTGAAAACATCAGTCCTATCAGTTCCCCTCTTCACAGGTTCCCCTCACCAACAGCTATATTTCGAAAAAAAAAGGTAAAAATTAGCATGTGAATGGATTGTCTTTGGAAGTATCTCCCAAGAGCTGCTAGGGTTATCTTTCCCTTGCATGTATTTCAAATCTTCCTTTGCTTCTTGTCAGAGAAGAAGCCTTTTTGAGGCATTGTCGGATAATTTTCTCCTCTATAATTTGACTAGTTTTATGAAACAACCCTTCAAATCACCTGCTAATGAAATAATAAACCTCATGCAGTTGCAAATATATGCATTATATTTAATTGAATTTAATAATATTATTATTAAATAATTAAATTTTTAATTTAATTTATTTTCCCCCACATATCAAAAAAGTTTAGTGAAGCCAAAATTGATTATTGTGCCTCTGTGGGCCACAGGCATGTTTCCCCATTTTGTGTCTTTTTAGTATGGCAAAAATTCCTCTCAGCACGCTGGAACATCAGATTTAAATTAACAACTCAAATATTGTAGGTTTTAAACTTTTGAAACTATAAGTACAATGAGCATCCTCTCTAGGTATGTAGCAGCAAAAATATAATTTGAAGTTTGTGCTTTGAAAGGGGTCTTTCTCCCATTCCCATCACAAGCTCAAAACAAAAAGGAAGATAATTAGAGGAAAACTATTATTTAACAGATATTTAACTTTCCTAAATAAGTTGATCACCTTACATTGAGGTAGAAGGCTTTACAGTGAAATTGTGAAAGAGCTAACATTTTCAGGAAGATGTACAACCAGTAAGTGTTTATGAGGAGACCTGATTTTTCAAAACTTCTTTCTTCACTTGATTGAAAATTACCTTGTGATCTCACAATAGGACAGCAAGGGAAAACAACAAACTAAGCCCTACTCTTTAGCTGAGGCAGGAAACACACAACCGGAATTAATCTCCTTTCTGGGACCTCTCCAAAGGAACTGACTCTTTCTATTAAGAGTGAACAATATGAGGTGGATTGACAGAATTTCTTTGTAATGGAGAGACAACATATTTGAATGTCATAAATAACAAAATCCTACTTAAATTCCTGCAGATTTTAAGACATAGTCAATGACTTAGGAAATGGTCTAAAGTCTGAAGGTTAGGTAACGTGACCTTCAATCTGAAAGTGTTTCTCTTCAATGGACCCAGCCAGTGGACTCCACCCTAAGGTGTCTGAACAAAGGAGACTGTGTACACGTGAGGGAGAGCTTGGTTTGGTTGTCTGCATGTAGGCCTTTACTGTCAACTTAGACATTTGCGACTTTCTACCTGGCTTGGAAAGAGCACATCTTCCGTGAGTCACATCTTTGTCACATCTCCAAGTCTAGTGTTTAAGGTGTCCTAGGGCTTCTCAAATGATATTGTAAATGAATATCATTACTGTATTCAGCTAAAATAAGTTCACACTTCTAAAATTCCCACTATTACCTAGGGAGATTTAGCACCTTATAAACTCAGGGAGTGATTCAGCTAACCAGACAGGAACTGCCCAAGCATAAATGTTTAGCAGCTTTTCAGATGCCAGATTTTACCCAGTATGTCTGCATAGACTGGTGGATATCACCCAAGGACGAATGAATGTCTATTGTAACATAAGGGCTCACATTCAAAAAACCTCAGTTAGAAGTTGGAATCTTTATAGACTGGGGGAACTCAAACATCCAAAGTGACTCTAGAATATTACTTTTAGGCTGCTAAATCCTGTTTTAAAGGAGGTATTTAATTTCACTTTAGAGTGAGCCAAATTGCTCTCTCATTTCTGTTTTCTTCACTAACTTTATCTCCACTAACTATATTTTGAGATGATACTTTACGTTATATTTAGCAGTTGTATGAATCTGTAGGTAAATGCCTTAATCAGGCTCTAAATCTGACTTCTCAACTTGGCTTAAACCTAGAGAAGTTAAGAAGCGAATAGCAGCCTGAATAAAGTTTGCCAATGTCTGATTGCTGTCTGGACTAAAATAGTCAAAAGTGAGTCATGAATATATTGGGAGATTAGATCATCTCTCTTCAAATGAGTGTACTTCTCTCTTCAGCAATGTGACAGAAGCAAAGATAAAAGATGAAGACATTCTTGTTACCTTCCTTACAGCCATTCGCTTCTCAGGCATCTTACACCCTCAAGAAATCTCAGAGATGAAGACACTGACGACAGCGCAGAGCAGCACTCTGCTCCGCAGTAGGGAATTATTACATCCCTGTGCACCTGCAAACAAAGAGTTGGCAGAAATCTATTTCATAATGTTTCCTTTCCCAGATAACCTTTGCTAATCAGTCTCCCAATTCCTTTTGCAAAATTAAATGCTGTAATTCCCTACTTGGCTTGAACACCCAAGCTTGTACAGTCATCTAGACAAGAGAGTGGAGAAAGTGCTGGCTTCAGTGGAAAGAGGAGAGAATGTCACAGAGGAAATAAAAACGAGCTATCCTAATGAAGCTTAGCACCTACACTCACAATGATGTAATACTGTGAGTTCAGCAGCTAGCACAGGACTGCAGGATCCCACTAACACATTTTGACACTCCAGCTTCTTGGTTGACTAGACAATTCTCATAAAGTTGGGTGATACTGGTAAATTCAGGGGTTAGGAAGGAGAGCTGTCTTTTGTTTGTTTTAATATTTCTGCATTTTTATGTTCTTAGTACTATGAAAACATAATATATTGAAATATAATTTTATATTAAAATATTTTCTTTGCCTGCTTTCATCCATTCCAACAAAAGACTATATATATATTTATAGATAGTCAGTAAAAAAAAATACATGTACATAAAATATGGATATGCCCTTTAATGGTCTGATTCCAGTATTTTACTCATATAAATTCCTCTGAATTGAGCTATACATTCTTATTTCTCAGTTCTGCAAGGACTGGACTGTAACACACTGTATGACTCCACATGGAGGAAGAAAAAGGAGCCTCAATGTACTTACATTCCTGAGTAAAGTACTGAGATCAAGCTATGCAAGATGAGACACCTGAGTCTTTCCATAACATTCTTCCAGGCTAGACTTCTGAGCAGGAGAGGTTCCCAAGGCAGGGAAATCACAGTCCTAGCATCATCTTACCTCTGAACAAAATTGACACGATGTATCATAGAATCATAAAAATATAGAATATGCTGAGTTGGATGGGACCCAACAGGATCATAGAGTCCAACTCCTGGCCGTATGCAGGACCTCCCAAGAGTCACACCATGTGTGTGAGAGCAATTTCCAGAAGCTTCTTGAACTCAGTCAGTCAGTGCTCTGACCATTTCCCTGGGGAGCCTGTTCCAGCACTCAACCACTCTCTGGGTGAAAAACCTTTCCCTGATATCCATCCTAAATCTCCCCATCTCAGCTTCATGCCATTTTCTTGAGTCCTGTCACTGGTCATGAGAATGAAGAGATCAGTGTCTGCCCCTCTGCTTCCTCTTGTGAAGATGCTGACGACCACAATGAGGTTTCCCCTCAGTCTCCTCTCCTCCAGGCTGAACAGACCAAGGGACCTCAGCCACTCCTCATAAAGCTTCCCCTCCAGACCCTTCGCCATCTTTGTTCCCCTCCTTTGGACACTCTCTAATAGTTTAGTGTCTTCCTTACATTGTGGCACCCAAAACTGCCCCCAGCACTCGAGGTGAGGTCACCCCAGTGCAGAGCAGAGCGGGACAATCCCTTCCCTTGCCTGGCTGGTGATGCTGCACCTGATTACCCCCAGGACAGGGTTGGCCCTCCTGGCTGCCAGGGCACTGCTCATATTCTGCTTATATTCAACTCATATTCAACTTGCCACTGACCACGATCCCCACGTCCCTTTCCACAGCACTGCTCTCCAGTTGCTCATACCCTGGTCTATACGCACAGCCAGGGTTGCCCCACCCAAGGTGCAAAATCTGGGACTTGCCCTTGCTAAAATGCATGCAGTTGGTGATTGTCCATCTCTCTGGTTTGTTGAGGTCTCTCTGCAGGGCCTTTCTGTCAATGTTTCTTCAAGTCCTGTGTCCAAGCCATTAATGGGGATGTAACAGCAGTGAACAACAATGCTGTAATGTAACAGCATTTGAATTTTGTACTGTTTAGAAGTAAAGTGCTGCTGTGGCAGAATGCAAAGAGAAAGGATGTGAGTAACTGGCATTTTAAGGGCCAGTGTTATTTTTTTATGTATCTTCCTATAATTTGGACTTATTCTAATTTTCACATCCAGAGAATCTGTCACAATAATGCTGTTTCAACAGAGTATGGTAAGACTTATTAAAAAGGCAAATGTGAAACTGTTTGAATACCTGTAAGTTACATGCATGAAAAGGAATCCTGCCTCTTTGCAGCTTGTATTCCTCAAAAGCTCAGAGTTCTGTGAGGTGGAGGCACTCATACTATAAAAAACCCTGTTCAAAAGATCATGAGACTGTGACTTAGATAACAAGTCACATATTTGTATTGCCAGTGTGCAAAAGTATGAAAAAATCCCCCAATGTGCCAGTCCAAAAAATGGTGGAGTTCCTTGTCCTGTTCTATTGTTAATAAAATATGTTTGTTGGTTTTAAAATCCAAAGTCAGAAATATCAGTACAGGCATTACTCTACTATAACTCCGTTTACAAAAGAATAATGATGATAGTTGTCTCTTCCTACTGGTTTGTACAGCTTAAGGGGAGAGAGAGATGAAGACGCACTGAGTGTAAAACAACATTGAATTCTGCTGATTTGGTTTCAGTTATGGACTTCAGATATTAAATGCAAATATTTGCTGAAGCCTGCAGATGTGTGTTTCTGATACATTGCTTTCAGAAAATGAGGAAGTTGAAAGACAATGTATTACATTCTTTTCAGAAAGTTGCTGTGTACAGTTGCTTTTAAACTTCCAAGAGTATGTTATTTTATCCCCTGTCCCCTGTTCCACCAGCAAAACATCCTTTAGAGGGTGGCTGACTAATGAGCTGCTCACTCTGTTTTTCTTTTGGCAAACTCTGAGTTGAAGGGTCCTATATTTCCCCAGTGTGCAGCTGAGATGCACCTAGGGCATGCACTGAGCGTAAGGAATCACTTCGTCATTTTTTCATTTATGTCAAATTTCTTAAATTTGTTTAAGAGACTAGAATCTTTCTAATGAAACAAAAAATGATCAGAGTGTACAAATATGTTAAATTATAATAATAATTGAAAAAAAAATAGTGTTCTGGATTATTTTTTTGGAAGAATATTCAATCCCATTATATAAAATTGTCTTTTGGCATTCCAAAAAGGCAGTCAGACTGAAGACATCAGAGAATGCAACTGTTGCCAAATTGCTGATCATTTTCCTTCTTACTACAAAGATACAACAAACAGATTTAGGTGGCATTACCACATACTTTAGAGAAATATCATCAATTATTAGGCTACAGGTCTTCTCTCAAGCATTTTCTTCTTGTTTTTCCTGCTTCAGAAAGGCTGCAAAGTGTGAGGTTCAGAAAATATGGTTCACAGAAAGGTTTCCTGTGCATAGATCAAGAATCTGGACAATGAAAATATTTGTAAGAACTTCCTGCTTTTAGAGAATTGTAATCTGTTTGGTCATTAAACTCAGTGATGCCAAACCCAGTCTTTCTTTCTACATTGATTTCCATAAATTAGTTTGTTTCATCAGTTTCTGATTAAAGCAAAGAAGTTCCATTCTCTTCACTCTTATTTTCTACCTATTTGCTCCAGAAGCATGATACCAGTGTTAATTTTTTCTGCTCAAATTCACTTTTAGCTCAATTTATCCATCATTCTTGCCACTGATGTTGTGTATTCCTTTTCAGTTTTAAGGGTAGGATATATTTAGTTTGAATAAGTTATTTTACAAGGTTGGCTAAATGATCAGCCATAAAAAGCCAGTTTGTCTTTATCTATCAAAGTCCAAGTACTGGAAATCTGAATCAATCTTGTGTAACTTTTCAGCTCTGTTTTTGACTGATCCTGTGTTTCTGTGAAGTAACTCATACCCATGTAGTTGTCAATGCAGGTAAATAATAAAAAGTCAATTCCTTGCTGAACTATGATTTTAAACGGACTAAAAAGAAGCATTTCACAATGAAGATGAAGAGTTTGAAACTAGTGCCATACTCCAAACTACTAGGCTTTTGGATGCTCAATTCAAATGAAAACTTTTTCCTGGGTCTGGCTGAAATAGCCTACAGCACCACACAGCTTATGAGTCCTTTTTAAAATAGTGCATAGCTCAGGCTGGAAATAAGAAAGGGAAGAGGGGCTTGGAAAAGAATATCCTTAACAAGTTCTTTGTTATTAAATTAACTTTAGATAATTCATGAATAGGTTTCTAAAACCCAAGTGTATAAAGACTACATTTTCTTTCTATTTTTTGCCTGTAGTGGCCACTATAGTAGCAGACATTTTCTGTTTCCTAGTTTAAGAAGATCAATGGCAGAGAAATATATTTCTGTCTGTTCATATTCCCATGCATCTACCTCTTAGATATTGACTTTAGAAGAAATATTTCTAGCAGCAGATAAGCATGGTTACTTTTAACCCATTCAATATTTATTCCATTGTTATTTGAGTATGGTGGCATAAATTGAAGTTATATGTTAAATTGATCCATTAAGCAATTTAGTTTAATTATTAAATTTGATTCAATATTTAATTTGGTTTAATAAAACTGGGCTTCCATAAATGTATGCATTTAACTGATATATATTGGGACTGTATAATTTTGAATAGATTAAATATTTAATAGAGAACACTTATTTGAATTATTCAGTATGGAGACTAGATAACTGATCTACCCTTTTAAAATAGTGAAAATACAAATGGCACATTTCAATAATAACATATTTCCAACCAAGAATCTGTATAAAACACTTTGAACCAGTTGTTGGTTCATTTCTATACAAGCAAACCAATCTTTGCTTAATGGAACCAACCATTGAGAATTCATCAAGAAAGCTCCCTGAGCTGTTTTAAATTTAATATAGTTTACAAAAACTAGAATATTAGAATATGCAGAATACTGTGGTGACAAAATGATTTTAAAAATGGCTATAAGAATATAATTTTCTTCTGTTTTTTGTGAACAGATAAATGTTTGAAAGATTTGTAGCTAATGGTGATTTAGTATTCTGGATCAGATTCAGAGTGGGAATATTTAGAGTCACAGCTGAATTTTCTAATCAAAACATATATTTCGTGTTGATGTTGGATCATGAGGAAACTTCAGAAAATGAGACATAATTTAAGTGGACTTCAACACTCATCTAATTTCAGGTATATGTGTCATGTCAGCTGAAATAAATGAGACAATACTTAGCCAATGCTTGCATTTTTTACTAAGAATGCATATATTTATAAGCATATGACTGTGCAGAAGGATTTTTTTGAATCAATGAATGTGCTTCAAAAATCATCCATCATACAAGGTTCTCTCTCCTTAGCTGTAGCAGGCAAGGTCTTCACTTTTCTCAGAAAATCTTATTTGACTGCCAATGAGGACTGCTAGGCAGGACTTGTGATCTTGTTTTCAGTATGGCTGTATAAATGCTTGTGCCAGTAGAACTGATGGAGCAGCAGTGTGATGCCTGACATGAGAAAGAGTTGGTAGCATTGCCATGTGGAGGCAGCCTCTCTGGTGATAAAACTGCATCTTGATAAGGAGTCAGTCAAGAGAAGAAGAAAAGAGAAATAGAAACTAAAAAAAATACTAAGGCTGGTACAAAATATTCTTATTGCTAAATACAATCTTAGGAATCTATTATCTGCCTTATGTACTGTAAATTTGCTAATTTGTTTCCTCTTTGAAATTTGTGCTTTCAGGTATAGTCTCCTTTATCCATGTCCAGTAGTGTAAACAATGGATTCCTTATCTGTAGTGAATGAAACATTTGCTCTGTCTTGGCACCCTGCTAAGCAAAGCCCTAAGGTCTGATTCCCTGTGAGCTGCATGTATCCTTCTCTACCCGGGCATCACCAGGCTCAGGAAAGGAAGATGTGCCCAGTGAGCACTGAGAAAAACTTAGTGTTCAGTTAACTAGCCACAAATGAACCTTTGATGCTCAGGAAGGTTTTTAAGTCATGAAAAGAATAGGATTGTGAATATGACCATATGTATTCCTCCTTTGGTTAAAAGTTATGGAAGTGGAACAGGTATTCTATTTGTCCATAAGAAGGTACTTTCTAAAGCACCATCAATCTATTTCTACTATCAATAAAAATAGTAATGATGGTTCTTCAACACACAAAAAACAATTAAATCTGTGGAATTTCACATGAAGTACAGGTGGCAACTGTGAATATCTTTGACGGATGTAACCTGAGTAACCAAATCAAAATAATGACTACAATAAGAAATAAATAAGAAACATCTGCCCATAAATCAATGTTCACATTATTTTGTTGTGATTGGAACACATTTCTCCATACATTTATATAATAACAAAATGAGTTTAGGCAAGACATTTGATGTCCTTCAGAGATTATTCTTGGCTTTGAAGCATTTGAGTTTGTAAATAATTGGATAGAAATTTGTAAACGGAATAGTTGGGAAAGGAGATATTTAACTGTTACTGTAAAATATCAGCAATTTTTACTACAAGAAAATATCTAGAGAATTTTTTCAGGTTTTAAAAATATTTCAGGAATGGATTTCTAAAGGAATGTGAAAATTTTGGGTTACTATTACTGTTTTATTTTTTATACAGTGGGAAAAGAAATGTCAGCTCTGTCAGATCAAACAGCCTTATAGAAACAGCGTAATGATAGGTATAAATTTTGAATCAGAATTCAAATAAAATCTGAAAGCAAAACACTTCATCTAAGATGCATTTTTCAGATTATTGTTTGCAATTAATATTATTTTAAAATAATAGTAACCAAATAAGATACTTTTCTATTATAGAAATCTAATAGTTTTTTAAGTGCTTAGAGAGTGACAAAGTCGGTTTTCAAGTCTAGTCACTAAGGATTCAGAGAAGAAACAAAAATGTTAATATACTTGGTCTATCATATGAAGTTTTTTAAAAATGTTCAGAATTAAAACATAAAATGAAAACATTAACTCTTAGGCTTTTATTTTCTTATTATTTCTGTTATCCAGATAATGAGGAATTAACAAGATATACACAATCTGAAAAGTTTCAAGAAGTTTAACTTTTCCCTTTGAATCAATGTTTGTATTGAAAGTTTGAAAGCACTTTAACCAGGAAAATAACAAGAAGAATAAATTTGAAAATGGTGAAAATTTATCTACAAAGAGTTGCCAGAAAGTGTTCAAAAGACCATCAAAATTTGTGGACTTCCTCATTCTGCTATGACATGATAAATGATGCCTACTGTAGCTTTTCCCGTGGTGGGACATGGCTTGGTGTTATTCAGAACCATAAACTCCACTATGAAAAATGTGAAGCTTTTTTTACTGTTTGGACTCAACAGGAGTGTTGTAGAATTAAGATACTTGTATAATGTCACATCCCTTTCTGTCATGCCTAATCAAAATTTTGGGTGTTCAAAAAATCCTAATCCCCACAGTAGCCTCTGGGAGTCCCTAAGTGTTTTCATTGTGATGTGAAAAGTACTGTCCTACCCCAAATTTTCAAAGACTTCCCAAGAACCCTAAAGGAACAGAAATGGATATTGAGAGAAGAGGGAAGAAAGCACAGTATGATATGTAGACTATGCTAATTTTATTTTGCGAGTCATTTGCAATTTCATGCTTTCACTGAATTTTAAATTTTGTCAAATCACAAACCTGCAGTTAATACCAGCAGATAAGTGTTTCAGTTGGGACAATCTAAAACAGATGAAAAATGGTATTGGCTAAGACAGTGCGTACAAAAATGATTTCTACACTTGCATTGATTAGAACCTTTATCCAGAGCACCTTAGTGTGAGCTATCCATTGAACTAGGGGTTAGTCCCTGAGCACACAAGGCATGTCATATGAAGATTGAGAGGGAGTTAGCATCTCCTACCTGCTAGCATGACCTTTTTTTATCTCAACCATCACAGGAAAATATAGGAAAAATGAAGGGGGAAAAACAAAAAAGGAAAGAAACCTACAAGAAATCCATAAGAACAGATCTCTCTTTTTGACAAAATTCTGTTCAAGTTTTGTAAACATCTGTGCCAGATTTCATATGATCCACACTCCTGATCACCACATGCATGCCCATATGCACATGCACACGCACACATTAAAAACATAGAGTATAAACTAAGAGCGAAAGTTCTGTGGAGAAAACCATAGCCATAATTTTGTATGACACTCATGTCAGTGTATGACATTGTGCTGGCAGCATGCTGAAACTGTCATTAATGAAAAGATGATTTCATTTTTATATTAACTTCACAAACCTTTACACAAAGTGTGAAATAGGCCAGCATATCAGCAACGTTAGTGTTCCATTCTTTAATTCCTTGCTAATGGATTAATTCAATTTATGACAAAATAAGTATTTAACTGTCCAGTTTTGTTTGTCTTAAATCTATATAAACTTGAAATACAGTCTCCTTGACAAATGAGGTTACTAGAAACTAAATGGAAAATCTTATTTGCCACCACAGTGGTGACATGAAGAATTGCAGCCTTTAGCTCAGGGCTACTAAGCTCTTAATAATGAGAGAAAGGTACTCCATCTTCACCTATAGCTACAATTACAATGAACAAAAATAGCTGCCAAGGCTTCTGAAAAAAATATTCATGACAGTGTGAAAAATATTGATTTTAAAAGTCAAGAAATGAAATATCTTCTAAAGTGCTCCATTCAATCTAGTTATTATTTTCCAAAAGAAACTGAGGAAAACACAAAGTATTTTGCAGAAATCCTTTATTAAATATAAAATATAAACAGCATAAACAGACATTAATAAGCAATCTCAAACCCTCCATAAATTAATGCAGATCTTGTGTGACCAGGTCACATGCAAAATGTGCATCCCAACCTGAAATTATTTTTGATTATTGAACCTTCATCCAGTCTTCTCTCTTTGTTTTTTTCTTCTGCCCTAAATAAAAACTGAGAGAAACCTCTATGTATCTGTGAACCCCGGGAATGCTATTGCACAGCCAATTGCTCTGAGCTGCTCAGCATGTCATGCAGTGGCACTGCATGCTGATTCTGAGCTCTTGCACTCACTGCATATTGGATTTGCAATGAACTTCTGAGCCATTATACATGTCAGAGAAGATGGCAGAGCCCACTGCTCTGAGCCTCCATGCACATCTGAACATTGCTTTCTGTTCTTCCCACATTAATGCAGTGTGACTGTTTGGTACATGAAATAATGGCTTAATTTTGAACAGAATACAGCATTCATTCCAAGATGGACACAATAAAGGTCAGGGAAACATGCTATATAATATCAGTTTTTACAAATCCTTTTTGTTACCTAACCACACTTTTCAATTTAATAGTGGTTAGAATTTTGAAAGATGCCTAGGTACCTCATTTCCTCTGAAATCACTGGAAGATAATAAATATCTTTAACAATCTAAGTTTAGAACATAAGCCTTCATTTTAAAAAGAGACTTAGCAGCCAAATATTAAAAACATTTAAGTAGGGAGTGTAAAGATGTGGACAGGTAACCTAATGAGATTTTCAGAATGACTAACTCCCACTGAAATCAATCTAGCCTAAGTCCCTTTGGCTTTCACTGGGATTAATGATCCTCTGTAAGTAAAATTCTTTTGGCAATGGGGCTTCTATAGTTTCAAAAATCTTACTGGTGCTCCCTAAACTACAGTGCTATTATTTTAGTGCTTGGTTTTTAGCTTGTTTCGTGTATACTGTTATTTGATATCTTCTTAGCCACATGAGCCAAATATACTTTGAGTTATCTCAAAGCTGTAAATCTCTTTGAACCAAAAGAAATCAGGGCTGTGGTCTCAAGAAACCAATAGTACTGCAGGTAGTACCTGCTGAGTTCACAGGTTAGAAAAATGATCAGTGGGGTTCACATCTTTCTTCCACTGAGAGAATCTGATTACAGGAGTCTACTCATTTACTAATGTGTCCTAGCAAACAAGAGGAACACTAACATACTGTTTTATGATCAGGTACTTGGTACACAGTAGAACCATACAAACTGGCAGTATTTTAGAAGTCACTGTACTTTGGCAATTAAAGCTTCTGTTATGGTGTGACAGTTTCAAGTCGATACCCAACCATTTTCATCTTTCCTCCAGACTGAAGTAGATTTACCAGGAGGAATACAAACTGGGGGTGTCTAAGTGACATCTCTTACATATACTGATGACTATCATCTCAATCTTCCTGAACAGCTCTTGTTCATCTCACATATTCCAAGCTTTGCTTACAGCTACCTTGAGGGCATGTGGGTGGGATTCATTTTACACAACCTGAAATTCATCCCACTTGACTTGATCATGTATTTTTATATTTTTATATTTTTATATTTTTATATATAAATGTACATAGATATGTATGCATATATACACATCCAAAACAGTTGAGGTAAATAATGGCTTCACTACTTTGTTGTGCACTAGGTCGGTGATGGAAGTTCAAGTTAAAGGTAGCGCTAGCCTGTTTCTCTTCACCTTGTAACCTCCTGACATCCACAACAGAGTAAGTTTATAGAATCATACAATCATAGAGTCATAGATTTATTTAGGTTAAAAGAGACCTTTAAATCATCAAGCCCAGCTGTTAACCCAATGCTGCCAAGTCCACTACTAAACCATGTCCCTAAGTGCCAAACCTAGATGTACTTTAAACAGCTCCAGAGATGATGACTCTACAACTTCCCTGGGCAGCCTGTTTCGATGCTTGAAAACACTTTTGGTGGGGTATTTTTCCTAAAATCCAATCTGAACATTCCCTGGTGAAACTTGAGGCTGTTTCCTCTTGTCCGGTTGCTTGTTATTTGGGAGAAGGGGCGGGCCTTCATCTGGCTAAAACCTCCTTTCAGGTAGTTGTAGAGAGTGGTAAGGTCCCCCCTGAGCCTCCTTTTCTCCAGGCTAAAGACCCCCAACTTCCTCAGTCACTCCTCATCAGACTTGTGCTCCAGACCCTTCACCAGCTTCATTGCCCTTCTCTGGACTCACTCCAGCACCTCAATGGCCTTCTTGCAGTGAGGGGCACAAACCTGAACACAGGATTTGAGGTGTAGCCTCACCACTGACACCACCAGGGGGACAATCCCTGCCCTGGTCCTGCTGGCTGCACTATTGCTGATGCAGGCCAGGATGCCATTGGATCTCTTGGCCACCGGGACACTCTGTTGGCCCATTTTCATGCTGCTCTTGGCCAAGAGTCGCAAGGTCCTTTCCCACCAGGCAGCTTTCCAGCCAATCTTCCCCAGTCTGTAGTGCTGCGTGGGGTTGTTGTGGCTCAAGTGCAGCATCCAACACTTCACTTTATTGAACCTCATACTGTTGGTTGTCTAGATCCCTCTGTAGAGACCTCCTACCCCCCCCAGCAGATCAACACTTCTGCACAACTTGGTGGCATAGGAATGTTTGTGCTAGTAGAACTAGGGAGATATTGTTTTCTTTCAATATTAGATTCATGCATATGAATCAAAAACTATAAGTGATAAAGAACCACCTTAAGCACATTGTTGTTAAAGCACTACTCTTTTTTTGCATTAATTCCAGGTGACACTAGGAAAATACTTTAGGCTTTATTTGTTTGTCTCCTTGCTTATTTGTTTGTTTTTCTCCCCAGACAAATGTTTAACAGGAGTTGAATTCTGTCCTAAAGAAAAGTCTGGTACAAAGCATACATACAAAGAAGAACCTAGGACAAGAATGGCATATAGGCTGTGCATAGATCTTCTGCCAACGAGTGGGTTTTATTGTTGTTGAATATTGCCAGACAAGCTTTGAAATATTTTTATTGTAATCTAATGATTTTTGTATTAACACTATTACCATATGAATATGTATCAGGACAAAGCTGTGGGCAGATGCTCTAGAGACAATAGAAAGTTAATGGACCTTATCTTTAATCAATGTCAAATACTGTAGCTCCACTAAAATCAATATGGTTGCACTGGCTTATGCCAACTGTGGGTCTGGTGCCAGGACTCAGCCTTGAGAATGTGGTGCGTGATTCCGTGTCAGGAATTGCGCTGCTGGAAGCAGAAAGCTTCACCTTTGTTTTTTTTATGCAGTATGCAAGATATACAGTTATCACCCAATGTAAACTTTTGAACTCAACAGGATATGTGGCATGTAAGGGTTACAGAATCGTCCTTTAAGATGTTATGCCTTTCTTTGTGGTTGGACCCAAATTCTATTTCTGCTGAAGCCAGTGAACATTTCTAGCAGAGCATTTTCATCATTTTAGCTTCACTTTTACAAGTCTTTGTGTTTTATTGGCTTTTCTTGAAGCTCCAGACCCTCTGATTACTCCTCAGCCTAAACATCTATTTAAAACCAGAATGTTTTAATTCGTCATTTTGTCCCTAAAGACTTGAGTCTATAAAAACAAGCACAAATAACTCCTTTAAAAAAACCTTCATGATTTTAAACTGAGCTCAGGAGCTGAGAAGCTTAAATCGTGATTTTGTCATTATTTTGGATTGCCATGTTCTTTCAGACTGATCCACTGATATGACAAATAGCACATTGAATACAGCTGCATTAGGAGGACCCAGAAGGTATTGCCTTTCAACTGCACAGACATCACTGGTGCCTGAGTTTTTTACTTTTAAAGAGAGTTGGAGGGTTAATTCACACCTTTCACACAGCAGTTGTGTGTGCCATCCCAGTGATGTGTGGGAAAATAAGAATACCACTCTGATGAATATTCATGCCTGATGAATAGTTTTAACATTTCCACAGCTGGACTCTAGCTGAGCAATCACAGCAGCAGTCAGAAAGCAATATATGTGAAATGAAGCTATTTTCAGGCTTTATTTTCTAAATCAAATTGCCAGCTGAATGCTGATAGCTATGGATCAGATACTGTAGCCTGCAGTAAGAGGGCTCATACTGCATGAGCAAGCACACGTAGATGTGAGACTTTTTTACACACAGTGATTCTGCTTATATAAACAATACTGCTCATGTCAATAACATTATGCAACACCTGTAAACAATGTCTTCAGACTGTTGTAAACAACAGCTTCCATGCCTATGAAACCTCAGTGTCTACAAGCAGGAAAGAGGATGTGTGTTATCTGAGTACATTTGGCTTTTAGTAGATCAATTATATTAATTGAAAAAATTGTTTTCCAGTCAATATGTTGGGTTAGGCAAAAAAAGCTCAGATTTTTTTGCACTTTCTTTTTTTTTTTTTGGTTTTGTTGGAAAGGCACAACTGCTGTTGTTAGATCTACAATCATGTTAGACATTAATATGTTAACCCATCAACAGACAGGGCTTCTCTGAAATTGCTCATACTGATTGCAAAGTTTACAGGGAATAGTAAGAAATACAGATATCAAACTAAAAAGACAGAAAGAGATGTACAAAAATAAAGGAAAGATTTATGTGAAATAATCTGGTAGAGTGTTCATTCATAATTAAAAGTCTCTCCCACGAACTGTACTTCCTCATCTACTTCAGATGAGAAGGGACTTACTACCATAACAGCAAGGACAGAGTTCATCAAAGGGAAGTGGTATCATGAGGTGATTACATTCACCATTTACATAAAGACAGGAAAGCTTTTGTTCCTCACTTAAATAATAAAAAAAAAAAACCAACAAAAAAATAAAAAAAACCAACAACAACAACAAAAAAAAACCAACAAAAAAAAAACCCCAACCCAATAAAAGCACTGAAAAGCTGTTATCCAATTTCAGGTCAAAACTGTTTTTATAAATAAGACCAAAAGTGCACAAGTGAAAAACTCAGTGGACAAAGAAGCAGATAAATTATATACATTTGAATGATTCCCAAATATTCTAACAATCTAAACCTGATATACTCAAATGATGGATAGCTTTACGGTCTTAAGGTAAAATAGTAAAAATTAAAGTTTTTGTCATGCTGATTCCTTGTCTGCCAAATTATGTTCTGGCGTAAGGCAGGTCTGCAGTTTGTCTTGGCTGTGTGCATAGCTCAGAATACAAGTATTCACGTGAAGTCTGTCCTGTGCAATTTTTATATTGAGTCACTTTAGAAGGAAAAATAATAATAATAATAATTATTACAATGATGATAATAAAATATCCCAACTGCAGAATGTTACTGAGGGAAATTAGACACAAGGAAACCTTTACTATCCAAAATGGACACACATTCCTATCTTATTTTCTTTTTGTATTCCCAAGTTTGTTCCCTCTTTGTTCTTGTTTTTCTCCTACTGCAACATTTACTTCATTTTACTCACACTCAACTATTCATTTCTGAAACTGCATTTGATGACTGTTAGAAAGCACAGGACAGGAGCAAGCTACAGGCAACAGTTATATGTCTTTGTATTCCTATTCTTTAGGTCACACTGTTTCTAATATGCTTTTAGCTGCTTAATGAACTGCTCTCATGAGTGGGTGCATGCTGAAAGTTTCTGAAAGTAAATCAAAAAAACCAAATTTTACTTTTGAAGAAAAAAGCTGTTAACCTAAATTTAACTCTGAGACCTGTTCTATGGGTTGTCTTAAAAAAAATCTCTTTCAGTTTTTCTTTCTGTTGTTGATATTGTTACCTTTTTAGCCAGAAGGATTTAATTGAAGGAATAAGCTATCAAGTTGTAAAGAGATGAAGAATGAAGGTCACAGCCTTTTTATGTTATCTCTATATTACTCTAAGCCTCAAACTAGCTTCTGAGATAATGCGTTTCTGCAAAACGTCTTTCCACTGATCTTTTATTTGCTGCCCTTATAATGAGAATTTTTCAAGACTTTGCAAGCGCCTGATGAACAGAAACTATATCATGTGAGAATAAGCCAGTTTTCTTCAGTTTTACTGCAGACAGAAGAAGTCCTGGAGTAGAGATACTCAAAGAAATCTTTTGCTACATTTTGTATTGAAGTCCTAAGAGATTATTAGATCTCTGCCTTATAGATAGGGTAATGATCAAGGTGGCCAGGTTAAGGTAGGAAGGATGTGGGTTGCAAAGAGAGGCAAATATAATGGCATTTTTCAGGAAGCAGGGATGCAATGATGAGAAATGAAAAAAACACTCAAAAGGAAGAAGGCTGAACCAAGAAGGAGGAAGAGTCCCAGAAATGCCAAAGACATTCCAGTATGGGTGAATCTTACAGTGTTTAAACAACAGATGTCTATAATTTGGACAATAGGAGAAGATGGCTGGTATCTTTGCTATAAAAGCTGCAATGCCCTTCATTTCTTCTCCTGGGAGGCATAACTATGCTGCAGGGGCATTTCTGACTTTCTTGTTATAAGCAAGCTTCATTGTTTAGAACAGATACCAAGGGATCTGAAATGCCTGTATTGGCTGTGTTTAGCAAGTGAAAAACACTGCTTAAGTCTGTCTAAAGCTGCTGGGTAAAGATGAACAAACAAATAAGAATTTACAACCTCTGTTTTGCATGTGCCTTTTTTGGCAGTTGCTTGGGCTCTCCATTTTTCTCATTTTAGTGGAAAAAAATTTACTGTCACAGTTGTCGCACAGGCTCCATGCTCATCCATGAAGTTGACCCTGAAGTTTAGTATGTTATCACATGTAGGCTTGCTGAAAGTGGCTGGTTGCAGTTTGTTTCCTCCATGTGAAATAACAGTCTGGAATTGGTAGATTTTAGAGATTCTCTGGAATTAATTCTGATGCTAGTGTTACATAAACCTATTACAATGGTCATTCCTGTAGCAGTAATTCAATAATGTTTTTGCAAGGGATGGCTGAACTGTGTAGCACTTTTGGGCTTTCCATCACGATTTTTCTGACTTTATAGTTCTTGGATTTCCACTTTCATTTTTACTTCTTCCCAGCATAGGGATCTCCTCCCCATTATCATCCTAGGGGAAGACTACCAGAAAATTCCATTAAAGTATATAGTCCTATTTCTTTTCTTCAATGTTCTCAGATTTATTTGTTTGATTATTTTCACCTAGAATTAGTGGATGCTTAGCAGAACAGACTCAGCACAATATCTGACTCCCTATTTCTTGAATTAATAAAATTCCAATGTAAAATTGCATTACCAAAGCTTAATAAAATCCTCTCCATATACAGGTGGATTCATAGCTGCATTTTAACTTTTGAAAACATTGAGTTTCTTTTGCTATTGTTTTTCTTTAAATCCTATGCTTTTTAGTAGCTGAATGGATAACCTTTTGTTCCCAACAGAATTCAAGACTGAAATTGTCAATGGCTTAGTAAACTCAGAGTTCTTTCAGCACTTACAAGTATATAATGAAATTCATGTTCCTATTTCTATTTTCCACAATTTCTAAACCTTCCTAAGTAGTTTCTGGTTTTTATTAAAAACTATCTTGAAAACTTGCAACCAAATTAATGGAACATGGTATTGACAGATACTGTCTTTAAGGCATTTTGGAAGTTTGCATAGCCTCAGGGATTTTTTTTTTAAATCAAGCCTGACTATAAAATTTCTAAGGTTTGTGTAAACAGCTACCTAGTGCCTGACGAAAGTTCTTGAGCTTTGAAAAGAAGGAAGAAACCCAACTCACAACAGATTTACATGGCTGAGCCTCATTTTTCTGTGTGAAATCCTGTGTTTGTGACTTAAGAGTCTGACCTGAGATTTTTCTGTGTGGAAGTATTGATTGTATACATCCTATATAGTAGGATTAGAAGATGCAAAAGATGAGCAACTTTAGTAATGATTCAATAGTATCAGGACACAAAAGGTCATCTAATCTGATCTCCTGAAGGTCACAGGTCATTAATTTTTTCTCAAAATATTCCTAAAAAAACCCAAATATTTTAACCTGACTGGAGTGCATCACCCCCCAAAACAGACAACAGATGAGGGAGAAGTTCCTTAATTAAATTGTGCTTCTGCATGGATTTGGGCAAGAGGGAAATGCCCAAGTGACCCCATCCACTAATCATCCCTGATTTTCCACAAAATTTGATGAAGATTTCTAGTAGTCTTATTTACTGGTCTAATATCCTTGAATAGTTTGGGTTTTTTCTTTGGCTGATTGAGATCTCATTGCTTTCATACTAGGTATGTGTTGTAGGAACAAATCCTATTCTTGAATCATGTGTCTGGAAAAGGTGTTGGATAATAGCCAGTCCTTAAAATTATTCACTTAGAAGTCCTAGATCCAGTGACATTCATGGAACAACATATATACTAGTGAACAAGAGTGTAGAAAAAACATATTTTGAAGCCACACGTTAAAAGCTTAGTCCTACTCATTTCTGACTAAGCTTGTACTGAATAGTATCTTAGGAGTTCAGAAAAAGGTTTCATATTTTGTGGTAGCAGAATCTGAGCCTAAGACTTCAGGTAAAGGATGAACACACTACATGGAGTGGACGTATTTAAGAGAAAGAATGGCTGCTGAAGTCTTTAATTTTATTTTTCCACCTACATCAATATCATATATGCTAAATATACATACATGCTTTTCTCAGAACACTCAGGAGATTATAAATTGTTTGCACTACAATTGTGCCTAGAAGCTTCAACAAAAATTGAAGTTTCATTGTGCTACCTGCTGCATGAAACTGCTGGGGACGGTGTCTGACCTGCAAGCCCTCAGTGTAAATAGACAAGGCAGAAGACAAACAAAGGCACCTGCACAACTTCAGAAGGGCTGAATGGACAGTGGGCAAGAGCTTTCAGCACTACGTGCACAACTAGTCTTGGGAAGATCTATCTCTTTGGCCTTCATGATGGCTTCATGGCAAGGCTTTTCAAGCAGCTCTAATACTTATCCATACTTTAGCCACTTTTACATAAAGTAGGCCTAAAACAAACTAATAATTAAAATTTTAAAAAAGGGTGCAAAACAAATACAAGAGCACACCATTTGTCATGCTTTGTTTTCAGTGTCACACCAGCAAATGTACTGTATCCATTAACCTTTTTGAAAAGAGCAGAAGGTAAGCTAGTTAACATTTGACAGCTTTACCAAGTCTATTGACTTCTAATGAAAAATTCAGCACTACAAGATATTTTCTTATATCTGTCCAGTTCATACAGTTTGTCACTGAGACAGCCCTTAAAATCTCCATGTTTTACTCTCCCAGCTTCCCGTATTTCTTTAGCAAACACAACTGGACATTATCATGATGATTTATTTACTACATGAGCTTTAATTTGTTCGCTTTAAGCTCACTCCATGTGGAAGATGACTTTCAAGTTGTTAGCTGATAGCATATGCTGTGCAAAACACATACATTTTGTTGCTTAGTCCTATCCAGGAGCTGACTGGGCCCCTGTCAGACTGCTGGATGCAATGAACACTCTCTGTGTGGAAAGGTTAATGGGTACAACATGTCCTTCTTGCACCTTGGAGAGCATACAGCACGTTCACAAAATTACAGGGAGATTAAAAACAGTGATGGTATCAATGAATGCCTGTGTGAAGATGCAGGTGCTGTAATGATAAGTTTGTGGTTTATTCTCAAAGAGGAGAGTGTTGAGAGCAATTCCCACTCCACAGTGTAATCAATCATTGGACTAGTGTATAATTAATATGCCAGTTATATCACATAGCAATTTTCCTTTTCAGAAAGCTTAACTGTATTTTCAAGGTAGCTCAACAGGCTTTGTGTCCACCTGATATATCTATGATAAAGAAAAGTTAAAAAATTTTTAAATAAATAATTACTACCACCCCCTCCCCAAGAATAAAAGAACATAGAATTTAGGGTAACAGTAACTTTGGTTTCCTCTTAGTTTCAAGCATACAAATGCATCTATTTGTTTTATATTGTGATATTAATTATTATAGATTCAAAGGATAAAATCTTTGAGAAATAGATAAATTTTACTCTCTTCCATCTCTGTGGAGGAAAACCTGACAGGCCTCAAAGTATCCAAGATGAGCACAAAAATTATATATATGTAGAAGGCAAGATGAAAGAGAAAGAAGAGATTCTGCACAATCTAAGTACCTTCTGAGGTTCCCTAAAAAATTTGGATTATGGCTAGTCTGCTTAGAAACACATATCTAGACTCTTTTAAAGAGTAAACCTAGGCAAAAAAGCCAGAGGTCTTAAATGCAAAAATAAAACAGGTTTCATGATATCTTTGATTTGCTGGTCAGAGACAAGAGACATACGAAAAGCCATGACCACTTAATTAAGAGTACAAAAATCCTCAGTGAATGAAATTCTGAAATTATACATACCTACATGATCTCAGGAGAAAGCTCTTAAAAAACCTTTTTTTTTTTTCTGGAGGATGGGGGAGCTTGCTCTTTCCCATCTGTCTGTGTTTTTCACAGACATAAAATGTCGGAGCCAAATCCCAAAATGCAGCAGGTCAGTACTGATTTGCTATTGCTTTATGTTTGTAAGTCTACACTGACCACAGATCTATACATAAAGAGGTAGAATGCTTTCTGTATAACATTTTTTTCCCAACCACTTAAAAAGAAGTGTAGGAAGGTTTATTTGCTCAGATACATCAAGAAATAAAAAATAAAATATTTTTTTGCTTAAATACAAAGATTAACTAGACAATGGACAGGAAGGGAGCAAGGATTTCTTTGGCTTTTCTGCAGTTTCAGAACTAATACACAGCTTGTATAGCAGTATTATACACTTTGTCTTGTGCTGCTAATAATGGTATTCCTCACTGATACTGTCCATGATGTGGATATTTTGTGTTGATGCAGTTATTGAGCTGAGGTTCTTAGTGTCAGCAAACCTTCTACTAAAGTCAAATCAAGGCATATTCTTGAGGTATTTGCCTTTTTGGAGGCAGTCAGACAATCAGTATGTTTAATATATACTGCTGAAGAGTTAAATATTTGCTGTGGATTGCGTTTGTGTTTTTTATAGATGGCATGTTAGACATTTGCCGTTCATACAACTACACATGTACCAGCATGACAGTGCCAAGCATGGTAAGATCACATCACCATGAAGGATACTGTAGAGTGTCATGAAAATTTGAATGGCTTGCTTGCAATCAATCTGGATTTCTAACATCTCATTTGGAACAAACTTGGCATATTTCTGTTTTCAGAATCTTATCTTTGATTTTCCTTTTTAACTTTCTGTAATTACAATGGCATACAGTTTTGGTGACTCATATATTATAAATTGTGTATTATTCTATTTCTAATGTTTATTCACATGCTATTTTCTATATTATCCTGTATCAGACCATAAGGTGATATCTCCTTAAAATAGTTAAGTTCAAACACCAGATCTGTAGCAGTAGCTGGTGGTAATGCCTCATATCTCTGTTTCCTTGTGAAATTCTGTCCCATCCTAACAGACTCCAAAGATGGGCTGGTTATTTTTTTATTGCCTTGGTTAGCTCTGAGCTTGGCAGCCACCAGTAAAGACACAGCTTGTTTTTTCAGAAGTGTGACAAATGACAGATATATCTTTTCTCTCTTCAGCTCCCAAATCAACATTTCATTTCAGGATTTAAAATATCTGCAACTCCAGCTGGAACACAAAAGCAAAGGTCATGATGTACAAATCTGCATTATTGATGCAGCAGCTATGGCAAAGAGGGTAGCTCTTTGGTGAACAAAACTTTCCTGGCTTTATATAGCAGAATAACCATCACAGATCTCATTATTTGTAGCACATGCAAGAGATGTTTCTTTGACTCTTATTTTTTGATATTATGTCCTAGACATATGTCTATGTGAAATGGGAGGGAGGGAAGAATTAAAAAAGTGAAAAGCAATCCAGGCACCTAAAACTCAACTGCAAGAGAAAACTACTGCCAAGGAACAAACAAACACATGATGATCATTGCTTAATGAGCTATTAGGGATTTCTAACAATATCTATAACTGTAACATAAAAAATAAATTTAAGTGCACAGTAAAATATAATTTTGGAGCTCATTCCTTGAGATCTGTAGATTCTAAAGAAATAAAAGCATCTAATATTCCATAGAATGGCTTTCTATCTTCTCGTTTTGAGAATAAGTATCACATAACTTATTTCTGTTGGGCAGGCCAATTGGTTTTCCACATGGGTACTTCATTTACATACAAAACCCATAAGTAAAAATTATTCAACTGAAGTGAACTCTGCTGAAAGTCCTAAATAACAGGACAAGACTTCTATATATTTAATAAATAAGACAAATTCTCATCTTTAAATTGGGATTGATTCAGTTGTATTATAAATACTACTTCCTTCTCCCTTTTCTTTCTGTTGAAGTTATCTTTATGAAACACTAAGCTCAAACAAAAGGATGTAAAGATAGCTCTTTTGAGCATCATTGCATCCATGGCTTTTGTGTTCGCCTGCCAGGGCTCAGATCCGTATTTGGTAGATGCAGAGGGCAAAGTCAAAGCCTAGAAGATGCAATCCACTTACACAGCAAGCATATAAACACATCAAATAAAAACAGCAAGTGACCACGACCCCCAATCTCCACTCCATCAGGTTCAGAGGTGTGTCTCTGACACAGAATTCACAAGTCAAAATATTTCATTAGATAGCACCCAAAATATTTGGTTAGACAGAAGCATCTGACACAGCCAAGACATGTTTAAAACTTTCTTCAGGCTGGAGCAGTACAGTTCCTAAAGTCAGGCACTGAGGCATGTCCTATGTGGTAGACAAAGAACCAGGAGGAAACAGAAATCTTCTGCCTTAATGTCTGAAGGTGGGTTTGCTGAATTGATTGTAGAAATCATGATGCCAAATCTAGAAGAGGCAAGACAGTTACACAAGAAAGAGAGCTCCAGGACTTCAGGTGTGTTTGTGTTCAAGGGTCACTCAAGGATGCTGTTTCTTGTTGCTGACCTTAAAACTTTGCATGGAATCGAAATCATGATGCCAGGAGCATCTTAAGTTCAGGGAGATATCTCAGGAAGCTGAAAGGCATATGTCATTTCCCTCACTTGCATTGTTTGGTTTTGGGTTATTTTCCTAAATCGAGGCTTGAGAGAAATGTTACCAGTCATAAACTGAACCCTAGGGAAGTTTCATCCATCTATTAATAGAACAGAAGTATATTGAACAGAAGTAGCATGAGGCAATAGTTACCTATTTTCATCCTGAACTTTCACAAGTCTTGAAAGTTTAACCTTGAATGAATATTTTAAAATGCATGTTCAACTTCTCCTTAGAAATTTTACTGGCCATGACGTGAACTTCAGTATTACAACTGGTCTGCTGTAATTAGGAAAGAGATATCAAAATTCTAAGACAGGAACACCTGAGGTAGCATATTAAATATTTATTCAGAGCAACACATTAAGCACAATAATGTAGACAGTGAGTTATTCTAATTAGATGTCCACAATAACCAGCTTTTCAAATCTGAACATTAAGGACTTCATGTGGCACTAAGGATACATTTATGAGGAAATAAGGGGGCTTTTCTTTCAGAGAAAAATTGAGAAAATTATTTTTCCCCTATTTCCCTTGGTAAACAATCCAATTTAGCTGAGATCAAGGCACAGCAGCTTGCCAATTTGGGATTGTAAACCTTGTTCATGTGCCATGGCATGTTACTTTTTATTTTGTTAAGTGCTAAGGAATTGATAAGTATCAGCCATTAGAGTTCACCTTCTTTTATCAAGTTACTTTACATTCTAAATACACAGAAGTTACTTCTACCTCCTATAGTATTACTCAAGAGAACAAATACATTCTGATTTTTTTTCTTTTCATATTCAGGTGCTTATGGTTCTTATTACCTACTACAGACCTACAAGGTTTTTCTATACCCAGAGAAGATAAAAAGAAAGTTTTAAAGAGAACTCAAATCCAGTAATGAAAAGTCTGACAGTTAGTTTTCAGGGCATCTCCATATAAACTACTCTGTGCAGTTCCTTTTGCTGTGTGTACCTGTTTTGTATTGTAAGTCTTTATTGTCAAGGGAAAATTGGCTGGGTTTTCAGTATGGTTTTGGGGGAGAGTTCAAAAGTGCAGTTTGCATCTTTATCCAATAAGGTAAATCTAAATGATAAAGTAATTGTTGACAGTATTCTAATTAATTTTACTGTACTTTTCTAGTTAAAAGACATACAGGAGTTTAATTAATTTTCAACATGTTCCTTCAGAATTTTTCAAAAAAAGAGAACATTTTTGAAGTGCTCATCACAAAATATGTATTTTAGAAGAACAAACACCATCATTCCTCACTTTCCCCAGTGCACATACAAACTAGACCCTAAATTGTGGATTGTGTTCTCACAAGAAATTATAGTTAAGTTTTGTTAATGATACAAGCACAGCACAATGCATGGCAGAAGTGAACACTTGCTACTTGCACTTTACTGAAGCCCCAGAAGTCCAACCCTTCAGGATGTTGTTTCTGCTGCCAAGGAACTGAGACTGACCTGACCATGGAATGTGGGCTCATTATGGCATGACATGACTGAATGCCTGCCTTCCTTTTAAAGCTAAAATTGCAATTCACATGCACACATCTATAAATTTTCTTACAATAATCACATTTCTTATTTTAAAAAATAAAAGAGGAAAATGTTAAATTTTTATTTTTTCCCCCATTTTTTCCCCCATTTTCTTACAGACTGGTACTTACCTTATCATCACATACTAAGTTTGTGCATCTTTTGAATGTTCCATGACAGTTTTTCTCGTTCATGCATACTTAGCAAAATAACTAAAGTGGAGAAAAGAAACGTGCAACATTATAGTATTTTTATTGCATAATAAGCAGAAAAGTTTTCTTTTTTTTCTACTGCCCTTTAAGATCCCACTCTCCTTTCCCAGAAATATGAGCCCTTGTGTCAGCATCCAAGGGAGGAAAAGTAATAACCAGCTGGGACAGAGACATTCTGTCATTCAACACTACATATCTGCATTAATCTGGTTTTAATTTGCTTATTGTTCAGTTTGAGCACTGGGGAATAAGAGCCTCAATTTTTCTCTTAAGGAATTCCAAATATGGTCAAAAGTCAAATGGAAAAAGTAACAAGGAATGTAGGTCATGGAAATTTTTAACTGACAAATTTCTGTCATCTGTGAAAGCAAAATATATTATAGAACCACCGTATAGATACATTGATTATTTTATGCTTCATTTGCTTCTTCTGTCCTACTTTATCCTTAAATGAGGAGCTAGCTGCTAAAAATTTCATTGGAAACTTAAGGACCAGACTTTGCTGTGTGAGGAAGTTTCTGAATAAGACATCAAGTTTCTAGCCATCAGAGGATAATTTATTGATACTTGTCAAAAGGAAGTATCAGTCTAACAGAAATCAAGACAAAAAGAATGCCTGATGAATTTCCTTTGAAGTGCCTTTTATAAAAGTCCTTGGTAATACATATTGATGAACTCCAAATTGTCTTGCCTGAAGGGAAAAGAAAGTAGACTGCTTTACACTGTCTTATAAATATTCATCAAAAGAACAAGACTTATGTTTCCAGGCGTGAGGTGAATGATTACGGTTGTATGATTGCCTTGGAATCTGGATAATTAGTAAAACAGTCTATGACAGTGGGAGAATTTTAAACTTGGTATCTTGCCATCAGTCCTTTTGGATTTAAAGACAGTGCCTGCTATTTGGAAAGGAAGCAAATTTAGGGCTTGATGGATAGATATAATTAAGCTCTCCATTAGTTTCATCTACTGTTTGTTTGCCTGTTTGTTTAGCCAAAAATTAAAGGCAAAGTTGTGAAGCATGTCTGTATTCTGATTGGAACGATACTACAGCATCTGCACTGTGGGTGTTTTGCTGGATCAAGCTAGTGGAAAGGGCTCTTTAATTAAGACAGGAAAATGCAAGGAAAAAAAAAAGACTGGTGGGGTTGGTATTTTAGTAGGTCTTTTGCAGAAATCTGCAGACTAATGTCTTACTTCTTTAGCTCAGCTCAATCTTGATTGTTTCATAACATAACAGAAAGTCAACAATTTACCTTTCATGCTTATTTAGTGCATGTGATAAGGATGTGAATTGTGTGGGAAAGATTTACTGACAGTCATTTGGGAAAAAATATGCCTGTGCTCAGTGATCTGTGAATTTTCATCCGTTACTCAAACTGTCTGCAGCTTTCTATTGACCCTTGTAACAGGCAGCTAGTCTTCTACCAGCAAAGACCCAAAAAAATGCCATAATCAGGAAACATTATCCTGTACAGTGTTTAGCACTTAAATGCAATTAGGCAAATATAATATCCTCTTTGAAGGGAAATAGTTGCTCAGTTTAAGTAACTGAAACTAATTATCTCTGTTGAATGAAGGACACATTCTATGAGTGAGTGGTGTGCTGTTTCTCAGAAGCTGAAGAGGGCAAATTGTATTTCTGGGTGGAGAGCTGTAGGAGACTCTTACAGGAGATTTATACCAATTTATAGCCATATTTACATGCAAAGTCCTATGAAACAAGCCAAAATGAGGTGGCAGTCAGCCCAGAGCGTAGAAACTCAGCTTGTAAATAGTATTTTCCAAGAAACCATTTATTATGGAATAAATGGTGTAACTGCTTAAAGTACTAGCATTCAAAAAAGATTTTATTACCATGAAAATTGAGTTGACTGGAAAGATTTAGAAGGACTTAAAGAAATCATGTAAGGCTGAGTTGAGTTGAGTACCTAAGTGATGATGATGATGATGATGATGATGATGATGGCATTACATTTGCACAGATAATTTTGTAGGTGTGTTTTCTTCACAGGATAGACTATTAACTATCTTTTTTTATTTTATCCTGTTCTATTTAATATGCTATATGATTCATACTATTCATCTAATGGAAAATATTTTACAGACTGGACACACTCAAAAATTAAAGAGTTGAGAACACCTAAATCTGACATAGGGAAGTTCAAGAACTCAGTTGGCAATGACACAAACTATAGTAACCTTGAAATTGTGGAGAAACATTGAGGAAATGGATTTTTCCCCACAGAATATTGTTGGAGACTTCCATAAATGTTAAAATAACATCATCATTGTAACAACTTCCCGATTCTCTGTGTGGGAACAGCTCTCTGTTTAAATAGTGGAGGCTGAAAGATGTACAGAGCAGAGAAAAGAACAGCAGTAGAATATGCCTAAAACCTTACACTATCTGTAGCTTTTACCTGAATCTCTGTAGTATCAAACACTGAATTTTTGCACTCTAAGGAAAGGGAGAAGAGAGATGCATAATGACATTACAGATGGTGCGAATTATGTTCAAAGTCTTCTTATTTATGCATTAAAGCTTGATGTCAGAGCATACAAAATACAGCCAACAGCAGCAGAGACGGACATGTCTGTAATTAATCAAATGACTGCTATACCTTTAAGCTAATACAAAAAAAGCAAGGTGCTGAACGGATATATCCCGTCAAAAATTGTCCACTGAAACAATGAAGTATCTACTTCACACTGTCTGTGCAAGATATCTTGCTAAGGGGACAGGTAGTCAAATTTTCTTTCCTCTCTGATAATACCAGGCAACCACTTACTTTTAAGACTACTTGTCACCAGCTGGACTGCTCTGCTCTGCTCTGTCTTCTACTGCTGATTATTTCCAGATGACTGTTTCTGTTAAATAGTCAACAGTTGCTAACAGTTACTACATTGTGATTCCCTCAGGGACCTTGCTTTCACTGCATGAAAAATATTGACCTGAGGAGATAACCACAGGAGTTTGAATGGCTTTGCCTGTTTTGGATACTTTTCTACTTGTTTTTAAAAACGCAAATCAAATATTTGTTGCACTGCAATTGCACTATGTTCTAACTCTTTTCCATTACCATTATAAGGCAGTTCTATTGCATTTTCCTTCCTACATATATATTCCAGAAATTCTGCAATGTTCATGGATAGAGTGTGAACAAAGTGATAATGGTCAAGACCTGTGGAATGCCCCACTTTGAGCTGGGCACAGCACAAATGCATACCTAGGCTATGTTCAAGTAGACTTTCCAGTCTCTAGATGTTTTTTTCTTGTTTCACAGGGAGAATGATTTCTCTGTCTTTCTAAACAAAGCCTTTTAATGTATAATCTGTTCAGAATTTTTTTTTAATAACACTGTTTTGTTTTATGCATTTCCTCACAGTTGAGTCATAGGGATTCTGTTGCCTTTTTGAGTCCAGTTTTGGAGAACCCTGTTATACAAGCAGTTCTCTCTGCTGGAAACTCTATACTACCATTTTATCATTGTTATAATTTTGTTTGAGTCTTGCTCCACTTCACCTCCTAGTTTCATATTGCATATATCCATGTCTTTTCCAAACGTTTCTTAGCTATTGTCTTTGGCTTTAATAGCTGCCAGATTGGTTTTACCAATGCTTTTCTTGTTTGAAATGCATTGAGTGAAACAAGCTATCAGATCTGATACCCTTATTGCTTTCTCACCTTACTGCAGCAGTTTTGGGTTTAGAGACGGTGGAGTCTCAGAATCTGCTCAGACTCTGCTTGGTCACAGATTTCGCTAGGCAGAGTTAGATATGCCCCATTCATTTTCTTCATAAGCTTTGAAGAATTCTATAATCTTTTAATGATACCACATTTTCCCCAAATTATTTAAAGGTGGAAACATCTATAAACTGCTGAATTTTGCCATTATGGTTTCTATAAGGAAGTAATTTAATTATTTTCTGATTTTTTTTTTTTTACATTCTCCAAGCATATTTTCTGTTTCTCAGCCAATTTCTTAATAATTTGGAGAAAACATATGAAGAAAGATTTATGCTATTTTTGAGATAACATTTTAGGAAGTTAGAGTTTGTAAGCTTCAGAACGGAATTCGTCTTTAAAAAAAAAGCAGGAAGAAAAATCACTGTTGGAACAGTCCAATGGTGAAACCTATACTGATCTGGAAAAATGTTTATCTTCCTATGATATTTTTCTCTTTCTTCTGATGGGGCTACTCTCAAACATTTACTAAAGCAAGGCTTGAGAATAACTGCTAATATATTAGAAAAATTAAATATTGGGATATTCAATGGGAGAGGCAAAAATATCTCATGCCAATTTTTATCCAGTCCACATTTCAACTTATAGGAAAAAAAATTTAAATGAGAGTGGAATTTCGAGCTGTTCACTGCAACCAAGCTAATTAAAATATAAAAGGGCCCAAACTTTTAAAATATTCCCAGTGAAGATTATGGGGAGAAAGAAGTGGCAAAACATTAACACAGTTATAGATTTGGGGGTTTATCCATGAAAAAATGCAAAGAGCTATTTAAGCAAAGTTTATTTATTCAGGGGGCAGATAAAGCAGAAAGAGATAGATGATTTTTTAAAAAAATATGAATTTTTTTATACACATACAGGAGTATGTGTATAAAAATGGTTAGAAATAATTGCCATGCTGTGGAGAATGCCTAAATATGTTGCTCACCTGTGACAGATATATCTTGTGATTTGGATGTCGTTTCCCCCTCCTAACAAACCATCTTTGCTCATTTAGATAACTTGTTTATTCTATGCTTCTGTTTGAGTACTTCCTAACAGAATATCTACAGGAACCAAAGCTATCCCCACATTTGGATGTCTTTCACACAAAAATGTATTTCGTGAAAGAACAAAGTAAGATGCTCATGACACTTTAAATGTTCTGTATTAAAAGTTCTGTAGATATTAAAGAGATTTCTGAGGACCAAGAAGTGACAGATATAACTTTAGAAGACTGAGGCTTAAGAGAAAGTGTAGGCCTTGTAGTTTAACATGAGCTTTGTGGAAAAGGTCTTGATGGAGGTTAGTAGGAGAATACCAGCTTTATAGTTCATTTAAGGTGTCCAGAATTGCTTCAGTCAAGGAAGGTCTTGCTTAAGCAACCTGTTAGAACACTTTGAAAATAACATTGACATGACAGGTAAGTAAAACTTTTCAGATATAGTACACTTGGATTTTCAAGAAGTATTTGAGAAGGTACCACATCAGAGATTACTGACTAGGTAAAGAGCCACAGATAAGACAAGGTGATAGAAATAAAATAGGATAAAGAAAAAGAGACTAAATTTAGCCATGCATGGAAACATATTAATTTCGAAAGGCATAATGAACAGAGGATGAAGGGCTCAGTTTTGAGACTGTATTTAATTATGCAGTACAGATTACTGGCATGAGGATACTTAAAACAAGCTCTCTAAGGATCTGATCCAGAGACCATTGAAGTTAATGGCTCTGGATCAGAAATCAAGCCTGAACACCAATCTACCAATCTACAGCTGTACTCACAGTTTGGAAAGAAAAAAACAGAGTCAGAAGATTTGCATTCGATTAAATATTTTGATCAAATAATGAGAAAAAAAAAGTCTGTAAAGTTTGACGTTATATAGGTTTGAAGTAGTCCCAATTCACAGTCCAAACGTGTGATCATTAGACTTAGTTTCACTTTGGCTTTATCTCCACAGTAGGACAGATATAAAAATTGCCCAAAATATTTACCATTGCATATATTTGGGATTTTTTTCTAAACTGAATCAGTTGTCTTGTGAGACTCACTCCCAAACTATCATTTTATCAGGTAAGTTATTAACCAAAGATGGGAATGCAACTAGAGTCTAGACCATTTATTGAATTGTGACTGAGTTGTAAAGCTTTCATTCAAAATTTGAAGGAAGAGAGGACTTCTAGTTCACTAATGGTTTTCTGATTGTCTTTAGGAAGGAAAACTTTTCAGGTGTATTAGAATGCTATTGCAGTAGTGAAAATGTAGTCCCATTGCTGTTTACAAGAATAGACATATGTGGTACCATTAACAGCAGTTACATACCAAAATCTATGTGCTCTCTTCTGTGATTCAAACTAATTTTGAGGTCAGAATGTCTTTCTGCTTGCTTTGGCCATTTTGAGTGCCAGGCTGTTACATGATTAGGTCAGGACTATAGCTGTCTTGAGCACCAAAATGTTGAAAGAGAAGATTAAAGGCTGATCAACACAAAATAGATGTAGAAGACACTAAGGGTAATAGTAGAATATTTTTGAGAAAATGAAAGTTTTCTGTTCATTTTCAGGTTCATATGACAGCCACTATCATAGCAGAAGAGGTGGGCGAGCACAGTTGAAATAGAAATGATTTCTTCAGGAAGAAGAGGTTGTCTGAATGGTGAAAAACTGGGAGAATCCTTTCTAGAAATTTCATCACAGCAGGGAAAAGGGATCACAGACAGCTTGCTTCAGAAAGTTGTGAAGGATTGGTTACGTGAGAAGGGACATATAGATTCTTTGCAGCTTACTGATCTGAGAAGCTGGCTACATGAGAACGGGCACATAGACCCTTGCAGTTAGCTGAGCAAGGTCTCACAGAACACTGCACCACACATCTTGTGTAACAACTAAAGTTGCAGAATATTACATGTATCTTGCTCAATAACTGAACCACCATTGAGTCTTACTGCTGAGCTATGGGTTTATTTGCAAAGTTAGCAAGGATAGGTTTTGGCAGCAAAACAATAGACATCTGTGGTTAGAAGGCCAGAGAAAAAGGAGAACTGCTGACCACAGAAGGGGAACTAAAGGAGGGGTTAGTGATCAGCTTAGACGACGTGAACCACTTAGAATGCGCCTTTACGAATATGCATGAGCCTATTATTGATAGTATATAAGAAGCTTTGGTACAATCAATAAATCGGATTCCTGTTGATCACTCATATTGAGCGTCCGGGTTTTCCCTCTATCGCGACAGAAAGTGACTCAATGAAATGACAGCCATATGTAATGCAGACTCACTGCCACTGATTACCATGGTCAGAAGCTGCTGGTGGTGCTGGTTGAAGACATGATGGGTAATGTAAGGTTTCTCATATCTCATAGACCTGCCAAATTCCAATCACTGCAGGTTTTCTTGGTGTTTATTTTTCTGAAGATAAGTAGTATAAATGGCTTCAAAGCATTTTTTTTTTTTTCATGGAAGCCACATGGCCATTATTCTGAAGGAATATGTGAGCAAAATTCACCTGGAGGACTGCTTTTACTAACAATTACTTAATCAAGTCTAAGCATTAGACTATGACAATCATACTGCTCTGATAGTATTTTTTGAATTTCTTTCCAACATTCTCAAAAGTCCAAGGACCGTAAGGATAAATGGAAATGCACATTTCTGGTCTAATGGCCAAACGAAGATGAAATATTCCCAAGTGTGCAAGAAGAACATTATCAACTGAATAATTACACAAGCTTCTCTGTGGAAATGCAGACTCATTGCTCCACTCACAAAATAATTCAGCCTAGAATATTTGATGGAAGTGTGACAAATCCTCATCAGAAAAGAGATCACATATTCTAAGCTCTCTTTCCAATGTTGAGTTTGAGCTGGGAAAGCCATTTGTACATGTTTCTTTCTCTGGCATTTGTTGCAGAAGCTAATTTTTATTCATCATCCATAACATTGCCAGGATCCACTGCTAATAAAGACAAATGGAAAGAAGCAAGATACATCAGAAAGCACCAGGCTCGGTCCTTGGCTGTATGACACCAAAGATCTGTAGATGACCGTAACAAGTTCTCCTCAGGTTCTCCATACATCTTTGTCAGGGAGAAATAGCAATCAAGTAAAGATGGTTGTACTCCTTCAAAGAGCCTAAAAAAGTGAATTTCTTTTGAATAAACTGAAGAGAAATGAACCAATTAAGCACTCTCATTGTAGGAAAATGTACAACAGATGGCCAGGTGTTACAATAAGTATAAGAGTTGCTTAGGTTTCTTCCACATTTGGATGTGGATAATGGATTTCTGTGGCAGTGTTGCTTTTAGTCACTTATATGACTGAAAGCACATGTACTCCACAGAGCTGATTGAGAATGTTTTTGTATTTCTCTCTCCCATTTCTTTTGAATTAACTGATCCTTATCTTTTACCCTGACTGTGATTCAAATACTGGTTCCACAGGTAATTTAACTGGTGCCAGTAGTTGCTGAGGGTTACATTAGAAATGATGGATTAGTTGCTGCTGTTTATACTAATTGTCTCCTGAATAATGGCTCAGGTTTCTTCACTGTCATAGCAATAAATGTAAAGCTATGGAAGACCGGGATATAAAACATTGTAGATGAGCTCAGTTGAGAACTGGTATCAAACTAAATACAGATTTAGAATTATAAAGTCAGTATTGATACAAATTTTAGTTTGACAATAGGTGTCTTAATAAATTTCTTTGACTCCTTACTTTGCTGGGAGGTTTCTTCCACCTGAGCAGGCAGACCATATACAAACTTTGATGTAACACATTCCTTACATTCCATTATCTTAGAGTTAGGACAGAACTTAAATTGACTGGTGAGGTTTTTTTTGGAAGCAAGAGCACAAAATAAATAATTCAATCAAGAGGAAGTTTCTACAGCTACTTGGCTGATCTGATAAAGCCTCTACTGACATATTATCCTTATTACAGCCTTCCAGTACCCAAAGAGGGCTTGCAAGAAAGTTGGAGAGGGACTTTTTAGAAGGGCATGTAGCAATAGTATAGGGAGGAGCAGCCTTAAACTGAGAGAGTAGGTTTAGTAAGTTTAGATTAGATAATAGAAAGAAATTCTTTACTATGAGGATGGTGAGGCCCTGGAACAGGTTGCCCAAAGAAGTTGTGGATGCCCCAACCCTGTAGAAGTTCAAGGCCAGGTTGGATGAGGCTTTGAGCAAGGTGATCTAGCAGAAGGTGTCCCCGCCCATTGCAGAGGGGTTCGAACACGATGATCTTCAAGGACCAGTCCAACCCAAGTCATTCTGTGGTTCTATGATTGAGGAGATGTAGCTCTCTCCAACAGACAAGTTCTGAGAAGGAGCTGTTTGTTGAATAGCTTTCAAAAATCTGTGCCTTTTATAGATTGGGAGAGTGTTACTTCCCCACTTAACGTGGCAGAACAGATTTCAGAAGACTAAGCAACTAGTTTTCATTAATTTTATGCCTCTAAATAGAGGAAAAGAGAATCTTCTATCTTAGAACAAACCCATACCGGGAATTAAATAAATTAAGTAATCTGCTATGCTTAAACAGGCTAAATCAAAAGAGAGGGAGAGAAGAAGGGAATAGGTAGTCTGACAGGCAGACAGAAATACAGAGAAAAAAAAGAGGAAAACAAATGAGAGAGGGAGAAGGAGAGAAAGAACACAACGACCCAAAAACCAAATAGTAAACTAAAATGTACAGAAGAAAGAGAAAGAGACACTAGAGGTGCTACCTCAGAATCACTGACAGTAAAGGGACCTTAATGGTGACTGGAATCACCTGCTTTTGGAAGGACTGCAGGGCTTCCAACATAGAGGTGAAATTCTAAATGAATGTTTTTTCACTCATTTTAGGCCAAGAATAGAGGCTTGATGGAAGATCAGTCACTGAAGGATTATTTAGGATATTTTAGGGGTTTTTTTAGATATTAAATATATTTTAACAATAAAACTCTCAAGTTATAGTTTAATAAAGTCAATAAAACAGCTTTCTGTGTATAGTGAAAAGTTCTATAACATACTTTTAGTTTTTCATTATAGTAACTGTTGGAATTATTTACATCAGGTACTATGGATTAGTAAATCAAAACATCAGAATATATTTCTTTACATATTATGAGATGGGAGAAATGCAGGTGTTGGTTTGAATCACTGCAATTAATTTTAGTCATGTATAGTCTGTAGAAATAGCAGATGATTTGCATATAAAATATTTATGTCAGGAAGATGGTCTTCAGAGTGGTTGTGCTAAAAGTCTGGTGTAACATTTTTTCTTATGTATTTGAATGTGAGTATACATTTTTATATTACCTATGGAAAAAGAAAAAGGAGAAGAAGAAGACAATATCCTCCATGGTCTAGCTCAACTTTTTCTTTTAAAATAAAAAGAATCTATACTTTACTACTGTCTGAATACAAAATTCTATTATAAAAATGTTCTGGATAATAAAAACAAATGCAAATATTATCCTTTACCAGTGTAATTCTGACTTTTTAGAAATGCACAATAAATCCAAAGTGATTGCAAATGTTATGCAGAAATATCTTAAAAACCCCTTTTGCTGATTCATGATCAAAATTCAAAATCCATTTTTCCGTACTTCCACTTATCCTGGCATATTTTTTACTTCCCTCATTCTTAACCCTTGCCTTCCAAGAGAAATAATCATACTTCTATGTCATTAATGGAAATACAATATTATTGCAACTCAAACCCTCCCTTCTTTTTCAAGGGACACATAGCTCAGGATCTCAATGAGAAACAGTGCCTTAAGATTTTAGCAGACATTAAAACAACCAAGTATTGAAATATTTATTGATTTAAATTTTGATATTGTCCTTGAGATAAAGAAGTAAACTGCTCTGATTGATAGTCCTTCAGTTCTTTCTTTACCTCCCACTAGATCCTACACTCATCTGAGGAAAGTCTCCTATGACTCACGTTGGAGGGGATCTGATGTGATACCCTATTCATTTCTTTTGATGGAATTTAATCAAAGGGTTGATATATGAAGCATATTTTTAAAATTTCTTCTGCAAATACATTCTGACTTGTTTGCCTATATCTCCTATGGACAAAAAATATTGCTGGGCGTGTTGATTGCTTTGCATGACTGTCATTTATCTACCGAGCCTTGCACCATTAGCCCCTCATGTGGGTAAAACTTTAATTGTTCATTTCCTCGTTGATACATTCACACAGAAGCATCGATAGTTTTGATCTTAGGCTGGGAGGCAAACCTTACAAGTATAATCTGTACCCCCAACCTCAATATGTATATGACAAGGATACTTCAGAAACTTTTCACTGTAAAATGCAAAAAAGGAATTCATAGCTTACAGCACATGGTTTTTTAGTGCTTTTGAATATTTTAACTTATTAAAAGCAAGTTATTAAGTGATTATTACTTAATTTAACTCAATTTAGCAAGACTTTAGACCAGAATACTCTTGTTTGCATGGATATAAAAGACAAGAATTCACTATTTAAAGACAAAAATATAAGAATACAGATGTGTTTAAAAGACAAAACCAAATCTGGTGTGAGTTTAAAGCTGATTATATAAGAGGAAGACTGTTTGCAGGACACTGAGCTTGCATAAATCTGAGTGGTTTTTAAATCTCATAAATTAAGAAAACTTTGATAATCTTACCAATGCTACATACTGATTTTTTATGGGCTGGCAAAATGAGTTTGGGGTTCATCTGTGGTCGTAGAAAAAAGCCATTTTATTCCAAACCCTTAAGAGGCTTTGGAAGGAAAATTCAGAGGCTACTCATCATCAGCAATATATTTGTCATACATTTGTTTAAAATATTATCTTCTTAACTGTTTCATGTAGCTAGTTACAATGAAGATTTATTAGAGAAAATTATTGTCCTTCTTTTTTTTTATTTTGCCATGTTACAAAATTCACCAAATATGCAAAAGACAAAACAAAACTTGCATGCATATCAGTGCAGTTCACATTCTTTCCTAGTAAGCCTCATTAACCAGTTCTTGGGTGCTCTCAATTCTGGCTTTGTATTTAAGAACAGGACTTTATTTCTAATTTCTTGTGATTTGAAAGGAGAGGCAGAAGTAATAGCCAAGAATTTTTTCTGAGTTTAGAGTTAATACCGCAATTTTTTCCTCTCATTCTCTCCAAAACTTTGATAAACTTTTATAAAAATGTCTTATTTTAAACACATGCCACAACTTTTTTGATCCACTTGTTTTTAAACAACTCAATGAGAATTTATTTTAAGAATAACTTTAATTCTGTTGTTCATATTTATCCCCCACAAATGTTACCGAACAATTGCTTATGATATTTTAGACACGGTGCAGCTGAAATATAAATGACTGGAATAAAATATTTCAGATCTGCTGCTTTGTTCCTGTTAACACATTTGCATTGTTTTAAGGTGTTCTCTTTGGACTACTGGAAAGCTCTTTAAATGACAAGATGATGTCGGAAGAAGGAATGATACAAGTTTATAATGAACCTCCAGAAAGGAATACAAATTAGTCTACATTGTGAAATAGCAAACTTTATTAAAAAGCTGTGTCATCAGCATAATTTTAGATGCTATTTCTGTCATGTTTTTCTCAGTTTCCTAGCATTTTCATGTCTTCCCTTCAGGGATGTCTGAACCTGAACTGAACTGCTTGGCCTGATGAAATAATCTGATGCAATTAACTATCTTTCTTTCATGGTCTGCTCCTTTTTTTAATTTAAGATTATTGGGCTATATCACTGTTAGCTGACTTTCATATAAATCAATATGCTGTGATTTATAGACAATAGCTAGAATAAATAAAAACAATGCAGAATTAATTTTTGACAAATGACTGTGTCTCTTCAAAGAAGGCAGAAAAATTCTTAGCAAATGATACAGACACATTTTAAGAGGAGAATTTATATAGAATTTGAGGCAATTTTGATGAAATTATGGGTAGTAAGAATAATCTTTTTATATAGATTAATCCCTAAAATACAAATTAAATAAGAAGTTAATAGTATTGCTGCTCCATTATTCTGACTCCTTTCCTGACTTCCAGCACCTCTGTTGATTTACTATATACTTCCATAACCTAGAAATCAGGCTCCAAGTTGTTCTTCATGTCTGTATTCCCCCTTCAAGTGTTATGTGGTAGAGAGTAGGCAAAATCGACTGATATCTTTCAACACTCCTAAGTGATGTGTTCTGTATCACATGGGAATTTGACCTCTTCATCTTCCACATCAATTTACTGGTACTGACAGAAGATGGAGCACAACTTTCCTCATGATATCCTATAACTTATAGGAGAACATACTGAGCTAGTAGACTATAAAATTTAAATCTGTGTCTATCCTACCTGTTGTCCACTTTAAAAAAATTACTTTGTGCTTGCCCACAACATTTATGTTACAGAAGAAAGGAAAATTTCTTATATGTTCTTTGGAATACGTTAACGGAGGTTATGCAAGACTACATCTGGAAAGACAACCTAGTTTAGTGCAAAACTACAAGTATTGCTCAGCCACTTTCCCTGTCATAATTAATGTCCTAAACTGATGTCTGTTGCTGTCTCATCTGCTATAATCAGAAGATGCTATCCCCCTCTTTATTCCATGTCAATAAAGCAAAAACAGTGTTCTAAACCTCTGGCAAAATACATATTGTGCTGCTAGATAATATAATACAACCCTTTAGTTTGTGTAATGGACCTTTACTGTGTCCAAGGAGTATTCTTTGCAATCCTATTAACATGTACTTTTGGTGCTTTCTTCTCCTTCCCAACCACATCTTCCAGAAAGTTACTTGTCTTAGAGAAACAACTATAAACTCCCCATTTAAAACAAAAGTGTGTCATCTGTGTCATAACATCACAGAAAACACCAGTACAGGTCTTTTGCCACATTTCTCTTGGTAATAACAGACAAAATTATAAAAAATTAGAACTGTCTGAGAAATTATTCAGATGCCTGGAATGGCAGAGTGGCAGAATTTAGGAGGTGAAAGACATAGGCACACCTGCAAGCCCAAGAGCAACCTCCTGCTTCAGAGACCATATGTTTCTGCCTTGATCAGTACAAGTAAGTAAGTTTGCAGACGCCACCAAGGTGTATGGCAGAGTCAGTCTGCTGGAGGGTAGAAAATTTTTGCAGAGGGATCTGAACAGACTGGTTTGATGGGATGAGGCCAACAGTATGGAGTTCAACAAGGTGAAGTGCTGGGTCCCACACTTTGGTTGCAACAACCCCTTGCAGCACTACAACCTGGGGGAAGAGTGGCTGCAAAGCTGCCTGGCAGAAAAGACCCTGGAGGTGCTGGCCGACATCTGACTGAACATGAGCCAGTGTATGCCCAGGTGGTCCAGAAGGCCAGTGTCATCCTGACCTGGATCAAGAACAGTGTGGGCAGCAGGACCAGGGCAGTGATTGTCCTCCTCTGCTTGGCACTGGTGAGGCTGCATCTTGAGTCCTGTGTCCACTTCTGGGTCCCTCACTACAAGAAGGACATTGAGGTGTTGGAGCATGCCCAGAGAAGAGCAACGGAGCTGCTGAGGGGTCTTAAGCACAACTCCTATGAGGAGTGACTGAGGGAGATGGGGTTGTTTAGCCTAGAGAAAAGGAGGCCCAGGAGAGACCTTACCACTCTCTACAGTTGAGAGTGGCACATGGTGTGATTCCTGGGGATGGTGCTGTGCAGGGACAGGAGTTGGACTCAATGATCCTAGTGGGTGCCTTCCAACTTGGTATATTCTGTGATTCTGTGGTTATGTGATTCTGTGATTCATAGCATTTGCAGTTTTCTTGTAAAATGTGCATGAAAGAATGCACCATTAAAACCTAGATATTGTGTTAGTGCCATCCTAACTCTTTCTGTATTGTACTTAATTTTCTTCAATGCCTTTTTATGCATACATTCTAGGGAAGGACAGATTTTAACTCTATTCTCACTAGCAGTGTTGCATAGTGCATCTCTGTCCATCATTACAGAAGATGAATACCATACACACAGCTTAGATACTCTATGGCCATGCCAAAGTCCATACAAGAAATCCGAAGCAGAATGACATCTTGAAACCAAACTTTCCAAAATCAAGGCTGTGATCCCACTTGTCAGATCTTCTTGATTCCAGAAGTGTCAGAGTAGAGCTGACTGTCCTTCAACATTTTATGGTCCCATAAAATTATAGTGCAGATTCTGGCTCAAAGAGAACACGCAGTATGTGTGAGAATGAGGAAAATTATGCTTATTATTTGGCTACTATGAATATGAGGAAGCAATAGAAAAAGCATTTCAGTTAAGCTATAAATTAAGCTAAAAGGAGAAAAGGGGACAAAAATTAAAAAATGCATATACATGAGAAGCAGAAGAGATACTACTGTCTGCATCCCAGACACAATTGCTTACATTAAAAAAAAATCCATGGCTGATGGGGTGAGAATGGCTGCTATATTGACATAGATTCTCTAACAGAATATATTACAGAATTTTTGCTCTGTTTATAGCTGCTTGGAGATGTATGGTTTAATTCAGCAATGAACTGGGACTAGACTTTGCATGATAAGTGCTATGGCAACGAATCCATGTTGTGTGGAATACCTTTGTAGATTAAAGTGCCATGATTCATGCATGGCAGCTCATACAAATGGATGATAACCTACATATAATCAACAATTCACGTATATGGGTCACATTCCTTGTAAACATCCACCATCAGGAACATTTATATTCCTTGCCAAGTGTACACATACATTAACATGCACACATATAAGATGCCTGCAAGCATATGTAAGAATAAGCAGAGGAGGAATGTGGATTTTTGTGCCATTCTATTAATTTTAAAGACTAACTTCTGTTATTTTGACATATGCAAGTACAAAGATTAGGACTTTAGAATATTGCATTGGAAGAAAAAACTAAATGTGGGTCTCCTTGTAAATCATTCCAGATTAAACATTTCTGCTCACTTATTCAATATATGCTTAGTCTGTTAAACCGCTTCACTAATCTAATTACAAGTTACTTTTTAAAATAGCTTTGTAAGTAGTGAAAAGTAATTGTTGGGGCTGGAGGCGACTGTCATACCCGACTTACTAAGGCAAAGTAAGTTTTTCATAATAAAAAAGAGCAGATTTGCTTAAAATGTAATGTGTGAAATGAAATCTCACACCAGCAAATTTCCAGAATTTTCATTTTTTTGGAACTTAACTTCTCTCCAAAGAAAGAAAACAAAAGGTATGCCCTACTATTCCAGAAACACTACCCCAGAGGGTAGAGTTGGGGGAAAGAAAATGAAAAAAAAAAAAATCTACAACAGAATCCCCTGTTCTATCAAATTTTTGTTCAGTTTTTGAATCGTGTGTATGTATGCTTGGGGTTGGTGATACACGATCAGACAAATGTATTTCTTTGTACAACCGTGATGTCGTTCTGTACTCAGGGTGTGTTTTCTGCCTGTGTGGCTGATGGTTCCTCCTTCAAAATCAACCTGCAGTCCAAACAACTGACATTGAGAGCTGGGAGGACAGTGGGGAATGTTCAGATGAAGAGGTGGGAGTGCTTAGAGGAACTGCTTTGGGGTCCAGAAGGCTCTTCCAAAGAATTTTGCTGTCAAGAGGAAGTCAGTGTCTGGATCTTCATTTAAACAAGGAAAAACTAGGAGCAGTGATGGCTTGGTACCTTTGTTCATGAAGTACAGCAACAGAAGTGTGCTGAGGCTGGATCCAATCCTGCATCAGCAACAACTCAGGAGGAAAGGCGGGATTGCTGCAGGGCTTATGCTCAGAAAAGGTGTGTTATATTGCGTTGCTCTGTACTGCAGTGAATGAAACCTGTGTGCCTTCTCTGGACTTGGAAGTCCTGACTTGGGGCCCTAAAGTTTCCTCAGTATTCAATGGAGGAGAGCCAGACTCATTGACTGGGATTCACAACAAACAGCATATTCACTGCTGCAGCACTTAAGGGAGCACCAAAAAGGTTTTTGAGACCATAGCTTTACAGCCTCTTGGCTCTAGCACACCTCTGTGTAGTTGCAAGCAGATGCAATACCCCTTGTCCTCCTAAAGCTACTCAATCTTTTCTCTTTGTAAAAAGCACAAGTAAGTGTATTACCAGAGGAATGAAATGTTCCTTTTTTTTTTTGGTGTGGGATCCATGGACCCAAGTCATGCCTCTGCTTGAGGTAGTGAGCCACTGAGGACACATACTGATGATGAAAGCAAGACTTTGCCCATCAGTCTAGTGGAAATCAGAGTTTTTCTACATAGCCTTATCACCTTCAAGACTCAGCTCAGCAAAGAAATAAACTAATTCATCACCTTATCTAACTTTATCCAACTGGAAGTAAGACAGCTGGTCTAAGCTAATCGTCTGTGCTAATCATTTTCACCTTACAGTCGCTGGAGGAAAAAAACCTTGCAGATGGTGTTTCATCCTTTGTCTCAAATATTTCAGGAGGGGATGAACTGACAGTTGGAGTTGCATATTTCTCACGATTGCTTAACTCAAATTAAAGCCATAATAACAGTGCAACAGCATATATGTTCAAAATACGTATAAATTCACCCATTCTAAGTCAAATACATATAGTAGATAAAAAAGGTAGAACTGATCATTTCAATACAATGTGGCTCAGGAGAGCAAACACACTCACTTCTGAAATGCTGCAGTGTTTCTTGTGGCATTTGAGCCAGCTATGGAACAGCTAACACGAGCGTGCTTATGTATGGAGGTGACACACTTTTGATTGCAATACAGCTATTTCCTCAGAATATGTCTGTATTGCACAGCAAAACAGACCTAGACATCTAAGATAGCTCTCAATAACCTCAGAAGTTCCAAGAAGAAAAGTTAGGTAGGAGATATTGCCCACACTACTGGAGGAGGTATGACACACAAGCTTGAAGATGCCAGGGATTTAAAAGCTTTTTGGTAGCCTAGCTTCACAAATCCTGCCCTTAATTATAGGCTTTTGCATAATGCTTTCAGGTACGAAACCGATAATCCTTTGAGAAGTGCAATCTGTTCAAGAAAACTCTATATAAACTGACCTGTCAGTGAGCTGGAAGATAGCAAAATTCTACAGCAGACAAATGAACAACAAATAGAAGCAGGAAAATATTTATTTTGTCACTTAAGCAAAGTGTTTACCCAGTTAATTGTTTAGAATTTGGATATGTGAAAGATATTTTATTTTAAGTGTATAATTTCTCCTTAAAATAGGAGGAAAAAATCTCAGTTGGAGCTATGTTTGACTCTCATGTTGTAGAAATTCCATGAGCTAAAAAAAGCAGTGGAAAAAATCAATTTGTTGTAGCTTCTACAGCTTTGTGCAAGCTTTTTCTTTTTGCTTCACTGAAACTGTCTTCAAACTGAAATAGGGGAGCCAGTTCACTACAAGTGGTCAACAGCTTTTCTGCTTGTTTATGTTATTTACCACAGGAATACAATAAAAGTTCATGACCTACCTGACATAAATCTAGATTACTAAAATGCTACATGTGTTTTCAACTGGGAAAGTTGCTGTTTGAGCTAATAATAGGTTTCTTCAGCCGAAATAAAGATGTGGACTGGAACAAATTGACTATCTGGATAAAAACCTCAGTCTTCTCCTATGTGTGGATAGTTCACAAGCATAATAAAAACCCAGAGCATTAATACTAAGTGTATGAGCATAGTTTGGGCTTTAATTTTATATCAAGGAATATCTGTTCATTTCCATGGCCTGACACAAACCTTGAAGTCTCTTCAGACATTTTGTTCATGCCTATTTGGAATCCTTTGAACTCCCTGTAAATCTCTTTCTGTGAGGCTCATGTCACCCGTTTAGGAAGTGAAAAAAAAAGTGAAGCACAGCCTTATGTGAGAGGATGATTTGTTACATGACCCTCTATTTGAAAGCCTGGATCTGCAAGAAGCAGCAAGTTTATACAATTAGTTAAAATACCTTAAAATTATTGTAGTTGAATCTTTGACAACTGTGTTCTTAATGCCATGTACTTTAAATTTCGAGTTTCTTCACAAGGGAGATTAATAATAGACTGTTAAATTAAACATAGTATAATTGATGCATTGCAATCATTACACCTCCATACATACTTACATGTACTAATTAAATTCTGATTCATATTAGTTTATTTTTCTAGGGGAGCAAGAGAACCTCATAAAAATTCATATTAACTTTCAACGACTTTACAAAAGGAATTCATCATACAACTTTGATGTGGCTTTACCGAGCCCTGTCATACTTGGATTAACTTTAGCCTACTACTGAAGCTGTAAGGTATTCCATGGAAATGGAGCCACTGTATTCTGGTGTGGAAAAAGATTTGAGGTTACTGTGAACAACTCATTGTCTCTGCTTGAAGTTTTCGTCTTACACACACCGATAAATAAGGGAAGGTGATAGATCCAGGCTTTGGCACTCTTTGTGTCAAATTAGAAGAATTAGACTAAATTATGAAGTCTGAAAAAAAAAAAAACCAAACCAACAAAGTAAACACAGCCTTTTACAAAGCTAAACAAGAATAGAATATGAAGAAAGGCTAGATATAAAATATTTATAGTGATGATCAACCTATTTCCACATTGTGAATTTTTACCTCCAGTAAACCCCGAGAAAGAAAATTGTGTTCAGCCTAGAGGTCCAAGAACACATGAAGACCTCATACATTGCTGAACTGCATCTTGGAAATCAAATGAGAGGGGTAATTCTCTGCCGGATAACACAGTCAGGATCAACATTCACATCCACAAAAGTAATGTAGTTTCTGTCACCTTGTAGAATGATCCCAAAAGCCTGCATTACAAAATATTTCACAGGCAACTTGAAAAACAAGAGAAAAAGCAAGTGAGAACACCTGACCTGCCCTGGCCATTTTATCAAAGAAACAACACAGATTTTCTTCCACCAGTCCTTGCAACCTAAAGAACATTTAATGTTTGGCATGAATAACCCTCTGTCCATAGCTGGGTCTTACTTCTGTTGCTGGCAAAGAACACTTTTACAAAATTTCCTAGGTGAGATTACAAATAAAGACTCCAGGAGCTATAAGAAAAGCAGTAATAATCATAGACCCCCTTCTTAGAGAATGGCAACTCAGTCAGATAAATCTCAGTATGCATCTGTGCATAACAGTTACTGTCCTTTATAACTTGTTTGACATTATTCATCAAGAAACAAGGATAGGTCTATTAGGATGGTCATTTTTCTGTGATTTTGTCTGTTAATAAAGAATCCAATTAAAAAACCACATATCCTAAGGGAAGATTTTCTGTACATTCTATACTCGTAGGCTATAACTCCATCTTTAAGCACTAGTGGTTCAAAAAGTTGTTCATTGTTTAAATCTTTATACCGTAACAATATTTCCCCGTTTCTATAAATTCTATTTAATTATTAATCCCATGAAAAACTGATAACTGCTAGTCCACCATAATGCAATCCTTTCATCTCCAAATAGTGTAGAGGAGGTAATATGCCACTCTTGAAAATCTTTCTTTAATCCTTTTTCCTTTTAGAATACAGAGCCATGAAGATTTATCACAGTTCCATAGATTTCAAAAGAAGACTATGGCTTTGTGATGTCAATCCATAGGACCGTAAAGATGCTACTTTGCCAGAGCTATATAGTACTTCTAAACTGGAATGAGGAAATTGATTTGCAGTAGAATATATCTTATTACCCAGTTACCATACCAGGCAAGCAAAGTCGTTGTTCTACTTTTTTTCTCATTTCAGTTTTTAATCACTAAATGAGTTTCAATAATGTAAGTTTGAGTATTTCATAGATTTCTTTTCATACACCCAAGGTATAAGATCTTTTCTCCCCGGATTTTTCCTTACAAAACAAATTTATATCCAGTTTGAAGTGTTCGCACCAATTAACTCTTTATTTTTTGCTACAGAAATAATATAATCTGAAAAAAATGACTCCCTAATGCTTTATAATGCTAATTTTCATTTATCTGAGAAACATTCTTGTCACTTTTGTTTCCGAATATTACCATGACTGTCCACAATTACATGGATACGGAATAAATATGATGAAAAATCCAGGTAGCCTGTCTATACTCATCACATACCAATATGCTTTCAAAGGACTTTTTTCTCCCCAAATCAATAATTACTGCCTTGAAATTTCACATTTACTTGTCTGCAACTAAAAGAGACCTCTTAAAAAAAAAACAAAACCAAACAACAGAAAAAGTAACCACACATCAATAGTAGATTGCATGCCAAACATACTTTCAGAAATGACTGAAAGAAAAAATCAAGTGGCTGCACCTGAGGAAAGACTGCCCACTTAAACAAGCTTAGGTGAGATGCAAGCTTCTTTCGAAGATGAGCTATTTGCCTTGAATGACTAAGCTCATATGTCAGGTAACACAAAGATTGTTGCTCTTTGGAATTTCTTATGTGATCCATGAAACAACAGATCCCTGTAAGAACAACAGCAGAATTATCTGTCTCTGCTGTTGATACAGATAAATTTATTGCTGTTGAGACAATGCTTACAGAAATATTACTCCAATACCTTTGAGCTGCAGATTTCTTTAAAAAAAATCAACCCACAGACATAAAAACCAGATAATGTCTCTTTCTTCTCAGCCTGGGAAGTCTCTCCCTCTCTCCGTCTCTCCCTCTCTGTGCAAGAACCGCCTTGCTCATACAGTTCCGATGCAGTGGAGCATGGCGTCATGAGATGCTTATTCCTGAATTTAAATGGAGTGTAACGGTAGCGATCCTCCGTGAAAATAAGAATAAGGTCCCGACTGGGCTTAGGCCACCTTCAGTGTCATCAGAAGGTGAATTAAAAGGATTTGGCAATTCCATGGTCAGCTTCGGTGTGGATCTTCCCAGTTGCAGCGGATGTGACCGGCTGGGTACTGCACAGTGCTCCACACAAGCACATATGCGTAGACATACATAGAGGCACAGGCACACGTACAACTTCCTTGCATGCTGAAGCAAACTCCTCCCACGCTCTGCTCCTGGTGCACATCTAAATGGCTGTTTTATACGTATTAACCCTGTGAAAAGCTGTAGGACTTTGCTATTCACCTCCCAGATAATAAACTATCCGTTTGCAAGCCTGTCACACAGTTCACAGATCAAAGAATCAAGGTGTCAACAGCCTTCTTTAGTATAGATATCACTGGTTCTTTACTGCCTAGTTATGCTTGCATAGCCCTTAGACATTTTTTGTCTTGAGGTTGCTTGCCCCATTCAAGTACTCTATTTTCCTTTTCACTGCATCTGTGCTACAGGCTTGCTGGCTGACAAAAATATAACAGAAAAAAATGCAGCAGTGCCACCCTTTCCCCCATTATTCAACTCACTTTCTTCCCATCCTGCCTCTCTACTTTTGTACACAGTTTGTTTTCCCCTTAAAAAAGCAAGCACACTTAAAAAAATTAGATTAGAATGTAATAAGTGGATCTTTATTAAAAAAAAAGTTTTAGAGAGGCTTTCTTTATTTTACTGTATGTTCAACAGTTCAATAGTTTTTAGGATATAATCTGAATTCTATGTCTTTGTGAAAAAAAAGGAGGGAGTGAAACACACAGACTGGAAGATGGGCAGCCTAGTTGGGGGCAAGATTTATACTTTAGTAGAACAAAAAGGTGCCTCAGTTTTCTGGCTGTGCTCTTTGGACTCTTTCTCCATACCTTAAAAAGGAGGCATGATGAACAAGTTCGTGTACAACCCTTTATGCCAAGACAGTGCCTGTGCCAATAGTTTATGAGCAGCACGCTACAGCTGTGATCTCCAGCTCTTAGGCTGCTTTGGTATTTCAGTAATTACAACAGTTTCATTAACATTTAAAGGGAATAGTCAGCTCAATATCTGTAAAAGACTATTTTGTACAGTGTGGATCCATTTTACATTTGCATTTGACATTTGATAATCTCTACACATAAGCTCTGAGCCAGAGAAATGAGATGTCACGTACAGGAAAATTAACCCAGATGTAACTTCTTAGTAAATCTATGGAACTGTAGAATAAATGTCGAAGACTGGTAGTTTTATGAGGAACACCTATTTCCCAGTCTTACATTAATTTGAAACATGAAACATCATTTTTATATCTTTATTTTGTACTTGTGGCATTTCTGAATATTGAAAAGAAATAGAAGCAGAAGGCTAGAGAAATAGTAAAATAATCAACAGCCCAGATATGTCCATATATTGTCTATTTTTATTTAATAAAATCAGATATGTTTATGAGATGTCAACTTTATTTTATAGCAGTCTTCATCCTAGGCTATCATTTTCCTCAGCAACTGTATTTCTACCTTGAACAGCTGAGGCAATTAACTAGACTCCATAAAGAAACATCACTGGTATCAGCATAGAGGTAATCAAAGGTAAACAGGAAACAGTAAATAAAATTCAATGTAGACAGGTTTAAGTTGATGAACATGGGAATAAACAGTCATAAATTCTGCATACCTCATGAACTTCAGAACTAGCCTGTTCTATAGAAATGTTAGCTCAATGTTCAGCAATAGTGAGAAAAAGAAAATTATTAGGAATTACTGGGAAAGTAGTAAGGAACAAAGCATAAAATATCGCTAATTGCATAAAACTGGAGTTTTTCCCTATCCTACACACTGAGCAATTCTGATGCCCTGTAGCTGAGGAATATGGAAGAAACGGAGAGGGATCAGTAGAAGGTAACCAAAGAAACCAAATTCACAGAGTGGTTTCCTTGAGAGAAAGGCTCAAATAGATGCAGACTACTGAGCCTAGGGAACTAGAAGAATGTTGTAATAGAGTTGCTCGCAGTGATGTGACCTTGCAGACAGAGCAGGGTGACCCACTAAACAAACAAGCTGTGATACCTAAGCCTTCACACACAAGGTAGTTCAACTTTAAAATTTCTTGCTATAGGATGTGTGGATGCAAAAACCTTTAATGTTCTTAAAACCAAGATCCTCAGAAAATTAAATTTTGTGTGGCAACATAACCACTGTCTATCTAGGTTGCTCTGTGGTTGATTTTATCCATGACATTTGGAAACATGATGTCTTTGAAACCAGCTAAGGAGAATGGCCAGTAAGAAACAGATCTTAAATGTTTTTTGATGTCAACTCCCCCGTGTCATCTTAAGACACAGCTGTGCTATTGCAAGAAGCAGGGACAAACAGGGCTCATATCCCTAGAGGGAGCTATGGATGACCAAGGACCCCAAAGCACCCTCTCACTCTTATTGGGAACTCTCCGTCAGAAAACTGTGCATACCTCATTGTGCTGCATCAGATATGAAGAGTTCCGTCTCTGGGGGGGGGATCTAGGTGTTTCCATGCTAACTGGAATTTACATAACCTGAGGAGCATCTGTTCTGGTCCCCACGTCCAATGGATCAACACTGCGACCATTACTCCAACCACAGGCGTCAAAATTGCTATGATCAATCTTGTTGTTTGATCTATGGGTGGTGTTATCTTTCCTCTCCACTATCTACTTTTGTTTGTTCAATCTCTTTCATTATTTTTCTTATGAATTTTCTTTATGATTCTTTTACAGTTTTATAGAAAAGGACCAAAATGGCCATGTATCTCCTTTCTGTTGCAATTAAGTAGTTTTAAAAGAAATCTGTCCCATATATACACACCAGCCATTCAGTGTCATTTCACTCTAATTCACCCCAAGGGATTTATTAACAGGAACGTAACTTACCCTGCCTCAGAGGCAGGTTGCAATATTGTGTTCTCATGAGATGAAGACTATTTTCTCTAGCTGAAAAAATTCCTAAGTAGTGAATTTGCTGGAGGCTGGCAGAAAATTCTGGAGGACATTCACTATAATCCTTGTAACATTTGAATATTCTTTCTTAAGGATCTACTTTTGTCTACTATCAGAAATAATATGGATACTGAGAAGATGGCTGGTTAGTCTCACAAATTTCCTGTTCTTCTGAAGTAGTCTTATCAATCCCCTGAAGGAACCAGAAAGCATAGTGTCGCTACTGGCAATTCAAATGGAGTTTCCTGTTTCTTCCTATGTTTCTTTTATATGAAGAAAATTACTTCACACAAAGGCTTCAGATTGTGTGAAAGACAAAACAGTTAATTTGTATTATATTCTAAGAAATAATTTTAGAAAATCAAACTGTGCTCTGAAAGCCTTCTCACTGAAGCCTGGTGAAAATGTCAAGGCCAACCAATGTCAGGGTACCAACCAGATAATAGTTAGGCAAGAATGGTTTGAAACAGTGTCATGTCCCACCAGATTTAGCTGTTAATGAGTAAATACTGGAAGCCATTTGATAGCTCAGTTTGATATAAGCTTGAATCACACTAACATCATTCTGAAAACTAGAAGGGAAGTTAAGCACCTAAGTATTGCCCCATGCATCTCTGTACTATGTCCATTTAAAAAAATGTGTGTCTCCTGAAGGAGTTATAGCTAGTAGAGGTCAGGCGAGATTCTTGCAGTCAGTGGAGCTTTGAAAATTTGGACTAACTGACAATTTGACTTGAGCTTTTTCTTTAAAATAATTTTGACTTCAAAATTAATAAAACTTTTGTTATTGTTGTCAGATACCAACTGAACATTTTCTATTTTCACAGTCAGTGAAAGAAAGAGAGTCTACTCTGTGCCATAAACAAGCAATATTTACTTAAATGTAGTTTTATTAGCATTTATATCCACGAATTGTGGAATATGTATTTTAGTACAAGCACCAGTCCAATATCATGATGCTATGTCAGAAATAAATTTGTATAAAAAACAAATGTAAAACAAAACTGAAAACACTGCTCTAGATCATTCTAGCAAATAAAGCTGCTTAAAAACTGTAAGCATGAAGATAGATTTGGAAATGCAAAAGTATTAATATAAAATTACTGATAACCTATGGATGCCATTTTAGTACATGCATCAAACACTGGGCTACTCTATTAGCTGAAAATGGTGTACTGTAATTTTGTAGAGAAATAAAGGAATTCTGAACATAAATCTACTGGTGCAAGTTAAATTATTTTTCCATTCCTTTATGGCACTAATAGCCCTTTCTCAACATTATAAGGACTAAGACACAATTAATTTTTGGATTTAAAAATTTCTGGTAAATTCTATAGCTCGTTGTCTTTGTGCAGCTGATTTGCTATTCACATAGAGTCTTTTTTAGAGAGCTCTAAAAAATAGTCCTGTGTTTTCTTATGACACAAGGGCAATTGAGCTCCAATCTCATCCAGATAATTTGATCTGAGAACTAAAACACTTTGTTGAATATATGTTACATGGACATCGAAGTGCAGCATCAGCCTAGAAACAAGTTATTCACAATTTCTATGCATTTTAAACAGGTTGAGAGTTCTAGTCTTAATTCTCATTGATTGAAAAATGAGGCTGCACAAACTATGTATATCACTGTGCTGTCATAGAGTGGCTTTAATATATTTTCCAGGTGTTTACAAAAAAATACAATACAAAAAATGAATGAATAAATGTGTAACATTCTACACGTGATTAACATGGAGTGGTTTGGGTAATATTAGAGACTGATTTTCTGACTGAAGCACAAAATGGTAACAGATACCCTCTTGTCACATCTTATGTACAGAGGATACATGAGGTTTTAAAACTGTAGTAGGAAGGAGGGGGCATGCAATTTACTGCAGCAGAAACCTCTTTTTCTGTTCTCCTTCTAAAAAAAATACATGTAATTCTCAGCAAAAATTGAAAATTTATTACATGACTGTCATAGCACCCGACTTAGGCAAAGACCTGAGGTGTGCTCAGCTGGGACCTTAGACAGTTAGGTCTCCTGCCACTGGGGAAAGCAAGCTACCATCTCCCTTGATGAGGTTTGGTGTGAAGCTTCTCCCATGACCCAAAACAGTGTATAAAATGAAATTGTTTGTTCTCAGATGAGAGATGCTATAAAATAGGTTGCTGACCATTGAACTAGAAGTAAGAAAGACAGAGGACGCTGAAAATAGCTCGATACCACCAGACTACAGGGAGTATTGGGGCCTGCCAACGTGAATGTCTCTCACTTTCTGCCTTGCTGGCAGTAAATCAAACACAGACACCAGCAGGAGAGCAGTGTGGGAGAGAAGTACATGACAAGCTATCAGTTTTGGCTGGGAAATGGCAGTCACAGTCATGTGTGCATGTGGGTGTGTTTGTGACAAGTTCCAGTGCAGCCCCCCTCCCAGTCGACTGGCGCCTGGTTTTTGAATGTGCCCCTCAGTTCCACTATGGGAAACTCAGCCTAAGAGCCTAAGTCTCTTAAGTCATACCACAGATCTTGCACAGGCAGTTGAATCTGAAGTGGTAACATAATCCCAGTAATTCACTTGAAGTGTACTTAGACCCTCAGCCTGGCTCACTTCAGCAGTCTGATCACACTGTGACTCTGTGGAGGTTTTTGAAATCTCAGGCAAGGAGAGTGGTAGTATCACCCATTAGTTGTGGGAACAGTCCTGTAGCTACAGCTGGCTCAACATGGAGCTGCACGTACCGTCTAGACCTACATTTAGTTTCTCTTCTTAATCAGAAAGTCATGCAGAAGATACTGTTTTCAGTGCAGTTGCAGTGTGTAAATTGGTAGAAAAACAATATATTAAGCAAATTCAGAGGTCAATCCACAGCAGGTCATGAGCGTTTCACCTCATTTGATAAATCTTAGATGAGACCCACCACTGTTTTTTTGCTGCTGAACAAAATCATTACAAGAATTTCATTAGAATATAGTAAAGCACAAGTCTTTTGAAGATATAATGCGATCATTTTTAGATAACAACAACAACTTAGACTTCCATCCTGGAGAGCTGTTTTAAATACTCATTTTTGTTTTCCTTCTTTGGAGTGGAAATGTATAAAAATTTCTTGTCAGTTGCAAAATTGTTTCACATATAACTTTTAAAAGACGTTTCCGAAAACTAATTTAAGGCTTTCTGAAACTGCTTTAATATTTCAGTTAAAAAATGAATTCATTTACTTTATCTTTTGCTACACTGAAAAAAAAAGGAAGCTAAATGATTAAAATAATCTATTTTCGATAAACAAACATATTACTTACTATTAAAATTTTTCTCTTGATTTAACTGAATATTTGTTTCTAATCCAAAACCAATTTACCGGGGGTTTTTTCTGTTTGATATTAGAAACAATGGAAACATTGTTTTTTCATTCAGAAACTAAAATTTTGTTCTTGCTTTGCCACAGGATTCAGATGCATGATTGTGAATGCTCTGCAGAATGCCTTCAATGCTAGTGGATGTAATAAAGATGGACTTTGGTCATCAAAAAAAGATAAAATTGTAGGAACAGTAAAGGGGAATGTTTTCAGGTTTTTCCCCCCTTCATTGATATCTTTTAAAACAGTCCACTAAACCACATTTTAACAAAATAAATTTTTTCTACCCTGAGGAAATCTTTTTCCTTTTTTTTTATGATTTAAAAAAACCCAGCTTTTAAATTGATACATGATTTTAAAAAACCTCCATTGAAACAGTGGGCCAAAATGTCCAGCGCTTGATTTTCTTCATGGCAAAATCGGATTCAGAAGGAAAAAGCTGCTACAGATATTGGACACTGGAAGTTTGTATATCACATCCTTCTTTGCTCTTTCAATTTTACCTTCTGACTCTATGCATAGTTCCATTTGGAGCTCATTAAGGCTTTCCTCCAGTCTAAAGGCAGGGGTCAATGTTATAGAAATCTCTCACTAATATTATTTATAAGTCTTGTAGTCTTAGGAAATGATCCCTTCCAAACATGCTTGGAGGGTAACATATTTTCTATTTTCATTGCTAAATTGTTAATAAACCCAAGTTTTTTCTAGGACATGGTAATTTCACAGAAGGTTCTGAGTTGGAAGGGACCCACAAGGATCATTGAGTCCAACTCCTAAGTGAACAGCCCATATGGGGAATGAGCCTACAACCTTGGTGTTATTAGCACCATGCTCCAACAATCTATTGAGGTAACCATATTTCTTTAGTAGATTAAGATATTTGTATTGTTTGTGTTTAATTTTAAGTTAGTACAATATCAGAAATTGTTTTGAGAGGAAAAAATATATGAATAGAACGCACTGTCCATAAAGTAGTAATATGACTCTTCCATTCAAAGAGCTGCCGGTTTGAGTTCAAGTAAAGCCTGTTGTAAATTGTGGGTATATATTTTCTACATAGAACTTATGCTGTATCTAGTCACCTTTGAACAAAGACTGATTTGTAATTCTTAGGACTGGAAATTGCAAATCAATCATAAAATCTTAGAACCATAGAATTATAGAATGGTTTGGGTTGGAAAGGACCTTAAAGATCATCTAGTCCCAACCCCTCTGCCATGGACAGGGACACTTCCACTCAACCATGAACATGATGCTTGGGGAACCATCAAATCTGGCTTTGAACATTTCCAGAGATGGGGCACCCACATCACTGGGCACCCTGTGCCAGTGTCTCACCACCCTAATAGTGAAGAATTTCTTCCTAAAATTGAATCTAAACCTACTCTTTTTCAGTTTAGTGTTGAATCCCCTTTGTCCTATCACTACAGGCCCTTGTCAAAAGTCCCTCATTAAAAGTGCCTCTTCAGCTTCCCTGGAACCCCTTTATCTACTGGAATGCTGCTATAAGAGATCCCTGTGGCCATCTTTTCTCCAGATTGAACAACCCCAACTTGCAGCCTTTGCTCATAGGAGAGGTGCTCCCCGCCTCTGATCATCTTTGTGGCCCTCCTCTGGACTCGCTGCAACAGATCTCTGTCCTTCTTGTGCTGAGGACTCCAGACCTGGATGCAACATTCCAGCTGGGGTCTCATGAGAACAGAATAGAGGGGGGGAAATCATCTCCCATCGACCTGCTGGCCACACTTCTGTTGATGCAGCCCAGGGTATGTTTGGCCTTCTGGGCTGCAAGTGTACACTGCTGTATCACCTTGAGCATCTTGACAATGCAAAGAATTTTTCTCTTCCTGTTTTTGGCTTAATCAATTTAAGCACCAGTGAGAATTGCATGGAACATTTCCCCAAATAGATTTCTTGGGGAGATCAAAGTTGTTTTTATCAAAGAAAATAAGACTTGCTAGACTGGATTTGACCACACATTTGTTGGTTCTTGCCTTGGGCAGCAGATTCACAGTTCAGAAAAAAATGAAATCCTTAAAGTACATTTTGCCAGTTGAGAAAAGGTGAAAGAACAGAAAACCATTTGTAAAGGCAGGGCAAAATTTTTACTTTTCCAGACTTCTACTTGAAGACTAATGGATGTTACATTGACTCTGTTCACAAAGCTAAACATCATTAAAATCAATAACAAATATTTCAAGAAATATTACATGAAAAACTCTCATCCACAGCATAAATAATGTCTGTGACTTTGTGAAATATCAATTCCATGGGTTAAGCATATGTATTCGAAAGTAAATTTTATCTCTGTTTGAGGTGTACAGCTCTTTAATTGGGTTTGTTTTCATTTTCAGCACAAGTTCTGCCCTACTAGGCACCTGAACCTTACCTTCCTATGAAATCTGTACTTTGCATTTGTTGGAGTCAAAGTTACCCTGATGAATGCAGCAGAATACTGAGACAAAGTCATAAGCGATATGAGTTAATCACCTTTCTATCCAAATGATTGAACTAAAGACAAAGGCTCTTCCACATAGAAGCTGATAGCCATACCTGGATAAGAGCAAAAAGTAAATTTTTCAAGTGCAAAATAGCACTAAATAAAAAAATAAAACAAAGAAACAAAAATTTTGAAAGTGCAGACAAACCCTTAAAGTCTGAAAGTCAGATGTTTCAAATTTTGTCCTTATTGTACTGCTTTGTTATAACTAAAGAAGTAGAGTAATTTTTTTGGTTCTTCACTACAAAGTTGTTTATATCCAAGATCAAATATTCTATCTGCTGAAATGGATAAAGAGAAGGTTCATTATCACGTCAGCTCCAACAAAATAAACTTTTCTAACAAACGAATGCTATTACAATTTGAAATTCTTCTAGCTGATGTAACAGACTGTCAGGATTTGATTAGCAACAGCAAGGCTGGGTTTAATTTCTAGGGGTCACATCAAATTGAGCCCCATCTAAAAACCTGAGAAAATTAAATTAAACTGTCTGGGTGCTCAGTGAGCTGTACTTCTCCACTCTCAAATGATGAATCAACCGGCTTAATGAAACAGTAAGGTGTTGAAGAGAGTGAAAAAAGAGGAAAACAGGCATAAAAAGAGCACAGCAGTCTAGTTGGCTCTCTCTTTGTTAAACGAGAGATAGCATTCCCTTTTGTTGATGAGAGAACTACTGCGGAAGCTGAAGTCCTTGCAACCTTCTCCCATAACAACCAAATATTTACGGTGTTTGCCAAATTTGCTGGTAGTATCACCTATTCTGGTAGGTAGTTAGACCTCAGCTATTATCCAGCTGTCCCAGTCCTGCGAGATGTGCACTGACCTCTCCTGTAGCCTTTATTTCTGCAGTGCTTTCTGGTCTTTACCAGGTCACATAGTACACAGAATGCAGTGCCTTCATAAGCCATTTGAGTCCAATGGCCTGGCAACTAGAACAATTTTCAGGAAGATGGGGGAAGCATGTTTGAAAATTCATAAGGCAGAGTGAGACAGCAAACTCAGGCTTCCCATGTTCAGGGTATTTGTTGGTGCTGTTCAGTTGTCAATTGTGCAAAAGGAGTAGTCACGCCCTACTTCCCCAACTGTAAAAGAAGTGAGAAAGGAAGTCCACTGTGGAAGGTTTTGGGCTAGGGCCAACAGAGTCATCTAGGAAGTTCTCCTTTGCCTTGGGTAGTGCAACCAGGCATTCATTTACAGCCTTTTGCACTTGCCAGCTTTCAGGAGCTTTTAGTGAGGTCCTCACTGATCTGGTTCTTATGATTTCTAGTGTAAAGAACCAAACTTTCTTTGGGCATCACTAAAGTAATAAAAGCATCTAATGCAGAGTCTGGATGCCACCTTCAGTGCCAGAAACCCAGAGGCTTACATTGCAAAGTCTAGCATGAAGCCCCTTTGTAGAACTAACCTTAGGTTCAGATCATTTATGGAGCCCTACTAATCCCAAATCTTTAAAAGAACTTCTAATCCGCTCAGTGTATTGGATTCTTTGATCTGAAGGCATTAAACTCTATAGGCAATTACTAGCCCAGGGAGGTATTTATCTCTCTTATCAATGAAGATATGAAATGCTAATGAACAATGTATGTCAAACAGCAATTTGAAATCAGTAGGTTATTGTGAAAAATATAGCTCCCAGGCCACACCTCTAAAGAAAAGCAAACCAATGCACCCTGAGTGATTTAGGTAACTAATCAAATATGTCACACATGCTAGAGTAAGACCTGTAGCAAGATCTCTATTTAATAAGGCCACACATTGAAAGGCAGTATCAGCTTTTTCCTAGGTGGCAGCTGTATTTATCAAAGACAATGTCTGCAGAGTTAGAAACTACTTTTATTCTGCAAAAGCAATTATTCATTTATTCATTTGGGTCCTGACTATATTTTATCACTTACACATTTGGCTGCATGAAATGTGATAGTTAGGTCTAAAACATTCTAAAGTGCTGGCAAAGAATTCTCAACTATTAATGCTCCTTCAAAGCATTGCATAACCTTACCATGCCGTCAAAATTTTAATAATAAATATGATGGCATTATTAGAAATATAAAAATATACCTCAAATCTGTGGCACATTCAGAAAAATAAGGGTCTCACCATTAAAGCTGTTTGATAGTGGTTCCTCCTCTGACCTCTCCAAAAGTGAAGCTTTTTTTCATGGGAGTAAGGCCTACCACTGGTAAGTGAAATTTTAATTTTTTTAAATAGACACAATAAATACTTGTACTATCTCATTTCTATATGCCTTTCTCTATCAGATTAAAATATTGGCTTCATTTTCTTTTCCTAGCTAGCCCCTCAGGGAGTGAGACACCCAGTTACACTCTAACCTGGGCTATGGCTTTTTGCATCTAAACGAAACCACTTTGACTTCTTTTATGGTCTTTGAAGAGACATGATGAAAAATAGCACTTCTACTGGTTGTAGTTCTAAAGAAGATAGGTGAGTTAAAACCGCAATGTTATCCAAAAGGAATATGTGCAAAATTTTCTAGGTATGATTAAACAGAAGAGAGGGTAAGGAACCACTGTATAGGCACATACATACACAAAATGTATAGCAGTTAAAATGAATTGCTAAACAAAATTGTTTCAGGACCTTACATCTACTCAAATTTTGAACAAAAGTGCAAGATAAAAACTCCTTATTATTTGAAGTCTAGAATAAGAATGGACTTCCCTAATATCTCTGCAATTATAAAGAATTATCAAGTCAAATGAGCACTTGTAGGATGTGCAATAGGACATAGACACCTACAGGGATTCAGCGTTCTGTGCATGTTCCAGTGAAGAGGAAATATTTGAAAAAAATCAATGGAAAACCCAAAAACCCAAAGAAATATCTTCTGAGCTTATGAAAATGCTGAGATACCAATGTGTAAATAGAAGACATTTTCAGAGAGATGGCAAAAAATATATCTATATCACAAAAACACAGCTGTCTAAATTTCAAGATTGACTGTGCTATTGGAAAAAAAAATTGCTAGACTTTTTTTCATGGCTAAATAAATTATACTTCCCTATGTTGGAATTAGTACTACCGTGACTGGTTTGGGAAAAATGAAAGAAAACCCCCAAATTTTAAGGCTTGAAGGTTTGTCCAAATTTAATCTTGAACAGCTGACTTTTAGCAACCCAATAAAGTAAGAGCATATGAGAATGAGAAAGTTTTTATGGTCTTGACAGAAAGTTTGCCAGTGCCATTAATAAAGCACAGTTTTACATGTTATAGCAATTATGATATTTTAAAACATTTCTGGAGCATTAAAGTATTTCTCTGAAGACTGTATATGAGTAATTTTTAAAGTATGCATTCGAGCTTTGCCTCTCTTCCTGTCCTGTGGAACTGAGGTCAACTCTGATGTAGCGAGGAGTGGCCCTAATTCTTGTTTGCTGTGCTATAGACAGCATTTGATCTGTAGGGAATAAATATACTGTGGACTCCAAAGAGAGTAGAAAAAAAAAAAAAAAGGCAAGCAGGGAACTGCACATACTTATAAATATCCCTGAAAACAAGTGATGATGTTGGGTGCAACTGAAAAAGTAACAAATTTTTAAAATTTTTTAAAATCAATGAAATTCACTCAGAGAGTGCCTGGACAAAGAATGAGGTTCTGGAAGAAAAGAAAAGAGAAATCAAAATACAATCTTATCTTAAAGATGGAGACAAGGAAAGGCCAGGATATTAAAGACCTAGGCAGCTTAATTTTAACTCTTCAGAAACCAGGGAAGTGGGAAAGTGCTTAGATGAAAACACAGCAAACAACATTCAAAATCAAGTTTTCAAGACAAATTTATGTCAAGCCTCTGTACTTTCCTTGCAGAAGCAGGTAACAGGCCATGAAGATAGAGGAAGAGCAGTAAATATATATGGAGAGGGTTTGGTAAGACTTTGGCACTGGTATACAAGGCAATTTACAAGCTGACTGTGAAAACATGGATCGGGTAACAGAAATAGAAAACTGAGTAGAAATCTGTATTAAGAGCATGATTATCAGGGACTCACTCTTAAAAAAGAAGGATGCAGCAAATACATCTGTTTAGGTCCAGTAGGTCCTTAACAACACAGTATTTCTACTAACAGCCTGGAAAATGCAATGAAGAGCTTGCTAATGACATCTATGCAGAGCACCAGGCTCCGTCTGGCTGTAAGCAGATTGGGGAACAGATTTCAAACTCGAAGTGACTGTGACAGACAGGTTTCACTCCACTGAAGGCAGGTGCAAGTTCTTTCACCTTAGGCAAGAATAATGAACTAAATGAACCTGAGTGGGAAAGAGCTGGAAGAGAGGGCAGACTGCCAGACATGAACCAGTGGTGAAAACCATGAACACAAATTCTGACTTTAACAAAGTTATAATCCATGAGACAGGTGGAATAACTTGTTCTGAATCTGCTGGAGTTATTGAAACCTCACTAGTTCCCAGAAGACATTGATTCATTAGAAAAAGATCCAGAGACTGAGAATGACCAGCAGTCTCAAAAGGGTGACTTATAGGAAAGACGGAGAGATCTAAAATGATTCCATTTTTTCCATTTAGAGAAAATTTCCCACATTCATATATGCATTTGGCCTTTTAGCTGAATAATTTTATCAACCATGGGGAGGACATTCATAATAGCACAAACTACTACAGTTTTTTTATTATGGCTAACATTTCTACTTCTCTTCTTAGTTTGCATTTTTTAGTTGTGGCAAAATATGTGAATACTCTGTCACAAAAGATGAAAAGAAAAATGGCAAGCAAAAAGACTGAGGTATATTTTCACATCTCATATTTGTCAAGTATGACTTTTTTGATAGTCTGAGATTCAAAGGAAAGGAAAGGAAAGGAAAGGGCCTTTATTTCACTTTTTGGAATACATGGCCCAAGTTCTTTGGTTAGTAAAAATTCTTGTAGCTCCATTGCCCTAACCTACTAGGAAAAAACAAGATAAATAACATGTATTCATTTTTTAATAGTCCTTGCTTGCATGACTAAAAAGCTTTGTATAATTAAGATCCTTGTATATTTTTGTTTTAAAAGAGAAAAATAAAATTAAAGTTGCTGGGATAAACACACAGAAAGAATCATTGAACTGTATTTGGCATCTGGTAACTTAGAAGAATGTGATGCTACATCTTCCTGAAGAAGTAAAGTAAACTGGACTAAATAACTACTGCTTCACTTGAACTTACAGAAGGGAGTAGAACACACTGAGTATAGGTCCTTTTTATCTTGTGTGGACTCCCTGAGGATGTTGTCTCTTTCATTTATACTTCGGCAGATCTTCTTGTGCCAATAAAATCTTACTTGCTTGAGTTGAACTGAGCAATGGACTTTTCCTTCCATGAAGGATTAAACAAGTGTAGAGCATTTATGAAGACATCCAGTTGCTCCTGGAGCCTATCTGTATTGGAGATTTCCTAAATATTTTGGATCAGCTGGAATTTGGTAGCAGTCCGGAGGCAGGAGCAGTAGATCATCTGTTATCACAATCTGGTTGCAAATCCTTTCCTATAAATGGTTTTCTCTTGTCCTGAAGTGGTGTTATGAAGCTGCTTTATTCCTTAACCATCTGCTTAATGCTCAAGGACATTGTGTCTTCAAGATGCACCGAGGGGCCGGAGCCACGGGACCGAGTGTGGGGTGGTTGAACGGTGGAACCCAATGGCCGGGGGCTCCAGGGGTCTCGGTGGGGCTTGGGAGGGAGTGCACCAGGAGTGCTGTGCTGCTTTTTGGGTTTCTTTTGTGTTCTGGCCAGCAGGAAAAAGGTTCTGTTGGTTTTTCTCGTTCTTTTTCCCTTCCCTCCCTCCCCCTTGCCTCACTGCCTCCCTTCCCTCCCCACCGGTCTAGGGAGCCTGCGGGGGCAGCCCTGATGGGCCTGCAGGGTGGCTCCGGCTGGTCCGAGCCCACATGTCTGTTCCCTCTCCGGGAATTTGTTGTATTTTGAGGGGTTTTTTATCCTGTTCTACCCTGTTTTGTTTTGTGTTAATAAACAGTTTGGTTTTTTCCTCTTTCACTTGCTGTGACCCATTTGTCTCACTGATGGAGGAAAAGGGGAGGCACTTTTCCCTTCGGAGGAGGCGCTCATTCCAGAGCGCTTCCTCCTAAAATTTTGTCTCCGAAAACCGAGACACCTCTGATGATGCTCTAGCTGTAGGAAGAAAATGTGGCTGAACAGATGCTCCCAGAATGACACTGATTCCCTGCACCCATGTATGTCCTTAGTGTGAGACCACACACTGATTTCTGATCTGGGTCTTAGGATGAGTTGTGAGTTCTGCAGGACTAGCCCAATATAAGTTTGCTTCTCCAAGAAGATTAAAAAAAACCTCCCATTAATTTCCTTGCTGGAAAAACATGGTTACAAGTACACAATTAGTGTAAAAAAGCCTTACCATTTATTAGACCTATTTATATGTCTGCCTAATTTTTGTACAATTATAAAATTCCTAAGAGATAGAGAACAAATGCAATTCTCATAGGCCATAAAGTGCTTTGAATTAAGTAGAGTGAATCTTAGTAGGTGTGAAAAATATGGAACTTTGTAGCACAGTAGAATATATGGTAAAATCAGCAGACCCATTTTTTTACTGCATTAAGCTATCTGACACTATGCTCTGTAGATGTTTTTTTCAAAACAGAGATTGTGACTTTCTCTGCACTGACTAAACTAATCCTCCTAATCTGATGGTTGTTCTGATCCTCTGAGGAGAGGACTAGATTAATAAAATCACTCCTCCAGTGTTTCCCTGTTATTCTTGCAATCCATCTGATTCTAGGGATCAAAGCAGAGAAAGCACAGGGCTCCAAGTAAACATGACTGAATATTTCTCTGAAAGTCCTTTGCTGTCTATTTTTGGTGATTCTTACACCTAGCACCAAACCAGGGAAGGAAAAAACCACTGTGATTTCTGTTTTACTAGTGTGTTTCATTTATATGTATATTTCTATCACTCACATAACTGTGACTTTTCTGGCAATAATTACTAGGTCAAGACATCTGTGATCAGCACATTGCAGATCATCAGTCTTTACTAATGGAAACATGTACATAATACATTGATTATTCATGACCTGCTTCAATGAAGACTTTGTGGACACATTTTTCCATTAAGCAAATGGATTCATGGCTCATTTGGATTAGACATATAACTTCATCCTTATTAAAGTGATTGGTTTCTATCTGCCTCCCTTTCCTTCATGAATTCAAAACCCCCACATATACTTTTACATTTTTAATTTCTCTTTTCCACTAACCTTCCCCTCTGTTTATCAGACAGATTACCCTTCTTTCTCTTTGTCTATCTCAGAGCTGTAGATTTATATCTGAACTTAATCTTTAAATTTTAAAAAAATTTTTGAATTTTAAATTATCTTAAATTTTAAATTAATTTGAAGAATAGGTATATCATTGGATCTTTCTACTGTAATAATTTCCGTCAAACTATCATTTTCTACATCTTCACCTCACTGCCTGCATCCTTCCCTGTTAATTATCCTATTTTTTCACCTCACATTCTTCCACTTTTTTCTCTACTTCTCCATTCATACTCATATTTCTTAATCTCTCTCTAGAATCCTTTATTTATTATAGCAGCACAAACATTCTACACAATATGCCATTCCATCTTTTCCTTAGTGACCAGATTCTCAGTTAAATTTCTGACTCTCTAAATTATTTACAAACGTGTCTTGTTCCCAGTTTAAAAGTGGGAAAATATAGACATCTTAGACAAGGATACCACAAACAGCTTTCACATTGGTAGTTCTTCTCTCCTTCATGCATTATTCTCTAGAAGTCTGTACAGTCTTTTCTTCCGACATTTTTCTCCTGTTCTGGTTGCACAAGTCCTTCCATGTGCCTCTTTCAGTTTTGTGTCACCTAACTCATTTTCTGTCCAAAATATTATCTCCTTGATGTCAGAGACTTAATATTATCAGACACCTCAGGTGTTTACCAGCCTTTTTTTATCCTCAGAAGTTGATATCCAAAAGGTCTAAATGTTTCAGGTTATTTCTGTTATCTCTGTGTTTGCTTGTGTCTTGGTTTGCAAGGTAGTTAGCCCCTCAGCTCTCCATACCTCTGCTTATTTGTCTTTTAGCCCCACTTCCCACCTTATTGCTTCCAGAATGCCTCTGTTGTATTGATACATCTCATCTTCCTCTGTCAGCGTTGTAGACCAATTTTAAATTCTCCCATCATCCTCTCCTACGTGCTATTCTTTGTATCTCCTTTGCTATTAGACTGCATTTCCTTAACTCCCTGCTCTAGTTAACTGAAATTGCATATTTAGTTCTGTGTTAAATCCTAACTCCTTTTCTCACTGCACTTAATTCTTTTCTATGTATTTATCCAATTTAAAACCTGCTAATTAGAAGATTTTGGCATCAGTTTAAGATTCTAAAATGCTGTGAAATAGGAAATACTCCCATCATATTTCCTCACTAGGTTTTTGGTCCTCAGAAACCTATAGCTTTCTAGGTGCTCTCTAATATATTCACATAACATTTTAAAGAATAAATTATGCAAAATAGCAGTGAGTACTGTTGATAACAGACGTCAATGACCCCTAATGACTGTCCACAGGCACATATCTATTTCTTGCTCCTATTATAGCCACATCACTTGGGCTGTAACACTGGAATATCATTGTCCAATATTTGAGTTGGCATCTCTATGGCACTTGTAACAGTAATATATTCATCATATTGGGGAGTATGTATATGTTCCGCACAGATGGCTGTCCACTATATGTGCTTATTCTATATAGGCTCATAAACCTATAATCATTGATGAGAAAGAGCTGAGTCTAGAGAGGACTCAGAGCACTTGAGTTAATCTTGACTCTGAATCACCTGTTAAATTAGACTCCTAAAATTAGTTTGGGTAAACATTATGAACAGGGTTTCCAGAAGGCAGTTGTACTTGTGAATATTTAAGGAAGACTATTTAAAGGCCTGCAGGGAGAATCATAATTAGAAACTTACTACATCTGAAGAACTATAAGAATATTTGCTGAAAAATAAAAGATGCTAGTAAAGAAGACAGTTCTTTCTTAGGACATCTTACTCCTAGTGATAGATGTCAAATAACTGAAGTAAAAGCAGTCTTTATATTTGCCTGCTCTAAAACTTCTTGAATGAAAATATTGAATTAAGTATTTAATGCTATCAGAGATTGTGAGTTTAAGAAATACTAATTAATGTCAGCAGAAAACTTTCCAACAGAAAAATGTCAACACTTTCGTTTCCGTCTTGAATTGATCTCACTCTCATGCAGGAAACGCCAGAATATCTAAATATAAATGTATAAATATTGACAATTTTCAAAGTTTTTTTCATCCTACAGCTAATGAAAGTGAATGTCAGTGAATTCATGAGTCCTAAACAGCCCTAGAGGGCCTTTCTCATCTCCACTGTGTAACCTGGTGAGGTTCTAACATTTCCAAAATGTATGAGGTGAATAATCTTCTCTCATGAAATCAAGTCTATTAAAGAATGGCAAGTCTTCAAAATTTTGTGATACCCTAATGATATTTGTAATATTAGTGCTTAATAAGGATGCCACTAATAAATACATATCTAATGGTATTTTTAGTAAACAGTTATGTGAAATAAAATATAATATATATATGTCAATTAGCATTTCAAAAATGATGGATGTGTATGAAGCTGAAATAGAACTCAAGTTATTTTTCTCTACAAGATGATGAATATTTTTCCTTTAATTATTTTGCTAAATAGTTTCTATCCATGTGTCAGGCCTTTGCAAGAAACAGTTTCTGATGATAAAAACTATGGACAGTTGCTTGAAATTTACTCACAAATAGTGTGCCAAAAGAACTACTTATGATTAAAAGATAAGTTGGCAATTCTCGCTGCTTTACATTTTTTTTATCATTTGATATAAAACTTTCCTCTGCAGACAACTTCTTAGGTCAGAACTCCAGAAAAATCTTTCTCACCTTGAGGCTGCAGAGCACAGCCTGAAGACCAGAGGGCCTGAGTGTACCTTAAAGATTCAAAATTAGAAAGCCAGGGCAAAAGATCCTGAATTTATTTTATCATTCTGAGCTTATCTTCTGTGACTGTTGTTAACATAGTGTTTCTATGTCCCCTAAAGCATAACCACTGACAGTGACACCGTAACTGGCTGCATGGCTTCACTCTTGAACCTGGACACATACAGTCAGGCTTTGAAATGGACTACATGCCCACCTGAGAACTTGAGAAAAACTGCATTCCCAGTTAAACACTGCAGGCCTTTTAGAGTATGGGGACAGGAAAGAAGGTAGGGGTGTGCTCTGCATGAGAAGAGTGAGATGGGTAGGGAAAGGCAAGAACCTTGCCTTTTCAACTTGCCCAGCATCACTGACTTTGTGGAGTAGGTTCAGGGGATGCGCTGGTGATATTTAATAGTCAAATAACCTTTAAAAGAAATTCTATCTTTAAAGAGCATTTTTATTATATCCCTGAAATAGTGACCTTCTGGTTTTGTTGCAGGCAGACACAGGGGGTGGGGAGGGGGGTACTTGATAAATAATATTTTTATTTTTTAAAATTCTACAGTTGTTGCTTTGTTTTCAAATATTGTCTTGTTTTCTTTGAAGTCTTTCAGGCACATTTGGTACAGAGATATTTTATAAAAGAAAATTTGAAGTTTATGAGTGAAATGTGTTTTGGAAAAGTATGCTGACATGCATGTATTTATGTTTAGAAATTACTCTAATTTGAATAGACTGACTTGATACTACATCAGTAAAAAGTAACACTGAAGAGACAGAATGATGTTACCTTGCCAAGTTTCAGAAAAAAATGTAAGCAATCTGTTTCCTATTAGGGCTGACAATTGAATATGTAGATATTGATTAGCTGTGCAAATATTTCAGTGCTTTTTTCCTAAACTGCTGTTTTAACATTTCCTAGAGGAATCATTCTGAAGTTCTGCAAAGTTTGTAGATAATTTATTTTGGAAAATCATTTTATGATTCATTAAAATTCTTCTGAAGTTCTCTGCATGCAGTATCACACTAAATGTGATATAAATGTGATAAAAATATGTATCACACATGCAGTATCACACTAAATGTGATATAAATGGCCACAGTCTGTATGTCTTTAAAATTAGGGGAAATTTTTTCCTCATTCACAGTCTTTTTTATTATCTCTCTTATAGTTTCTCTTTATAAATATGCTTATATGGGCATTACATGCTCAAGTATGTATGCATGTGGATATATATACATGTGTGTGTGTTTGTATGTATGGGTATGAGTATATACACTGTTCACACACACATGTATCATAGATATGGAAGATGCATAATGAAAAGTCCAGACCAGAACGGCAAATATGGAGAAAATATGCCAAATAATGAGAGAAATCATGCAGCAGATGACAGTGGGTTAAAATACCGACTTATAGATGATGTGTTGTGTGTGAATCCTTTCATCTAATATTTGTAAGTTCACAGCAGGCACATCCTCTAGTCTTCAGCAGAAAGTTTTATTGATTCATAGACGAATAGCAAATGCTACCTGAGGCAGCAGTTCTTCCAAAATGCCGTTGATATCAGAAGAAAATAAAGGAAATCTCGTTGTTAGATATGATTTGTGATACAATTCCTCTTGTGTGCTGAGTATTAAGGTATTTTAAAGGAAGAGATCTTTTCTGTCCAGAGAAAAGATATAAGGAACATTTCTTCATGTAAAAAAATCAGCCTTGAAAATTTGAGATTTCACAGCCCATTAACCTGCTATTAAAGACCAATGACAGGATTTCTTTTGGAAATGAACTTTGCATTCTGAAAGAAGTTAGCTGTGATACCAGAAAGGGAGAGGAGAAAAAACCCTCACCCAAAATGACAAAAAAATAAGGTCCACAACACGATTCTTATCAAAGTCCATGCTATTAAAGAAATGAAATTGCAGCTATACAAGGCTGAAGATACCAATTATGTGTAATGGTGCAGAACCAGGTTACATCAGCTTTGAATTTCAGGCAGTTTGCATTCCGTTTTACCTGCATTTGCAGAAAGTTGAGACAGTGTCAACTCCCACTTAGGACTCAGTTGATCACAGTGTTGCAGAAAGTCAAACTGACAGTTAAGGGAAAGTGAAAGGTTCTGGGTCAGGTCTCTGTTGGGTTTTAATTCATTCTCATAAGGAACGATAATATAACAAACTGTATGCTAGATTTTGAAGCTGAAACACATGCATATGTATGGAATATAGTTAAATTATTTTTCTGGATATATGAAAGGCAAGTAAAAGAATTTTCAGATTAATTTCAATAAGAAATGTGCGCCTCTCTTTAAAGTGAGTCGGTTTAGCATTAGGTAATGTGTTGTCTGGTCTAGGTGAACCAGGCATGATAATACCATCAGGTGTGCTGTGTCTGTTAATTGTATTCATTTTAAAGGGAGCAATAAACATTAGGATGCTTTAATTCAGTTCATTTCAATGGAAGCAATAAACATTAGAGACCCTTTAGTGTCCCTTTCTGAAGGGTCCCACTTGACTAATTTTACTCTAATTCAAAGAGGAAAGACAGGAAGCATGATTAATTTAACTCTTTGCATGGCAAAACATTCCTTTTGAAGTTGTTTCCTCCAAAGAAACTACTAATTACAGTAATAAAAATTAATATTCATTGCCATTGTATATATGACACTATCTCACCAAAGGCTCTGGCCAACATAGACTGACAAACTCACTGAAATGATACACCACACAGATGATACTTCTTTAGGAATTTAAGTGGCCATTTTCTTTTTTTCTGGGGGAGCAAAGTGGCGAACAGAGCGGTGCAGTGGTGTGGTGTGGCTGGTCCAACTTGGAGGGTTTGTCTGTCATTGTGTTTTGTTGCCTTGGGCTTGGGGGAAATTGGGCTCAAAGGAAAAAAGTGCTGGTATGGCAATGCCCGCCATTTTCCCCTTTGTCTTGGGAAGTGCGTGTCTCTGGCTGTGGTAATATCTGGTTGGTATGACTTCCACAAGCAATCACCCTCTTTTATGTACAGTTGTTATTAGTATTGTTGCTGCTACTGTTTGTTGTTTCTTATCCCAACGCTTTTCTAGGAAATTGTTATCCCAATCAATAATCTCTGCCTTTTGTTCCTTTCTCACCGGATAGAATTTGGGGAAAGGAAGCGGGTGCTTGGAGCTTAATTTCCAGCTGGTTATAAACCACAAGAAGTCACCATGGTGACTGAGGGACTGGAACATCTCTGCTATGAGGAGAGGCTGAGACTGTTTAGCCAGGAGCAGAAAAGGCTCAGGGGAACCTTATCAATTTACAGAAATTCCTGAAGGAATTCAAAGAAGACAGGGCCAGGCTCTTTCCCATGGTGCCCAGTGACAAGGCCAGAGGCAGTGGCCACTAACTGGAAAAGAGGAGGATTCCTCTGAACAAGCAAACACTGTTACTTGAGAGTGATGGTGTACTGCGACAGGTTGCCCAAGGACATTGTGGAGTCTCTAGCCACAGAGATATTCAAAAGCTCTCTGGACGCAGCCATGGGCAGCTGGCTGTATATTGTCCTGCTGGAGCAGGGGGTTGGACCAGATGACCTTCAGAGATCCCTGCCAACCTCCCCCCGCCTGTGCTTTTGTAATAGTCAAAATATTGCAACTCCATTTTAGTCACAGATTCAAAACACTGCACCACCCCAGAGGGCACCCAGTGGGCTGCTATGAAGAAAGTTGACTCCATTCCAACCAGATAGGGTAAAATACTGGAAGCAAACTCAATCCAAAGTTACTGTTTAGGCACAGAAATCTTAAATTGCAATAGTAAAGTTTATAAGAAGACAGAAGGAGGAAGGGAAGAAGGGATGGAAGGTGACAAGGAGACTATTAAGCAATTTAATTAGTGAAACATTACCTGTTTCAAATGTTAAAATATTCAACCTCTTAGGAAAGAAAATGACAGCCACCCCAAACAGCGAGGAACTGAACCAAACCTTCCTGATAACTTGATCAACACTGTGTGACGTTTTTGTTGTTTTAGCTATATAAGGGTAGCAGATCCAGATAAATATAGCACAATTCTCATAGTTTAGTGATCTATTTTCTTTCTGCTATGTTGCCTTTTTCAAAGCTTCTGCCAGGTGACAGATATCTATTAAGGACTCATTAGCTCCTGTGGAAGGTAATGGTTGACTTCTGGGGACTACAGCAGTACCATGACCTAGTATGTTATAATTTAAGGGTGTACTAATATTGTTTCTACTGTCAAAAATGCCAAACAATAGCTGTTTTATCTTTTGACATAACAGATACAGTATTTAATATTTACCATAATGCAGTTAAATAGGTGTTTGGTAAAGTTAATCTCCTTAAAGTTAATAGGAATCTTCTCATCAACTTCCCTCAGATCTGTTTTTAATCTCACTTCCTTTTACTTCTCATTTTAAGTTCATAGTGCATTAATATTACTTCAGGATAGGTCAAACACATCCTGTTTATTTACCTATCAATTAATTCAATCCATCTGGCTTATAGTAACATAAAACCTCAACACATCACAATATTGCATGAATATTAACCTTAAAATTTTGTGGCAAGATGTCAATTAAGAACTATATCCTGCTTCTACATTTTTCCTCCTAGGTCAGGCATTTTCATCCAGTTTTACAGGGAGTTGCAAATGTCTATATCTGAGAAATATGTTTTTCACATTTATGTTTGAGTCATTTTCAGTAACACTTTCAGTCATTTTTCAGTATGCATATACATCTTGACTATTTTCCTTCAAGTATATGTGTATACTCTCCCTCATGTTTTGACTGCTGACATTGAGCTTCTGATTTCCAGGAAAATATATGAAATCACATTGGTATCTATTAGCATATATAACATCGCTAGACAAACATTTTAACTCAAGTAGACTGTGTATCCTTAGGTGGAAGAATAAATGCCTCAGTATACTGCGATAAACTGTTTAATAAAATAAAAAAATAATGAAACCCTTCTTTTTGGTCCAGGCTGCTGTATTGCCATATATTTTATTGGTCTGAAAGGTAGAATTCTTGGCAGAGAAATCATCCCATGGGCCACATAAAGGGCACATGGTATAATTTAGCCTAGTGTAACTATAAATGACCAGAATACAGTCCGAAAGGTCTGCTCAATTCAATATCTGATTTATGTTTTGTGTAGTGGTGAGGAGATTTTGGAACTGACACAGACAGAGGGTGAGCTACATGCTGCAGTTGTAACTGTCCAGGTGAGAGAGAGTACATGGAGCAGAAGCATTTCACAGGGATTAATTCAGCCAACACTACTCTCGTCACGGCAAGACGTTTATTTTAAAAATTCTTCAGGTTGTCATATGTGCTAGACATTTATAAAGGTGCATGCTATCTGCTACATTTTGAATAAAAGTATATTTTTCTCTGGTGACATTTATCTCTGGAATTCCTTACAAAAGCAAGGGGAAGGTCAAGTCTGTTGAAAGTGTGGTTAATGACAAACTATACAAAAAGGGTAGAATGGAGGGGAATTTTGTCTTTTTTTTTAAGCAATAGCAGGAGCTATTGCACAGATGATCTGACTTTACTGGATTTGGTTAGAAGATTCTCCTCTCATTCTTCTACTATCCTTGGTTTCAGCACACATGCAGAATTTACACTTCATAACAAATATAGATGGTAAACAATTTCTTAGTACTTTACAGAAATAAAGTATTAATCACTAGAAACATGCTTTTACCTTTAGACAGAAAAACAAAGTATTTTGGAAAACAAAGGCTGATTTTTTTTTTAAAGAAAAAGTCCCTTAAAGCAATTATTTACTCTGGAAGATGTGCATCTACTTGAATCATGTATAAACTTTTTCCTTGTAGAAATATTTAATAGCATACAAAAGGACTAGCTATTCACTTCTTGAGTGTTCAGTAAATCAGCTTGTTTTGACAGAAAATATAAGGCAAAAAATAATGTTTATCAGTGCTTAGATTAAAGAATACATGGATTATTCTAGTGTGTAGAAATGCAGTAAGCTTAACTAATAAGGAGGTGTTTGAAAAAAAAGGAAAAAGAAACGTGTTTTCCTGCAAAACTCAGTTTGGATGGACATTTTCCAATAATGATATTTTGTTGGAATGTTTGTACACTGTCAAATATTTTCCTTTTTACATAGTGCTTATTCATGTATTTTAGCAACCCATTTTATTTGCATCTTTCCTAGTACCTGAACATGTAGGTTGTTATGAATTATAAGACTTATCTGAAAGAGACTGAAATCATAAATTTTAGATAATTTCTGACTTATAGATCAAGTTTAGTTCAAGTAGACATGACAGACTGATTTTGTTAGGTTTTGGGGTTTTTTTGTTTGCATTTCAGTTTCCAAGACTCCTATTTTTGGTGATGATGGATTTTATTAATTAAAACCCAGCAAACCTATTTCTGTTTCTCAAGTAAGTCAAGATTTCTCTAGGTTCCTACAAAGTTGCAAACATTTTTTGGACAACCTGTCATCCTGAGCTGTGAGATGTGTTATAAAAAACTTGTTCAAACATTTGTATTGAACAACTCTTCACTATAAAAAGTTCTAAATATTTATTTATTCTTTATTTTTATTTATTTATTTATTTTTATTATTTATTTATTTAAATAAAATCTTTATTTCCCTTTTGATTATGGTATTTTGCCTGAGAAATTTCAGCTTTTATGTAGATATGACAGAAGTCTTAAAAATTCCCAAGATTTCTTGATACTTTTTGGGTCTGCAAACTTCAGCACAACACAGAATGGTTCTTTCTACTTACCTCTCCTAATTTCTATTTTTTGGTGGCCATTTCAGTGGAGACTTATTAGTGTATAACGTTAGTGGTCAATAGACCATGTTTGTATCAAACTTTTGCCTCAGAAGACTGACAACCAGAGGGTTAATAGGCATTGCCAGACATTAGTACATTTGCCATTTTTTAAAGCAATGAAGAAGAACTAAGAGAATACTATTTAAATTTTGGCAATAAGCATATCTAATGGAGTTTTAAAGGTATTTAAATTATGTCTAAGTAGATCTCTAAACTCATTTAACAAACAAATGACTGTTAATGCTTTAGATAAAAGGACTGCTGTACTGGGTAATGTTCTTTGAAGGGCAAGTAACACGGGTCAATAGAAAATTCTCTATCACATTAGTTAAAAGTTTATGTTTTATTTTACGTTAAGCATTTTGAGGGTGTATTGCTTATTGTGTACTTTCTTCATCCACAAATCAAAGCTGCAGAAAACATTATTGTGTAGACTTCATGGCAAGGAACTTTGCACTGCTGGTTATGTTTCTAGCAGGAAAAAAACATGTACAGGTCTTTTCAGGAGTCTTGTTTCATTAAATGAGACACTAAAAAAATTAATAATAATAATAATGGTGTGGATGGACTCATGCAGCTGGAGATTGCATTAACACTTGCTCTGCATAAATGTTTCTGGAAGGAATACAAGACTCAAGTCTTGGTTTTTAATTATTTTAGTATTTTGCTTGCATACCTTTCAGAAGAGAGCCAGAAGTAAGAGTTCAGAAAACTGATCATAGATAATTGATTCAGATGGAAAAATGTGAAGATTTTTACCAGTTTTATCCATCTATCTGGATAGTACACCAGCTGTAATTAATTTTATGTAACTTTATCCATCTGGAAATTAGTTATTACTTCTTACTTCATGTTAGTTATGTACAATATAGAAATTTTAATCAGAGCTAGGTGATACAGTTTCTTCTATATAGAAATCTAACCAACACTCTTGCTTTAGTACGTAATTCATCACACCTTAAAAAAAATTATATTTGATTGGAACACATTTACACTAAACAATAAGCAGGTGGAATTTTCTCTCCAGTGGGTATAAGTGAAAGCTTAACAACTGCCTTAAACCTGAAGCCTGAGTTCTGGATGAAGATGAATTTTAACACAAACTATTAACCACAGCAGGGGGAGTCTCTCTCAGAGACAGAATCATTTCACTAGCTCCTTTGTAAGTGCTAATAAAGGCAAAAAAACAAATTAGCTGGTACACTAGAGAAGAGAATATACTAATTAACACACAGTTTGGCATATACTTGACTAACAGTTCCAGTAGTATACAAACAATTTTGCTTAAACAGGAAAAAAAATTACCACATCATCACTATCACAATAGTTTCAGAGAAGATATTAAAGTAACACTCACCTTTATTCAGATTTGTTTCACTTTGTTAGCTTGCCATTTAAAAATATTTAGAGAGTGCATCCTTAACACAGTCCTTAGAAAAGTAGTCATATTTATGTGGCTTTTTTTTTCCACTGCCATGCAATCTTTGTAACTGCATCTGTAAACATGGCAACTATGGTTGCAAACAGCAGATTAAATATTTCAACCATGATTTATGTTTGCTAGCTTCTGCTAAATTTATTGCAGTTTACCAGGAAATTTGTTTGTACACTTTTGCTGCCTCTTACTCTCCTGCTCTTCGCATCCCTGTAACCTGCCAAAAAGGAGGAACAATAAACTGTTTTCTCACAGTCATATGGCCAATCACCTACACAAACCATTGCTGTGCATAGACTACATGATAGCTACACATCTCATGCTTCCTTCCACTACTTTCCTTTACTTGCAAACCCTTGAACAGGTTCTTGTTCACCTTAACTGGTTACCATACTAGAACACTTACCATGAAAAGGTCAAGTTTACATTTGTGTTGATATTTATTGTAAAAAAAACTAAGTAGACTCATAATATTTGCTTGATGATTCTTTCCTTCATGTTATATGGCATGCAGAGAACGGACGAATGTATGTATAATTGTGTGTTAGAAAGTGACATCATGAATTTAACACTGGCAAAACATAAAAAGAGTAGAAAAGAACAAGCAACGGAACATGCTTATCAAAGAGTACAAGTTCTAGTGCAATAACATAGAGGAATTCAGAGCTATTCCAACGTGAGAGCATTGCTATCTACAGCAGACCCTGAGCAGTAGGTGTAAGTTTCATCGCAGCAGTGTGAAGTGTGCTGTTGACATCAGGACTTCAGTATCAAGTATTAAGCAAGTTGGCAAATATTGCCAACAAATCACGAGCAAACCAGAAGTGATTTGAAATGGTACCTGCTCATGAGCCCAGGTGGGGGGAGAAATACAATATCTTTTACAGTTTAGTATCACAGAAGGTATGCATTACCAATGCAAGAGCTCTGCGGGAGTCGTGGCCAAAGAAGAAAAAAGATTGTGCCTGAAGTTTACATGGACACAGGATTGAAAGTGGATTCTTTTTTAAGAGGTAACAAAATTCATGCTGAAAACCCAAAGGAAGATTAATATCTGATTACATTTGAAAACTGCTAGCTGTGATGTTTGTTGAGAGTACAGCCTACAGCAGTAAGGCAATGTCACAAAAAGGGTTTGCCAGAGTGCTGAATCTCTGTTTTGCTGCCTGCAGTTGGTGTGAGGAACATGCTGAAAAGCAAGCAGTGAACCGAGTTGCTAAAGCTGTCTTTTGCTGGAATGCATGCATCTTTAAGTTATGCATATTTTCTAGTGTGTCAACACAAATCAAGCTATGGAACACGGCAGTAGAGCTCAGCCACATGAATGGTCATTAAACTGGAAAGATGCATGCTCTGTTGTGTCCTTTGGGAGGGGAATGCTGCTCTGCTGCTTTTATTGTCAGCCCTACTACCCCACATACCTTTGCTGCAGTGAGTCTCCTATGTTCTCTAGTTTCAGACCTGGTAGGTAAAATCTTGCCCTGCTGAAAGCAACAGGAGTTTAGCTATTGATTTCTGTGACTTTGTCTAAATTGGTTGTCCAAGGACTTCTGTGTGCTGGGTGGAGCTCTATGTGCTGACTGCTCGCTGACCTTTTTTCCCAGCAAGGGAAAGCCAGGAATGCTGCCAGCCCCTCTTATATCAGCCTTATTTTTCTTGAATTAAATTTTACATATGGAGCCATTGCACTCCTTTTTCAGGTCTCTGATTTTCTTCTTGGTCAAGATGTGATCGATGAGGTTAAACTTTTGCCATAGGATTAAATCCTCTAAGTGCAATCTGCAGACACTTGCAATTCACAGACATGCTTGCATTGTGATTATTTGTTATGCAATTTTCTCATCTCCTTTTGTTTCACGCAGAGAAAATATCAGAGCCTGCTATAAGAAAAAAAGCCTTGAAACCTTACTCCAAGGAAAAGGATGTGAAAAACTGAAACCAAATGCTTTAGGAATTCTTCCATTTACTGTCATGACAAGCACACCTCTGAGATGCTGCATTGCCACTTATTTTAAACCTGGGTCAATCAGCATCTTCTTTGGCCAGACACCTGAAAATGCACTGCATACTCCTTTGGCAGAAATTCATGCTGTACCTAAAAGCAAGACTAGACCAGAATAAAAAGAGTGATGGATAAGTTGGAGGGGATTTCCAGACTTACAAGACTGAAGGGGAAATGAGAAAATTCAAAACAGCATTTGTGAAATGAAGTAAAGACAGTGATATAAACATGTTTTTCACATCTTTTACAAGGTGCAGGACTGCAAAAATACTGAACTATATTTTAGCTTTAATGCTTTGGCCCAGCAGAGGCAGTCCAGTAGAGGATTTTAATTAAGGTTAAGTGGCCTAGAAAAACTAAGCTTTTGCATCGGAAGAGGAAAGATCACAGATTATTAGAGGACTGAGAAAGCATGCATGCCTAGATTCACCTGGAAAAGATTGAAAATGCTGTCCCTAGTATACAGTTATGCACTCAGTGTATTTAAAAAAACTCAATAAAACAGAGAGAGTTAAGCCATATTTTCTTAAAGCAAGAGTTGTAAAAGGTTCTAAAATTTTCTTTTTAGTGTGGATTATTCATTTCAGTACATTATATTCCATGATGATCATTATTTATTTCTATTGTTTCCACCCAGAAAAGCTAAATGTATTGGAACAGACTTCTCCTGCTGTGTTTGGCATCTTTGAATTGTTGGACAGGTCTGAAAAGAAACTGAAAGCAGGCTGTTGTTGCACATTCAAGATTTCCCCTGATATGTGAAGAAAGGAAAATCTCAGAAAATACAAAGTAGTTCCTCTTGCATTTCCGTGCATGTCAGGTTAGTGATTATTTTAGGAGTAGCAAAAGTCTTGTCTGCTCTTGCTTGTCTCCTCTTCCTCACAGTGAGGATCCCCATGTATTAAGAGCAGAGTAGCCTCCCCTTAAGGAGTCTGCTGAGTTGATGCCTTTTCCTGGTCTTAAAATCAAGAGTCAAACATAGTTAGAAGGGAAAAAGGGATTTTACCTTGGTATTGATTTTAAGGATCCTTAGGGTGCACCACGTCCAGGTGGGATGCACCGAAATGCCCACTGCAATGCCCACCCTCAAAAGATCTGGTATAACATTATAGGTCTTACTAATTAGCATATCTATCAAAAATTCCCCAATGAGAGGCTTGAATGAGGCCCCCTCCCCAAGGAACCTTCCCCCTGGATGGTTCTATCTTAGTTTACAGAATATGTTCTGGAGAGGACCTTGGGGTCTGGGGCACACTAACCCCTATCTACGAAGCTTCTAAAATGTTTAGTCTCCTAGCTGGACAAATAAGTCCAAGAATGTAGGCAAAAAGCACTAAGAATACAGAAGTTGTAAAAAGGTATAATGGGGGTATAAAAGAAAAGGCAAAAAATCTTCATGGTATCAGATTCACCAATAGATTTTGGCATTACCCCATGAGGACCATATGACACGTTACATGCAAAAGGCTAGGATTGAAAAATTAAAGTAAGACATGTACAAAGCAATAGGGAAAATTATATTTTCCTGGTTTCAACCCTGGCCACCTCTAAGCTTACTTCATTTAACTTTCATAAAGGTAAGATATTTGTGAACTTGAATAGTACATGTGCATTTAAAATGAGGAGACATATCAAGTTGATCTGCACTAAATGATATCTAAGAAAGAAACAAAATACAAAATTGAAATGGATCTGTGCCATGCTTGTGACAAACATTATAAATGTCCTTTCAAAAACTCTTTGCAGATTCTAAAACAATGATATCAAACTATGGAAAAAAATGGCATTAAAAATGGATGAGCAACAAAAAATGAAACCTGAATCCACTACCCATATATCTCATCTACTTACTAGCACATCTGTTTTTCCTTATGTAAGACAAAAAGATTCTTACCACATCTCTTTTCAACCCTTTTAATAATGAAATGAATCCTTTTAAAAAAGATATTCATTTGAATGTATTTGTTATGTCAACCTAACAACCAGTCTTCAAAAAGCTGAACATGTATGCTTTTCCTGAAAGAATATACAGCTCAGCTTCTTCAAGGAAAAAACCCTAAAATCCCAATACTTTCAATATAATAGGGCATAGCTTAATACTCCAGTTGAATTCAATGGCCAAATATGCAGTAAATAGTGATAATGCAAGATCTGATTTGGTCCCAGGTATATGGTTGATTTCCAATCTTCTATTTAAGTATTTAGCAAAACTGTGTGATTATTTCCTTAGTGTTGTGTCTATAAGTCAGTAAACCTTATTTAATACTGCCTTAATACTTAAAATTTTAAAGAATTTGGTGGTTTTATTTTAGCTTTTCAAATAGTTAAATGCATGTAAAAAAGACTCCATCTATTGTAAAGACTATTTCTAAGAAGACAATAATATGGCAAAAATAAAACATGTTCATCTATCATGGACAATGAAACAAATTTTCAAACCGTCATTATGTTTGGGAAAATTTTTATACAGAACTATAGCAAAAATTTAAATATTGAGAAAAATCTGAAGCTGTCTGCAGCTTTTCCTTCTTTGTATTTCTAACATAGTTTTTACAAAAGTGTTTGTCTATTTGGATCATGCCAAGAGGTGAGTTCTCTTCTGTATCATGTAAAGAAGAATTTTGCAGTTTTAAATGTAATTTTTAAGAAAATATTTGATGGGAGTGACAAATTATCTCCCTTGGAGGAAATAGAAAAGCTCTTTTTTGGTTTGAACTTCCAGTGCTCTGGTTTTCTTTCACAAACTACCAATTAAACTCTCAGAGCTCTAGAAAGATAGAGTTTCCCTTCAGTGTGACCTTAGAGTTGTACTTTAGTAGGTCACTGTCTAAGAAACCATGCAGTACAAGCTTATTCTTAATATGCTACATCAAGTGATGATATCCCACTCTGATTTTAATTTCAAACTTAGTTAACACCTGAAAGGGGTAAAAAAATATCCAATCCTTTCCTCATTCTGGATCACCTTTCCTTAAATTACTTGAGCCAGAGATTCTCCCTCAAAATTTTTGCTTTGAATCAAATGAACACTCAAGAAAAAAAGAATATTTTTTTTTGGCCATTGTTTATCAGACAGATGGAAAATGTGACTCCTCAGTGGCACGCCACCTCAGTTACTGGACCACACAGGGCTTTTCAAGGCTTGAGCTGTCTTCTTACCAGTGCTCTATAAAATTAAATATAATGTCACCTTTCATAATCAGTACTTAGTCAAATATATGTGCCAGTCTGGTAAGAAGTGAATAAAGCTGATGCAAAACCTATTTCAAGTGGGTATATCCAATACTATATGTCACATTTTACTGGTTGACAAACATTATCACTTCATTTCACAGTACAGTAAACAACTCATAAGTCACTGGCTAATTTGATTGACAGTAGCCTTGGGCATTCCTTAAAAACCATTTAGTATACAGCACTGAGTCAGACTTTCAGGGTAATTGACCTCAACAATATGAAAAAAAAGTCCTGTAGTCTGCTTAAAATGAAGGGAAAGGGGGAAATCAAAAATGTGAGAACAATAAATTATAGAAATTTCTCATTTGAGTAAGTAACAGCTTTAATAGCTTTCTTTAAGAACTGAGTGCACTCAATTGAACATCTGCTTACCAGCTGTGTATATTGATATATTACCAGGGTTTTATCCTCTTCTACTTTAAATATATCCATAAGTTTTTCAGAGCTCCACTACCTGACTTTCTGACAATGCCTTGATTGTGAAAGATATAAAAATGTCAAAAATTCTGTAGGCCATTTTATGCCCAGGATATTATTTTTCAATTGAATCCAAAGACAGATGTCTATGAACAATTAAACCATTCTCCAATCACACCTTGTTCCAGCTGGGATCATAGAATTAAAAGGAAATAAGCCATCATGATTCACTTATTGCCGGAGTACCTAGTGTTTCCTGTACTGCTGATAGATTCTTATTAAACAATTCTGTCGATGGAAAATGAATATTGTCCGCTGCTTGAACTTCTAAAGTTAGTTCTTTGACATTAAATTTGATTTTCTTCTCTTATAATAATTCATATACTTAGTGACTGGCTTCAGAAATTCCCATTAGATGCAGATTATGTTATCTAAAGCTTGCTAAATCCCACATCAGATCTCAGGGAGTTTAGATGTAAAGTAGAACACTGAAAAGACCTGTAGTGAAAAGAGGAACTTGCTAATAAAAAAAAGGTAGCCTGGTGACTCTTCTATTAAAGGAGATGTGGAAAATGTTTACTTCTTTGCCCCCACCTTAATGTGAAGTTAGCTTTTTCAACTCCCTCTGTCACTGTTTCTTGCTTGGGAGCCACAAAGCTCAGACTTAGTAAGTCCTAAGCAAGGGGGCACACAATATGTGTCTATGAACCAAAATATCATCAGTATGTTTATGTTTTAGTGTTTCAGAACAGCTATACTCCCATTCATGTGGGGAACATTTAATTTCTAGACTGTGCCCAGAAAGGTTGCTAAAAAAATATTTCTGCACTTTGTAGATAGACGGTTTGTGATCTTAGGTTATATATTTTGAAAGAAATATACACTCTCACCATTTCCCCTGGACACAATAAAGCAGACACAAGCAACCTTTGTTTCAAAAAGATGTCATAAAATTGAAGGGGAAAGCTACTGATTGATATGTTTAATTTTATTAAATGGTACCAAAGAAACATGATTGCATCTTTCAGAAACACTAGCAATTAAAACGATGCGTTAAAGTGTGTAAGTAAATCTCTCAGTCTTGGTAAGTTTTCGCAAAGGATTGACACATATTAAGATTCTGACCATGGAAATTACAATCAAGTGAGAAGCTATTTCCTTTAAAATGTTGAGATTCTCAATACATGAGAGGAGACAACTGAAAGATAAATCCAAAAGACAGAGAGCTGATGCAAATGTGTTTCTTTGTACCATTGCAAATCTGTACGAGGTCCACTGGTTTATATTACACACTTCTTCTATATATTTATGCACACTTAACCTGAAAAAAAAATACAAGGTCAGCTTCTGCTTCCAGGCCCCAGCCAAGCAAGTCCTTTAAGCATTTTCTTAAGATCAGCAGAGGAATAATAATGTTGACATCTAGAAAACTCCACATATGTTTAAGTGATTTAAATGTTCACAGGTTCAGGGTAGTTTTATTTAGGATCTATTCTCTTGTAACAGTGAGCACTAACATGACTTTCACTTTCCTTCCCATAGACTCACTGGTTATAACCAAAAAGAAGTTTGTAGAGCCAGGCAACTCTTTGAATAGGTATAAGTTTATACAATAACAGCTATCCCTTGTGTCCATCCCATCCCACCCTGTCTGTGTCCCCCTACTCACACTCCCTCCCTTCCCCTGACTTCTTATTGTATTTTATCCAACAATGCTGGGACACACAGGCTCAGAAATGTTTAAAAATCAAGAATAATGTAAACATGTTATTTGACCAAATGTATGAGACAAAAGTTGTCCAACATCTGTCTTGCAGAAAGAAGTACTGAAGCAGCACTTCAAGGGAAATTAGATTCGGAAGAATTAGCAAATTTTTTATAATTTTTTTACCTGTTAAATATTCAAGTTTAGGAAAAGAAAAATCCTGATTTTCTTTGTAGGTACACAGGTTGTAAATTTTCTTTTCACTGTTAAGGATACGATTTAGAATGAAAAAACCATTGGAACAAAACTTTTAAGTTTTCCCTGTTCACTTCTTCTCCACCTGTATCCAACTAGGAGTTTAGTATTCACAATGCTGCTTTTTAAAAGCCAGTCAAACTCGAAGGGTCATTATAATGATATAAAATACTTCCATCCAGAGATTCTTGCATGTATCATGGAGTGTGTGTGGAGTTGTGGGGAACAGAAATACAGAAAATTAAAACAGAGTATCAACATTCTCACAACATATAAATGGCAGAAAAAAGAATTTCAGAATTCCTGAGATTTTAAAACACGTACTAAACCTCAGACGCTGCTTCAGCTCAAGCAGTTCAGCTGAATTTAAGGCTTCAGAGATTATAACCGGATTTTCAGTTGATTTGAAACTTGTTCTCTCTAGATATGAAACACCTGAAAACGTCTGCTAAATGTGGAATAAATCTTGCTGACTGATGAAGGAAAGAATATTTTCTTAAGCAACTGCTTATTCTTTCCTCTAGATCTGTTATGTGTGGTGAAAAGATACCTGATATTTGTTGCTTTCTCTTCAATCCTCTGAATTGCCTTTCAGGCTTTTTTTTTTCCCTCCTCATTTATCTTGAAAAATAAATTCGCAGATATGGTTGAAAATCAAGTCCTTTATAACACTTTCATATGCTAGTAATTTGTGCCCAGTAATGGATCTTCTTCCAAAGATATAAAAATTGCATTTGTATTTTACAAAGTGTACTGTGAGACACAGGGGTGGAACATGCACACTTCAGACATCAGTTGCCCTAAGCTTCCTCTGCAGATTTTTTTCAGTAGAGTAAGAGAAATTTTCCGACAGGTTTACCAAGAGCTTAGATATACTCTCTCTTAAGTCTCTGCACATATTGTAATGTTATCATGGTGCACTTAAAAATCTCTCCTAAAATACCAATACAAAGCAGATGTATTGGATATATTCTACTTTCTAAAAATGTATGTATTGAACTATTAGCATTTAAAGTAATTTGTCCTCTCTCAACATTAAAAGGTGCTAAATTTTCAAAATTAGCACCACTGAATTATATTGTTTGTAAGATCTGTCAAGAAATCATAGTTGATATTGATTTGTATTACTGATAACATGAAATTACATGAAAAACCCATACATTTACATCTATCTGACTGAAAAGAGAGGGTCTGACAAATTTCTTCTAGTTTAACATCTGAAAAATCAGAATGGTGACATCCTAATTGGCATTCAAAGGAATACCGAGGTAGAAAAGTGTTGCTGCAGGAGTGAATGTTAACAGTGTGAAAGATTTACACTTACATCTGGGAAAGTCACGGCACATTGGATGAGCTCCAGCAGGTAAGAAACCACTGTGTGGGAAAGGCAAATAATTATATGTCACAGCATCAAAGGAGTTCTTGAAATGTTAGAGGAAATTACTACATGAGTTTAGAAGAAAGGTTTTTTCCCTCGTGGAAAGCTTGCACTGGCTGTCATATGTGGCCAGTGAAAGAGAAGACTGCATGTCCTAAAAATGTCGGAAGGCTATTGCCGAAGTGATTAGGGAAGCAGGTTGCAGCACAGAGATCACACTGCGCTTTGGCATGGGAAGGAGACTTACAACATGAGGTTTCAAACCAAAGAAAACTCCCACAAGAGCTGAGGGCTAAAGAAAGATTCATTTATTTTGTGTAGTTGTAGCATAGAGCTTTTTTCAGCAAGTGGTTCGAGGTTTGCACCTAAGCATCAAAGCTGATTTTTGTAAGGGGTATAGGAGGATGTAGTTTACTGTCTTGCTGAATTTTTGAAAATAAAATTTGATTTAGTTAAGATACCTTTGTTTCATGATCCACTGCTTCAATAGTCATACCCTTCAGAGAGTTTAAAAAAAAAAATTAAATTAAGGTTTCAAATGAAACTAATTCTTGTATACCCTGAGATAGTCCAGATGTTGATTAAACTGCCTTCAACATGCCATCAGGTGTTAAATTTCAGGTCTACGGCAAAAGCCAAATGAAAAACTCTTCCTGCCTCCAAATGTAGGAGCTTGCCAGGATATTTATCAAGGTAGCAAAAGTCAGGTGAGCAGGAACTTAAATAAAAATCAAATACCAACTTCAGGATTTGAAGTTTTGAAATTCCTTGAGATTAGTCTCTCTTGGTTTCCCTTGAAATTAATGATGGCAACAGAATTGATTTAGATGAGAATGTAGTGAGCTTAGCCAAGAGCAAATCTTCAAATCCTGCTCTATGAACACCTAATCCTGAGAGATTAAGTTACAAAAAGCATTTGTAGTATTCTTTTCTCAGTTTTCTTCCCATGGAGCTATACCCTAACAAACAACCATTTTGCGAGGATGAACTTGTGAAAGAAAAAACAGTCTCATTTTCTGTTGTGCAAATTGGCCACATATTTTAAAACAGTTTTTTAGATAACAATTTTATGTGTTACTACAACTAGTACAGAGTCTGTGTAAGGAAATATGCACATGCTCACTGCAACAGAGGATGCTAATCGTGTACTTTAATGAACTCCTGTTGTTTTTAGAGGAATGACAGCTAAATCTAACCAGAATATCCTGTCTGTGAACTCATTTATTTGATTCAAAATATGAAGATTAATAACTACCCAGCTAATATACCTCTAAAGAATTTCTTTAATGATCTCAAATGTCAATCACTTAGTGAGCTTATGTAATTAAAAATACTTTTGAAAACTAATGTTGACCCATGCCTCCACTTATCACAGCATGTAGGATATTCAGATGAGAAACCTGGAAGATGCCTCAGAATTGTTTGAGAGTTGACAAACCTGCAACAACATGTGCCAGGTTTTTACCCTCACCCTTAGGGCCTAAGGGTGCTGACCAATTTCTTTTATCTGTTGATATAGATTACATTTCCTTCCAGGACTTTAAAGACCTTAATGAGTTTCCAGAGGATATTTTTGCACAAAGTGAATCTATGACTCCCCTCCTAACCTCTGTTATGGTTTGAGAGTGAGAAGACTGAACAATACAGTTGCTCCTGCTTTGTGTGCAAATGCTGCACACTGCTACACTGATCTTGTATGGTATTTGTTGTCTTTAGTTGAACTTATTTTTTTTTTTTAATAGGCATTCGTGATTATGAAGACAAAACAATCTAAATGCAGGAACAAAATAAAGTTTTTCTCAAGCCACACCTTTTCCCTTTATCTCAAATAAGGTTTCTAAACTCCAAAGCAGCATTGTCTTTTGACAATGGCATCATGTTTAGAGCTACTACTTTGTTGTGTGATATTAGTCTTTACACCTTTTTAAAACTTTTTTTCAATTTCAATTTCTGACTTCAATTTTCTGTCTCTTTTTGTAATGTGCAGGTTCATGGCAAAAGAAAAGGAGGCTTTGGCTGAAGAAAAGCTCATGGAAAGAGGTTGATGCTGAAACCTTGCAGAATAACACTAGCACAAAATAAGAGAATTTAATATACTAAATGATAACAAAATAAATCTATCTTTTCATCTCCTTCAAGAATTAAGTGTTTATTAGATAGTACTTATTCATCAAACTTTTTAGTTAAACAAAGTAGGTGCATTCTAGTTACATCACATTGGAAAAGGATGTTGCTGCTACTTAGAAATTTCTGACAAATTGTGAGGCATGTTAATTAACTGTGGAGGTTTCAGCAGTTCAAAGAACATACTTCTCTTACTGGAAATGAGAAGTGAATATTTTGTCTGTATCACTTGTTTATCTGGTTTCATTATATGTGCTTTAGCCTGATGAAAATTATCTGAAACAGTATTTTTGTTAAGCTCTGTTTCCTCAGTAGTCAATACAGAAAATGGGACTGTGGGGAGGAAACCAAGGTAAAAAAGGAACTTTAACATGAATAAATTCACTCTCCACTGTTCATGTAACTAAGGAAGTAGGAGAAATGGGATTTAAAATGGGAAACAGAGAGAAATAAAATGCTAAGCAGCATTGAAAGAAGAGGTGTGTATTTTGTTATTTATGAAAGGAAGAATTATAAAAGAAGCAGTAGAAATATTGAGGAAGGTATAGTCTAGTCTTAAGTCTGGGCTTCCTGTCAGAAAGTTGTAGTGCTTGCAGTATTATTAGCAGGGAAAAAAATAGTTTTTCTATACAATTACTCCTGAGAAATTAATAAAGAATTGGAGGGGAAAAACTTCAATCACCCTCATTTCCATTCCCTGAAGTTTTAAAATAGGAAGTTTCAACTGTTGTGTCCTATGATTTTTCAAGGTAAATGCAATTCAATATACCAGAAATTACAGTAGAAAACACATTCTCTCCAAGTTTTCAGCTATTTGCAGAGTCAACAGATTTTGATAATGCATAGAAATGTTCTTTATAATTTTAATAGATTAAATGTCAAAATGGCTCATCTGCTTTGCTTTTCCTTGGCAAACCTTTTCAACACAACAAATAAAGGAGAATGAATACAAAGGGGTTAACTTGGAGCAAGAGAATGTATTTTGTTTTGAGATTCACAGTGCAAAATTAAAAATAGTTTTCACTTCTATCCCAATCAGAGCATAATCCTAGAAAAACTAGGACTATATTTCTCAGGCTTGTTTATTTTTATCCCCCAATTTACAGGGTGCTCTTTGATATATACCAACCATAGAAGCCCTTCTTTATGCTGATGTTTTCACGTCTCTGTTCACACATCCAAGATTTTGAAATCTATAAAAAGGAGTAATTTTTTTATGATAAAGTAGTTACATAATACTATCAACAGTTTAGGCTCTAAATCTGATCGTTGAATGCCCTACATAATATATTTTAGATCCAATGAGACATTCCACTTTAAATCTTTTTATGCTTTAAAAGTAGAGAAGAACCATCTACAATTTTCCCCTTTATCCTAGTTCCCAGCTAAAGGCACAGAGTAAATTAAGTGTGGTTTCTTGATCTTTTTCTTTACCAAGTGCCAAAAAAGGATTTAAAACTTTTTGAACTCTTGTGAACGCCTCTAGAACCTTTACTCTATTCACTTCAAATATGGTAAAAAAGGACTTTAACAGTATTAGCTGTGACCTGCTAACTTTGAGGTCAACATTGCTTTACTTGCAAACAAAATTCCAAAATAAAATGCAGTTAAGAAGATCTGTTCCTTTACAAAGTATTCTGATCTGCGTCTTTTATGTAATGTTCTATACCCATGCTTCATGTATACTTTAAAAAAAAGCTGTGACAACACATGAAATGTATCTGATATTTTTAGATCTACCTATCTCTTGCTCTATGTAAACACCTTTCTGCCTCTTCTGAGATAGTAATTTTCATATTTGACATGCACTATGGCACCTCCTGCTTGGGATTTAAAATGCTATATCTCCTGTAAACCTCGTCCCTGATATTAAAGCCTAAAATATATTCCAGCCATTGTTTTCCTAAGTGTTCTCTGCTTCTGGAGTCTTGATGATATAATTCAGATCTGCTTTCAAGATCCTCACCTTAGGCCAATTGTATTCTAATTGCACGACTTTATGATTTCTTGGGAAAGGAGAAGTAAAGCATTTCATATTACATTTTTTAATCATTTGAGGCGGAGGTGACATGCAGAAGATACAAGCATTACACGCTAGAATTGTGTACATTTTCTCTAAATAAATGTGACAGCACAAAATCAATGTGTACTATGCATAATGGACACTCAGTGAATGACTATTAAGGTTTTTTAAAGTACTTTATTAATTTAAATATTTTATTGCCTTTTGCCAGGATGTAGGTTTGGGAAACTGTTACTGAAATTAATTTTTTTTTAAATTTGATTTTCACTTTAATTCATAGTGCTTTTATAAAAGACAAGGTTTTAAAGTAACCTTCTGATCAGCATGGAAATACGGAGAAGAAATTTCATAAAAGTAGATGTGTAGGAGGCAGAGAAAAATTCCTAATCCTGGAAGAAAAAACAAACAGATTTAAACTGCAAATAAAGTGACAACTGCTCACAATAAAGGTTATAAGTGTAATAAATCTTCAGAGCAATTTTCTTAAAAGCATGGTAGAGTGTTCATCCTCTCAAGTTTTTATATTGTTTCTAAGGGTCCTTCTAATTGCCTTCAGTTTACAGTTGGAACAAACTGTAATAGAGCTGTGCTGACTTTGCAAACAGTGATAGAAATAAATTTCATGCCCTCAAACATTTTGTCTGATTATTAACAATCCCTACCCTTGCTATGAACCCACCACACATGTAATAAGACAGAGAAACAATAGAAATAGAAAATCAATCAAGCATTTTTATACACCATGCTATGATTATAATTTCTGCTCTTTATATATGTTAGAACATAAAACAAGACCTTTAGTCTTTTTATAATTTTAAGTGCATGGATAGAAACACAGTTCTTTTGTTGTTATCTTTAAAGCTGTCCAAAATGACAAAGAATTTTTTTTTCAATCACATACTAAATTTCCCAGTTGCTAAGATTTATCAGCTTAAAAAAAATTCAGAAATTTTTAAAGGACTTCTCTACACTGCCTTTTAAAATGTTCCATGTTAGCTGTATTCCCAGATAATGAAAGAAAAAATTTCATTTTATCATTATTATGAAGGCAAAATCAATATCTTCATTTCAGAATGCATAACTCAAAAAGTTACTTTAATTAAAGCTCTTGGGAGAGCTGGGAAAACTAATACCTAGTCTATTTAGTTAAGATATAAAAAGTACTCATAAGAAAACGCTTTTAGTAAAAATTCCCAAAAGGTGGACTGCGAGAAGCACTGCTCTGCCTATCCTTACTGCACAATTTCCAAGAGATGTTTAAGAAGGGATCTCTATATTAAGTGTGAAAATTAGAAAATTAAGCCTTTTTCAGTGAGTTTTTTGAGCAGGCACACAGCACCATGTAGAAACAGTAAAGACTAACATGAAGAATGTAATCTGAATTCCACTTTGAATTCTGCATATGCTAAATGAGAGCCAAATAACCAGGTGTGTATATATATGTGTATACATATACAAGCATGTCACATTTCAAACCTAAAGTGTTATGACAGGAATACTTTTATGTAAATTTGTGGGGTTTTTAAAAGGCAAAAATCTTCATCCATAAGGAAAACAAAATCAACTAACAAGCCACCATCACCACTACCAATTGCATATCTTCACTGCAGTATATGTGCAGCTTAGGTGACCTAACCTCTTACTGACCTTAGAAAGAAACTTTTCTTTATTTTAAAATGTTACTGAAATTATATAAATATATAGGCCTGCTAAAATGTCCATAGTAGTATTCTTCCTCCCATCTCAGAGAATATACCAAGCATATTCCTCATAACTTCCTGAATTTCAGTGAATATATGCCCAGAGTCAAAGTGACCTAAATGCTTTCCACTTCTAAGAATAATTCATGGACCATCTCAAGAGCTAATCAAACTGAAAGCAATAACTCCTAGGTGAAATCCTACCCCCTTAGGCTGCCTTGTTTCTCATCTCAGAAGAACCACGATTTTGTTTTCTATTTCTAGTTGGGCTTTTTTTTCTAGGATAGAAAAATGAGGGCAAGTACTTTGAGCAATACAGAAATAGGCTAAATGCTATAAATCTTAACAAAATTAAATTGCAAAGTTAAATACAACTTAGGTGTTCTACAAACCTTTCAATCTTTCCAGTTCTAGAAAATTAATGAACCATGAAATAAACTTTTAATATACTCCTTACTTTTCTTTCCTTCACTCTAGAAAATAATTCTATATTTTAAATCAAAGATAGAAAGACAACTCAGAAAAGCCTACATTAGGAGCCTAGCTGCTGGAAACAAAATTGAATTTTGACCTTAAGAGGGTTAAAAAATATTTTTTCATGGCAGTACTTTGCTATATCCAACTTGGTTTTGTTTCAGTATTAAGAATTATCTTTGTATTTGGTCTTTAAAATAACATATGAACTTGTTTATAATTTTATCATTTGTTATGGATCTCTTTTAAAATTCAAGTTTGGAAATTATTTTTAGAAATCCCATAATATTTGACATTAGTTTAAAGAGGATGGTGGAATGGCCAAAATACATTTATGAAGATCCAAACATGGCAATCCATGACTTACAGATTATAAAACGGCCTGGATAATAACATGTTTGAGCTATAGAAGAAATTTTTTCAGAAAGTTTTAAAGCCCCACTTCTCAGAATGGTTAAGAGGGGAAGGGACTTCTTGAGGTCATCTAGACTAAGCCTCCTGCTCAAGCAGGGTCACCTACATTGGTTATCTCCATATTCTGCTTAGAAAACCTTTTTCCATGTTTGATTACACTCATAGTAGAAAAGTTTTTTCTTATGTACAGATGGAATTTCCTGGGCTTTGATTTGTATGCATCACCACTTGTCCTGCCAGGGGGTATCACGTACTTTTATCAGAACTTTATAGGTATTGAACAGATCCTCCTGAGACATTTTTTTCCATGCTGAATCATTCCCACTTTCATTGCCTTTCCTCCACAAAAGATGCTCTAATCCCTTTATCACCTTTGTGGGCCTTGCTGGATCCTTTCCTCTGCATTCCTGTCTATCTTGTACTCAGAAGTTAAGAACAGGATCCTTTTCTTCAAGTGTGTCTCACAAGGGTTGAGTAATGGGGAGAGATCACCCTGTTGAACTGCTGGCAGTGCTTTTCCTAATGTAATCTAGAATTGTGTCATCCTTCTTTGCCATAAGGGTGCTTATTTCCTCATATTTTCCTCTCGCAATGCTGGACATGAGCCAGCAATGTGCACTCAAAGCCCAGAAAGCCAATCATATCCCGGGCTGAAACAAAAAAGGTGTGGCCAGAACTCCTTAAGAACTTCTCAGAAAAAATTGCAGTGACTATGGAATAGGTACATAAGACTAGAAACACTGAGAAATTATCAGTGGTATGATAGGAGTCAGAAGGAAGGAAGGAAGGAAGGAGAGGCAAAACTGAAATTTTAGAAACTTCCAGTTTATGTGATGAATATAGGTGAGTTACTGGTGGAATCTTGGGAATGGATAATGTTTCAAAAAAGATGCTGAAATGTCCAGACTTTGATTTGGAATGGGAGAATACGTATGTGCCGAGAAAGGCCAACCAAGATAATGATGATAAGTAATGCAAAGGGCCTGAATTAGATCCTTTACAGCATGGGTCTGTGACTGGACTAGAGATAACTCTAACACAGATTTGCTGAATGATGTTACTCATGCACAAGGTCTGGAAAATGGAGAGAATAATATTCAAATCAGGCCAATCAATGAAATTAGTGTGTTTATGATTTCTAAAGGAGGTCTTTATGACAATGAACTATGACAAAGCTCTGGAGCTCTAATGACACAGGATGAAGAAAACCCAGTGTTTAAGGTCCTCAGATTCACATTGTTATGAGGAGTCATCATTTAGGATTAGGATCATATCTTCTGGCTGTCTGGAGGCTTTTAAAAAATATCCTTTATGCTTTGTTTGCACCTCCTTATTCATTAGACATTGTTTCTTTTAAAGAAATATTTAAAGTAGTGGGTAGAGGGATGTTTGGTTTGCAATGAGTTTTGAACTTCATGTGTCCTGATGTGTATTTTCTGCATGTTAACAAGACACTTGTACATACCACAAAGGCAAATGAAATCAGTATAACTATGAAGGATGTGATGAAAATTTGTATTCTAACTCAGTATTCACCCCTCAAGTGTACACGTGCCTCTATTACAAAAACGGACGTTTCTCTCTCAGTTTTATGCTGTTTTAGAAATAATATGGATCATATATCTACTTATATTCATTATATACATAGGTAAATAAATAAAGATACTCTACCAAGTATTAGAAAGATTCAGAACTAATTTGTTAAAATGTTTGTATGCTATAGTTTACTGCGGGATGCTGTTTTTCTAAGAAAATCAAGGGAGGATTTCAGCTGCTTAAATACCAGCATGTCCAGCCATCTTAAACTCTGAAAGATATCTAAGTCACAAGCATAGAGTGCTTAAGTTTTTATTGTGAATAAACCCAAATTATTTCCAAAGTAATATTCACTCTTGAGAGAAACAAACCAATATAAAGATTTACAAAACATGTATTTGCTCTTGGACTGGTTTGTCTATTGATTTGGTTGATAAGTGAAAATAGTTGATCTAATGTTAGATGAATTATTCTGTGACAGAAAATTTCTAATGTAAGAAGTGTTGAGTAGAAAAACAAGAATGTGCTGATATATCAAGGTCTCTACCAATATTACAGATGCTGAGTGGATAATCAGAACAGAGTAATACAGTAAGCATCATTAAAAATTCAATATTGAATACTCCATGGATCAGCAGGGTCTGCTATTGTCCACTGCCTCAAAAGGGATGTGCTGCAAAGATATTTTAAAGCAACATTTATTGAGGTTTTAATAGAACTCACTGTACCTGAACATTTTCAAATTCAGTTTTTGCATAGCTTCAAAGGAATAGTTATTCTTTCAGTGGTTTTTAGTACCAATCCTTCCTGCCTTCCTGAAATCTGTAATCTAAAGGAGATTGATTTTATTTTTAACTGACATTTAAAAGTAGCAAATCTTCTTCTACAAATTGCTTATCACTTAAAATAGACTGCTGATACTCTGTCATCAAGAGATAATGTAGGATATAATTAGTCCTTTTCAAAATTTTATGCCACTAAATACAAAAATTATACACATTAGCCATGCCTCTTAAAAAAATATGATACATCAATGCATGCAAATCACTGTGTCTTTATAAATATTTTCTTAGGAAGCAGAACATCCTATTAATCCAGAACCAACCAGAAAGCCCTGATCAACTTTCACAGGGTCAGCCTTTCAGTCATCCTAAATATTCGGGTGAAATCGAAAAGAATGAAATATCAAAAATAGTAAGAATGTTAAAAAAAACTCTTGACTTTTTTTTTTTTAATAAAATTATTCTAAAATATTTGAACTTAGATCAAAATTAATTTACTGCAAAATTGTGTGAGAATGAGTGAAAAACACTATACTCATTTTCCAAAGAAAAAGGACAAGATAGTTTATATTGCTGTGGTTTAAAAAATGCATTTCAGTTTGAATTCAGGCTTCTAATATATGATAGAACCTTCTTTATATTGAAGTTGGGCAGATATATTCAATTTAAAAATGGGAAAATGATTTTGGAAAATATTTCATTATTTTTACATGTGGAGGACATAATAGTTTTGAGTAAGATATTCACCCTAAATTTAATTGTGAAGGAACAACATCCATAACTCATTCAGTATTTAGTCATGATGTGCTTGTTGTCCTCTGCCTTTTTGGAAATCAAGGGTTTCATTCAAACAATTGACTGCATCATAATTTCATAAGTTTATTGTGAAAAATTATGTATTGAAATTGAGGTGAAAATGTCTTTATACTATTTTGTGTCTCATTTCTTCCATCTTTATATTCATTTTGTATATAAACATACGTATATAACTGGATATGTGTGTTCATGTGCATGCATGTATCCAGTGTTCTCTGAAGTACAAGCACGGCTATCTATCTAAGACCACCTTTTGCAGCTGACACCTTCTCATAAAATAGGAATGCACTGTAAAGTGAGCTGGTCCTAAAATGACAGCTAAAAAGAACGACAAATAGGGCCTTCAGCTTGCACATTTTAAGAGTGTGACAGCATGACCTCTATTGCTGTCACTTCATAACTTTCAGACTATAGCTGTCACAAAAATAGGAGGAAGACATTGTCATGATAATCTCTAGGTCTTGGTCCTGTAATCAGATCTATTCCCTTGCAAAGTCCCAGAGATAGCTTTTTAGGGCTGGGAACTTTTCATTTATTTTGAGCAATTTAAAACTCAGTCAACTAGACCAAGTTATGGGTTCTGCACACTGCCAGTGGAGGGGGAAACAATCCACTAAAGTTTAATTCACTTTGCCAGTTTTAGAACATGGTGAATGCTATTGTAAAGACTAGTTTAGGTACATACAACTGATGATAGTTGTAAATATCCCACTTTCCAAAGTTATGTTGCATAAATCCCGCCATAAAAGGATGCCTGAGGTATATGACAGATTGAACACTGATGATTGAATTTGTGACTAAATTAAATTCTACTCCTGTTCATCTGACTAGACTACTATTTCAGGTGCAAGGTGAGAACTTTGAAATAGCAGTAAAAAGTATATTTTTTACAAGATCTGCTATAGCAGAAACAAGAAAGGAAATAGCTTAAAGCTTTTAAAATACAAGAATTTTTGGAGCTAAAACATTTTGAACTGAATATTTTGTATTTTGATTAGTCACTTATTTTAATTTCATAAATTAATAGTCATAGAGTAGAAAAAACATTAACAATGAAAAAATTCACAAAAATCTGAAAGTAATATCTTTGCAATTAAAGATCATTGTAAAAATTACTTTAAAAAAAATTCCCATATTCTTGGAGTTACCAGGATTGTAATCAGAATAAAGTAATCCTGAACTTTTAGATTTTAATCATGCTTCTGATTTGCATTCATAAGGTATACTGTACCTCACTATTTCCTGTACTTACACAAATATTTCTGGAACGACATTCCTTTACTCTCTGTAGTAAGATACATCAACATACTCTTATTTTTATTGTGTTGGTTGCAGGAGTTGCCCCAGGATGTGTCCCAGGAGGAACCCTGAGGAAGGCTGGAAGCTTTGTGATGCATTAATGAATTTGTCTCATGTCCCAGTTTCAAAGTAAGTAGCTTCTAGCTGAAGCCAAATTTTTTATCTTCAAATCTGCAAATTTGCAGGACGGCAAAAAAAAAAAGAATTAAAAAAAGCCTTGCTTCACACGTGAAGAATCATGTGGAGGTCAGATTGTTCAAGACCATTTATAAGAAATCCAGCCAAATCTATGTTATGGACTTACCTAGAAGGTTGTACAGTAAGTAGTGTTGTGTAATGCCACCTGAGAAATCTGTAATTATATTGTTTAATTATTCATAACGGCAGCTGTCAGGATTGTACATTCAATATGTTAAATTATGCTTGCAGTAAGGGTAACTTCACTCCATCTTATGCAGTGAGACTGTATGTGCCAGCATATGATTCAGAAGACTCCAAACAAGAAAGTCCCTGAGAACTTTCCACATTTGACCTCACATCACTCAAGGGCCTTACTCTTTTTCACTACTTCCAATAGCTATGGAAGAAAGAAAAGAAAATTTTGCTAGTTCCAGGAATAAAGGTGATCTGAAAAGTGAATATAGCATTTAACTTAGCTAAAGCACATATATATACATATATACATATAAAGCATCTATATATATATCTGCTTCAGCTGCTGTCATGATATTAACTGATTCCTTCCAGAAAATGACAGCGTGTTTTGTTTTCTTGGTATTTAGGAAACACACCCTCAGATGAACCTGAAATGTTGAGGGTGGTTATAAATATCAGTCTTTTTGGAAAACACTTTTCAGCATGCCAACAATATAGAGCTTTTTCAAACTTAGTAAATCTTTAGTTTTCTAAGAGTATGGGACCTGATCCTACTGAATTCAGTAGAACTGACTTTAGTAGCAGCATCAGGATAAATTCAGGAGAGCCACTTGATGTGCATTTTCCTGTTGGGTCATTTTGAAATCACCAGTATTCATCTGCATTAAAAATGCCATTGACAGGACTCATTGCATGGTTTTCAAGTGATGTTTTCAATCTCTCAACAAGCATACTGTTTAAGGAATAGCTCTCCCTAGTATTCCCCTGCACCTTGAGCACCACTTATGTGTTTAAGTGCAATTCAGTTTAGAATGGCATACCTGCAGGTCAAAGAACAGGCTGAAGGAGTTAAACCAGACATAAATCAGAATGAAATACATAGCTCCATAGAAGGCTCAACTGGATAAAACAAACCATGTATCCACTTGTGCACAGCATGTCTCTCCCAGATGAGCAGAGTTGAGAAAACAGGCTTCATAGACAGAACAAGTGTTGTCCATTGATGTACATAATAAATCATCAGTCTAGAGAATTTGTCAATAACATGCTGCCCTAAACATCCATATGTCTGCTGCATCAGGCTCATGTTGCAACTAAATGAGATTTCAACCAACACAGAATGAAAAAAAAAGCAGTGTAGCTTAAAGCGGCAGGAGATCAGTTTGTGAAGAACACACATTATATCTCCAGTTCCTTTTCAGAGCAGTTTGGGAAATGCACAGTCATTTATGAGAACAAGGAGAACTAGTCTATGCTCTGCATGCCTACTAGAAATCTAGACAGGCATTGGGAAAATTCTTTTAACAGATTCAGACCACCTACAGTGTTCCCAAATACATGACCAACTTTGGCAATGTCTGCAGTGCAGCTCACTCAGGTGACCAGTGGGATTTAGCACTCAATGCAATTATTTAGGGATTCTCGTTTCAGCTCTACCTCCACATGGTGGGGCAGCCGTGAGCAAGTCACATTTGTTTCACCATTGATATTTAACATCTTTTCCCTTTAGTCTCTGTTCATGCAGGGTGAACACGTGTTTGTATAGTATCTATGTTACATTTGGTGGCACCACAATACAAATAAGAACTATCAAAGAACTTCCAAGAAATATGTCAGGAAAGCAATTTCTGAGGAAGTAAAGCAGGTTGTGTATTCTAGAATAAAGTGATATTTAATACATAAGAGAAAGCTGAAATTTATTCAGAAGTAAGTATGTCTAGCCCTCTTACTGCTTAAGACAATCTATAAAGGCCACTAATCCCTCTAAGTTGCTATAAATGTTCCTAATGTATTTACTGCCTGGTATTTTCTGTTATGATTCACACTGCAATACAAGAAAAGCTAAATCAGAAATAGATAGCATTGTTCAAATTATCTCTTACAAATCCAAAAGATATAAAAATTGGATGTATTTATTATAACACTCTATTCACTTTGAGAGAATATGTGTTGTCTCATGAATTTTATATGTAAGGAATTTCTGAGTAGAAAAGAAAGGGTTTTCTGATGAATTTTTTTCTAGAACAGATGCTTCTCCACATTTTTTTTGTCAAGGGATAGAAGTAACTTTTAACTCAGAACTGCTGAGTTTTCAAACTGGACAACATATTTCTTGAAGGACTTGGGGAAAATGAATTAGTAAGAAGGGAGTAGATCTCAACTTGTCCATGATATCCATGAGTAGGACAAGAAAAAAAGGATAACTGATTATCACTGGAAAGAACCTCAAAATTCCTTCTCAAGTACTATATGGAAATAGAGTATGAAGAGGAAAAATCAGATTTTTCAGTACAATTTTAGCAGAATTGAACTCCAAAGAACAAATGGTCTGTGTGAAACCAGGATGAGCAGAATTTTGACTGGCCTGCTGCTGCTATATTCACACAAAGATGATTTTTTGTGATATAATATGGGGGTAACCATAGAATTCTTAGGAGTCTAAATTTCAAACTGACTTTCAGAGCTGGGCAAGAGTTGAGTGGGCATTTAAGTCTGTTGTTGACGGGAAGTGCAGTGAATCATTGTTCACGGGTGTGATAATCTCTTAATGAAACTAAAACATCGGGGAACAGTCCCCATGTGAATTGTGAAACACTACGTATTGGAATACAAAGACAATATGCTGCCAAAAGTAGCTCCTTTGGAAATGTTTAAGTCTGGAGGTTAGCTTTTTCTGTAATTACGTATATATATATATATATATATATCTGTGTGTCTCTGTTTGTATGTGTGCACGTGTGTGTGTAAAGGAAGAGAGTAATAGAGACGAAGAGTCTTGTAAAGGCTAATTCAGAACATCTACTTAGTGGGTTCCCTAAATCATGTAAGTATTCCACAGAATATCAGCCAACTGATAGAAAATCACTAGACCAGAACAGCCCATTTTTTTTTATTGTTCATGGATAATTTACCACCTAGGCTTGTTGTGGCTTTTCCTTTTATTATCTACTATTCCTGACTTCCACACTGTGTTTTATTTTTATGCAATTGCATACAATTGAATTTGGAACATAGAGCATTAGAGAGAGGAAAATAATTACAATCAGAGAAAGAAAATACACATGAGCAAGTGAAATGTCAAACACTATGAAACTTCTTCCCCATCCTTTTAGACAGAGCAAGAAAGGGTAAATTAAAATTAAAAGACAGAAGTAAAGCTGCGCAATGATTCTACTTTCCTCATGTGGTAACAATTAACCAGTGAAAATAATTAATACAAGACTATATTAAAGCAAAAAAGTTTGGGATCTAAACTAATGTAGACACTCACATGGAAAATACACAGGATAACCAGAATTTCAAAATTCATTTGGAAGAAAATTAAATACTCACTCTGCAGGGAATAAGCCATCATATCACAGATGAAAACTCAGGAGAAATTCACCTTTCAAAAAATCTTTCTGTAATGGAGTGTAATTTTATTTTACACTTATGAAAAGGAAATTTAAAGAAATGGGAGAAGATGTTTCTAACCACAAAAAGAACTATGAGCCTAAAGGACAACAGGATTGAAAAACAGAGTGTGAGCCATCTATTTTCTTTCTGTTTAAAGCTCTTGCATTTTATCTTTCTTGCAGACAGCTAGACATATTTGTACTGGACAGGTTTTTTGAGGAGGACATTGTAGACTTAAAACATCGTACTATATTTTTCATTTTTAAGGTACATGCAATCCATCCCCATCACTTTGAGGTAACTTTGCTTTCCAGTAGAATGCTCCAGGTTTTAATCACGAGTCTACTTTTATTCTCAGTTTGAGATCAAAATAAATACACCACCAGCGTGAGCACTTTTCTGAGAGGACAAGAGGGATTCCTGCTTGTCATAACTAATGAGAGTGATCAAAGCCAACCAGGTGCTCACACTGACCTGAGCTTTGATCATTTACTATACTTTCCAATATCTGAGCCTGGGAGTGAGTTGCCCTAATGGCCTCTGGTTACATTAGTGGCATATGGCAGGAAAAGGGAGTAGAAGATAAGAAGAAGCAAGAAGGAGAGGGGAATGTCTAGCTATGCAGCATGTGTAAGTCTAAAAAACCTCTGGGTAATTGAAGTAAGCTCATATTCAAGGCTTTTTATACACTGTACATGCTAATGTTATTGAAATACTCAGTAGATTTTTCATGAAAGCTGGTCCCAAAGGGCAATGACATGATTCTTTTCTCACCTTTGAGCAATTACTCAAATGAGCAGACCCAGTAGTTCAAAAGGGGTTTTGTGTGTGTGTGTGTGTGTGTGTGTGCGCGAGTGCCCTTCTGAAGCCTGCGAAATTTCTGACTCCTCAAAAGAATATGTTAATGCTTTGTTTTTGCATATTACAATTATTTCTACTGACTTGAGATTCTTTCACCCATTGCTGGCTGTGATCTTCATAATAGCCACCAGTGTACAATCCCTCAGTTGCAGACTACGATGCTGTCAGACAAAAAATGTTGTCTATCCTGCTAACTATAGTTTCTCATTAGTTTTAAAGATAAATTATATGACAGAGTTGATAGCTAAAGGCATTTGGGGTAGACTTGCTCCCATCAAGTCTGATTCACACTAAGTGAATCTTTTTGAATACAGTTTTCTTTTGTCTGTGCTAGCACTTGAAAAATTTTATGTACAGTGGCAGCAAGTTTAAATGTACAGAAATACATAATTTCTTTAGTGTACTCAGGTTCTCCAACTGCTGTGCAGATTTCAGATGTTCTCCAAGTGCCTTGCAGCCACAGAGATTAAACATAGCAGGGGATATTATTATATGGGCCAGAAGCTGAGATAATTATTTAATTCACATCCTAATAAAAAGCAATGAAGGAAAAAGATGCTGCTATCATCTTTGTAAGACTCTCCTTCACAAAATTCAGAGGGAACCAAGAACATCAGTGTCCTATTTTTCATTTCCAGAAAAGTGGAGTCTTTCCTTGGTGATGGCATGAAGATTTTCTGCCTTTTCTTTTATACCCCCATTATACCTTTTTACAACTTCTGTATTCTTAGTGCTTTTTGCCTACATTCTTGGACTTATTTGTTCAGCTAGGAGACTAAACATTTTAGAAGCTTCATAGATAGGGGTTAGTGTGCCCCAGACCCCAAGGTCCTTTCTAGAACACATTCTGTAAACTAAGATAGAATCATCCAGGGGAAGGTTCCTTGGGGAGGGGGGCTCATTCAAGCCTCTCACTGGGGAATTTTTGATAGATATGCTGATTAGTAAGACCTGTAATGTTATACCAGATCTTTTGGGGTTTGCATTGCAGTGGGCATTTCGGTGCATTTGACCTGGATGTGGTGCACCCTAAGGATCCTTAAAATAAATACTAAGGTAAAATCCCTTTTTCCCTCCTAACTATGTTTGACTCTTGATTTTAAGACCAGAAAAAGGTATCATTAGCACTTTAACAAGGCAGGAATTCAAGGCTGTGATTTTATAAAAGAAAGAAATTTCAGCCTTCAAAATATCTCCAGTCCTCAGCAAGGGAAGGTTTGTTTTTTTCTGTGTTATGACATCCCTGTTGTAAGCAAGACAAGAGAGGGTGATCAAAGTTACCTGATTCCGCTGAAAACCAGAATCCTATTAATCATTAAATGTTTTAAATTTCTTCCGGCCCCCTTATTACAGTCACTATAATTTTTAAAAATTCCCTCTAATTAGAATAATGCCCTTGAAGTTGCCAGCTAAACCAAGCAGCTACAGAGTGATCAAAACACCTACCCTGGCGAATTAATTTAAAAAAAAATATTATTTTACACAAAATTTAGCTGTCAGTGTTTATTCAGCATAACCCTGACTGTAGAAAGCCTGCTAATAGGATATGTTAACCTTTTCTACTAATGCACAGGCTTGGTATTTCCATTGTCCTACACTGGTTCAGCCACCTTTGGACTGTTTGTTACTACTGATGCTTAAGATGTCTTGCTTTTCCACAGTAACTGCCTTTAAAAGTGGAAAGGAAAGTCGCATAATTTATTTTCCTCTAAACATTTGTATATTTATGCTTACGAACTTTTAACTATAGCTGCCATCATAAATCAGTTCTGCTGCCAGGGGAATAAAGGAAAATTTTATTATGGAATTATTGTCAAAACAGAATTTAGCTGAGATCACACACTTTCAGTGACAACACCACAGATGAATACATTTACAAATAGATGAATGATGTCCAATATCGCAAATAATAATACAATGAAAGAATGTTTTGCTCTTCCTTTGAAGTGCCTTTACTATGCAAACGATCAGCTTTAGGCTTAATTCTGCAGATAGTTCCCTTGTTGCATATTGTGTGGCCTCTGAAGCCAGAGTGCTGTATCACACGTTGGTAATTGCATGGTGTCAGATTGCACCTCGTCTAATTCCATGTCACAGTAAATTACGAGTGTCTGGGTCCTGCAACATGTGCAGCTTTAAAAGCCAAACTATGCAACGGTGCTGTGTGCTAGGTGGTACTGGGGAGCACCGACCTTGATATGTAATTCAAGTAACTTTCAATGCATTAACGGTAGCTGATGGAAGTATTTAGTAGTGTCACAGGCAACAGAGGCGATACAATCTCTTTGATACTTTTACAAACTGGAGTTCTGCTACCTACTAAAAAGTAAAGTGTTTTGTGGAAAGCGCTTTGTGGAAAGTCAGCAGGCGTAATGCCTTCCACAAACTTGTACCACCACATTATTTATATCCTTCTGTTGGTATGTTTGTCATTTTTGGGGTTATAAATGGAACATCAAAAACACGCAGCAGAAGCTGAATGAATTCTACAACTATTCCTGTGTCTACGGCTCACTTTATGTCACATTAAAGACAGCAACACTTGTGATACTTTGTAAAAAACATGTATTTTGTATCCAGGGAAATCAGGGCAGGTCTGAGCTCTGGTGTGAAAATAATTATTTTTTTCCCTGAACGAGCTTGCTACAGAAATACCATGATCCAAGGCATAAATTTTGCAGTCTTTTATACACAAAAAAACCCCAACCATCTTTGTATTGTAAATATTTTTACTATGAGGGGTCATCATCATCAGAGGTCAAAGGCAATAGGCAAAAGAAGCAGTTTGAACTTGGCTTAATGAAAGTTGCTTAGGGTAGTTGGAACAGATATCATATTTTCCTGTGACTACACATAATGCTTTTTACAATGGGAACGAGGTTCTTTGCTGCAGTGTAATCACAGGAGGAAGGGATTCTTACAGTGATGTTGTGCTTCTTGGAACAGACATATTTTAGATCTGATAGAGAAGTCATTATTTTCTAGCAAGAACTGTACTTCAGGTATTAAAAAGCAATAGTAAACCAAGTCTGAAGGTTAGCTACCAGAAGAATTTAGCTTTTATTCTGACTGTCAAACTTCCCTCTGAATCAAAATGAAAATATTTAACAATCCTGGCAAAAAACAATAATGCAGACCCCAAATCCCTAATCCTGTGTTTCACAGCATAAGATTTACACTCAGTAAAAGTAGGGGACTTTCTAAACTCTGTGAGACTTCACTCACTCTTTGGTGGAAGAAGATCCCAATGCTGAATTTTACAACAAGATTCAAAAAACTATTACTAATTCCCAGAAAATTATAGTTGCCTGACCAAGACTTCTTACATCAAAAAGTGTTGAGACTCATGAAATGGTGTCAAAAAATTACCTCTTTCACAGAGAGCCCTATCCTTGTATTAATGGCAGGTAAATTTTTCAAAAGCCATTACCTGATTTAACAGCCCAAATCACATTTTAGAGGTGACTTTAGCATTTAATAATTCAGCCTTACTTTGAAAGCAACTTGGAAGTTACATGTCATCTGTTTTTGCCCTTTTGAAAATCACATCTTGTACTTAATGCAATCTTTAAGCCCCTTGGAAAAGCTGGTTTAAAATCCTTTTTGAAAATGTCACAGTTGTAAGGGTACTTCTAAATTATGGGAGTCCAAAGCTTTCAATGTCTGCTTGGAGTTTATTCCCTTGCTCTTTCCCTCCATGTTAAAGCAATATACCTAGCAAACTTTTTTTTCTGTTCTTTCATGGAAAGGCAATGACATGCTTGTACCAGGAAAATGAATCAAAACCTTTTTTACCTGTACACGGTAAGGTGTATGTGTGGAAATGAATACATGAGGACAAGGCAGAGGGGTGGAATGACTTTTAGATCATTAGTGCTTTTGAGTGGCTTGCTGAAACCAAAATGAGTTTGCAAAATGCAGAGGATGAATAGAATTACTGGCATGATAGATTTGCCTAGCTTATCTGTAATGATCTAGCAACATTTGCAGCTATAACATCTTACATTTTTTGCATGATATCTCTCTAATATTCACCTCACCTGAAATCGCTTATGCTGGAAGATGAGGGAGACTATTCCCATTAATAAACTATCAGTGTTTTTGCAGGGTGCCTGACAGGTGCAAAGAAGAGAGTAAAAATTGGAAAACAAATGGGTGACTTCAGTCCTGCAAAGAACTTATCCATTTGCATCATGCTCTGAGTTCTGAATATCCCTCTTTGCCCTTGCTACACTATTTGCTGTGTGGCTACAGATGTGAGCAAATCCTGTAGGATAAGGGTCTGTAGTTTTGATTAAAGCGCAGGACACAAAATCTGTGTGCTCGCAGCCCGCAGGGCCAATCACATCTTGGGCAGGTTGAGATCAGGTAATAGGAAGAAATTCTTCACTGTGGGAGTGGTGAGACTCTGGAAGGAGGTTGCCCAGAGAAGTCGTGGATGCCCCATTCCTGGAAGTGCTCAAGGTCAGGCTGGATGGGGCCCTGAACAACCTGGTCTGATGAATGGCATCCCTGCACATGGCAGAGGGGTTGGAACTAGATGATTTTAAGGTCCCTTCCAACTCAAGCCGTTCTGTGGTTCTATGACTCTACTTACCCCCTATTTTGGTGGTTCTAGAGAGACCAATAAAACCTTGCAGAGCACAAGGACCTCTGTGCGCATAATGCATTTTTTGGTCTGGATCTACACCCTCAGTAGTTCTTTATCCAATTTTCAAATTGTGGTGTTGCTGCACTTGTGTGTTTTTTACTATTATTATTAATAACAGGAACTAGAACGAAGTTTAGATAGCTGAAAAGTATAAGCAATGATCACATTTGAAAACACAGTAGGATATACCACATAAGTGCTGGAATGCTACAAATGCAGTATTTAATGCTGATAGACTGCTGTTGTGACTAGAACCAGGCTTTTAGACAAGTAAAGAGGTATTTCTTGGTATTATAGGGTCACACCCTACAGTCAAGCTTCAAGTATCACTCTGCATTGACCTCAGTGGGTAGTTGTGTTTAAAAATTGATGGCATGACCTGGTCCTTAATATGGAATGTCACCTGAAAAGAACATACAGATTTTGCTGCTCTCTGCACAGTAAGAACAAGAAGGAGGAAACACAACAGGCCTCATGCTATCTTGACATATGCAGACGGCACAAAATTTTAAGCAGCATTTCATAGTGTGAGCCTCAATCTGCCTAATAACCAATACCACCTTAACTTATTTCCACTGACTTCAATGGAGCTTTGGATTTATGTCTTTGTTAATGCAATCAGAAGCTAACTACACTTGGAGTTAAATGCAGAAATATATTCACGAAAAAAATTTGAAGCATCTCTAAATGTTTTGTTATTGAAAAGTTTTTTTGGATTTGGAAGCAGAACTTGAAAAGGTGCAATAATATTTCCAACTATTCTCCCAGTTTTGAAACCTATGGATATTGCATATCCCTTGAGCTGCAAGTTTGCTGCATTTTCCCAATCTGAACCTCAACAAACCCTTTTCTATCAATCTTTAAACTTACAACAAATTGTAACACATTTTTTTAAGATTTGACCAGGGAATAAATTCTGAAAGCTTTGTCTATCCTGATTCAAAATTCCCATATGCTATTTTTCTTGCTCATATATTCATATGTTTTGTATAAGCTCTCATTTTTCTTTGACAGCCAATGATCTTTTATTATATGAAAGAGATTTAAATTCAGCCTCTCAGCCATGCTGTAACTATTTTGATCTTCCTGATTTGCTTCTCCTCATACAAACATCTGCTCATAAACTTGTACCACATAGCAAGGCTACATATACAGTGTGAGCAAAATCCTCTTATCCCTGTTCCATGTTTTTTTGTTTTTGTTTTTCCCTTTGTCTTACCAAAGGGTGTGATCTGGTTCAAATTACAATATGAATATGGCATAGCAGAGGGATGTATGCAATGAAGATTTAAAATAAGTCACTGAGCTCACTGTAACTTCCTCAATGTCAAAAAATGTGCCATTGTAAATCCCCTGGGACTGCCTGAACAATACTTGCATATTCCAGGCCTTATGTCAGGCTGATACCCATCTGTCTATTTTCAAGCCTCTGTCTCTTCTGTCCTTTCTGGTATCACTCCCTCTGTTGTGGGGGAATGGGAGAGGAGGGGCTCTGAACAGCAAAATTTCCCTTCATTTTGTTGAAAAGTGAGATTCTCTGAATATGATATCTACCTGCAAAGTACTCAAACTCAATTTGCATACTGTTGTAGGATGTTTCTGTGCTAATCCTAAAAGAAAAAAGTCAGCACCCAACATTTTAAATAACCTTGAGTATCACTATTGTACTTGAATAATTTAGAACAGGGTCCTAACTCTCAACTTGCAAATAAAAAGTTTTGATAAATCCTAGTGCAGGGGCTGAATTTTTGTGGTATGCACAGCACAAAATTTGCAGAAGTCAGAAGATATCAAGAAGAGGTAACATTAAACTCTGCTGGTTCTGTATCACCCTAAAATTGAAGAGGCATGTGGAGTAATTTTGGACCTCTACAGGAATGGCCTGTGAGCCACAGTACAACATACACTCTCTGAAGTGTGATGTAGCCTTACTCTGGCATGTCCTTCCTCTAGCGCTGTTTCTGAGTCAGAATTTTGGGGAATCCTTTGGGGAGGAGTTAAGAGTAAAGTATCCTCTTGCAGACTCAAGACTGAGATCTGTAGGTGAGTCATTGTGCAAAGCTGCGTCTTATGAATATTTTGTGATCATGCTGTGGGGAGAGGTGTGCAAATCTAGTATTTGTCACTACCATTAAATTGTTAAATACTTCTGTAAATAGCAGAATACACTTTCTTTGGATTTTTGCCTGCAGTAAAAGAGCAATATACTTGTTTTTCCCTATCATCATATAACTGACATGACCTTAAAATTATATATCTACCACAAGAACCTTCACTGTGATATTTTCAACTCTTTTGTTTTTTCCTTCAACAATTTTGAAACTCTGCTGGATGTTTATCTGGGCATGGGTTGGTTGGTTTGGAAATACAGACTTTGAGTGGTTGGCAAACATGCATGAACTGCTTAGTGCCTGGTTGCGTCTTCTTGCCACTGTGTGAGACAAGCAGAACCTGTCCTCGTGCCTGGAAGACCAAACACAGGATTTAATTCCCAGGAAACACGCTTTGTTGGTTTCCTGTAGGATGTTACTATCTCTACATCTCCTCTTTCTCTTAAACTAGCAGGCTAAAATGTCACTAGGGGAGAACTGACAGGCAGACAAAACCTTACACTGAACATGATTACACAAAACTGCTTTCCCTAAGAAGGCAGGGGAGGTAGGAATTAGCACTGTTCTGATGTTATGCACTGACTGCACTTGACACCTGATTTCAGCTCGTTTTCTGAGTAGGTGCAAAATATTACAGATCTTCTCTGAAGTTTCCAGAAATAGATGTTATCGTCTGGCATCATTCAATTTTTATTTGGGGTTGAGCAGCAGAGGGGGGATGATATAAATAGAGCTGCTTTATAGCTGAAGTATGCAAAAGAAAATATCTACTCCTGTCTGGCAAATTATTTGCTTAATATATACAGCACAGTCTTCTAAATTGTCTCTAAATCACTGTGTGGCTGCCCAAAGTCTTATGTACCTAAGAAACTGATGACCTATTCTGTTATGTGATAGTTGTCTTCAGCTTTTCTAATGTCCCTAAATTAGCAGATACTGGGTGCAAGCAAAAATCACAGGATTTGGAAACATGGCTTGTGCAATGCAATACCTGTTTATTAGACTGTCCTTGGACAAAAATAGTAAGAGACTTCTCTAGTCTTCTCCCTGAATGCCTGCTTAGATGTTTGTTGTCTGACTGGCCTCCTGCCTCCTTTTTTCTTGATTTCACAATGGTCTATTTTCAGTAGAAAAGAAGGTAATAATATTTTCAGTGTAAACAACGCCACTGTCTGTCTTCTCAGATTTTTTAAGCATTAGAAAAAGTGTGATCTTATTTTATCTATCTTATTTGCACAACAAAGGCAAACCTGCCTTGGCTAATATGTTTAGGATCTTTTAGCAGAGTATGAAAACTGTAAACTCAGGCAAAAAAGGGTTTAGGAATTTAAATTTCTCACTTTGTGGGCAGCCTGTTTCTCTCAGTCTTTCAAGAACAATTGCTGCACAATTAAATACTATATTCAGGAAAGGAACAACAGCTAGAACAACAAAAAAACTCCAATTCCGAAAATTAAAAGAGCAGTCATACTTTAATATACAGCCTAGAATCATACAGCAAAGTTCTAGATAGAAATGAAAGTAATATTTATTCTTGTACTATGACCTTTAATTCTTCACTTGTCATGTACACACTGTTATTTTATAACTATTTGTTGTAAAATGATCCTAGACACCTAATACACTCAAACTGAATGGTCCAGTGGGGGCTGGATATTTGCACTGGAGGTACTGTGGCACTTAAACAGTGTGAGCGATCCTTTACTTGATTTGCGACATCAATGAACAAAGATAATTTCTTAGTATTTGTTAACATTCTTTTCTTAAGTATATGACACTATAATTTATCACAGAACCTCATGGACACATTAGGCAATAGCAAAAATGCCGTTTTACAAATACAGTGGACACCCCATCCATCAGGAAACAACCCCCCTATGTTTATTTCCTCTTCAATAGTGACTGTTGCTTCTGAACAATGTCTACTTTTCTCAGCTAGACGTATTTTCCTCATGCTACGAAATGAGAGGTTTATGAGTTAAAAGCTCATATGCCACATCCCATGCAAGTTCAACCATTTTATTTAACAAACAGCCACATGTAGGGTCTGAAGAACAACCCTCTTTGGAGTCAAGATTGAATATGCCACATATCTAATGAATGGCTGCCTGCCTCATTGCCATATGTACAATATAATGCTTCCTGTACTCTATAGCTGGTCCTTAGGCTACTGCAGAGCTAGAATGTTCATATAGCATGTCATTATTTCCTTAGACAATTCTTGTACTTACCCTTCTCTGCTTTTACTTCCCAATGTTGTACTGTGCATTTTAGGAATTCTTCAGTGCTGCATATCTGGAAAAAAAAAAATCTCAATATGGTGTTTAAAATGTGGTTCTCAACCAAGATTTTAAAAATTAAGCCCAAAGGCATAGTGTGAACAGAAATAGAATTCTGGTTTTGCACTGATGGAAAACTGCTGTTGTACAATTCCCATTTTCCTCTACCAAGATACCATAATTTACATTTCACTTTGCTTCTTTTTTCTTTTCCTAGTGCCTTTTTTTTTTTTTTAGAAGAAGGAAACAACATTCCTTTTCCTTATGGGTGTTCTGGGACTATCTAATGTCAAAATATTGTATATTTCAACAGAAAATTGTTCATCTCTCACACAAGAAAATGTTTTCTGCATGTGGCCTTGCAGTATAAAATACTAGAAAGGTATTTTAAGCTGTCTCACAGATCTCAATGTTATCACTACCATATATCATCCAGTTTCTGTATTATTTATTAATATTGGTATATTTTATACCCTAATTCATGTCATTGTATAATAAAATATTTCATAATTGCTGTTTTCAGAATCTTGTCAAAATAGTGTAAAATAGATGTATACTCTGTTTGCCACTTCCTAATGCGTTTATGCTCTTAATTCAGAGCAGTGTTTTAAGAGTAAAACATCTGTGTTAACACATGTGGTATATTACCCCAGGATGCTGTTTCCTGACTGACTGTCAAAAGCTAGAAAATACTCATCTGTGTATGTGGGTTAAACCCTCAACATGTTCTTGTGTTTTTTCTTTTCACGTGCAGACAACTAGACACATACTTTTGTGAGAAACCAGAAACATGACAGCTTTAGTCTCTGCTTCTTTGAACAAGTAAAAAAAAATTTTAAGAGGTGATAAACATTTTGTTTTCCATGGTAAACTGTATTGAGGAAAATGCAGAATGTGTGGCCACTGCAGCATATAGTGTGCAAAACTCTCAGTATGGTAATGAGTTATGTCTCTGGAAGATGGTTATATTTTGATCCCAGATTTTCACTCAGAGCTTTCATTTTCTCCAGTATTATGTACACTCATAATTTTTGGAAACAGAATATCTGTTTCATTATCTTCAATATTTTCTGTATGTACTATATGTTTCAGCCCACCTTGATATAGATTCATTATAGCAGCACTAGTTGAGTTCACCATACCAAATTAGAAGAGAAGCAGATCTCTAAACGCTGTGAGATTTTTCCATTTTAATGTATATTTGAAAGTCTTAAATCAATATCATATATTTATTATAATTATCACAAAGATTTTAAATTCAGCATATTGTTTTTAAAGAGCACCATGGCTTCCTTCTTTCTACTGGTGTTATTTTAATATACTAAAAGCATGAATGTTGGGGCAAGGAGAATTAAGAAATAAATTTTGTGAACAAATCTTAATGTAATATACACTCTTAGTGAATCCTCAACTAAGAAAAGTAGAGATAATTGATATTGTAGTTTAGGCAAGAGATAGCATGCAAGGTCACCTTTCTTTCACTCGATAATGTCAGAGTTTTCATGAAAATTCCATGTTACAAAAAGCTGTTTACAAAACACCTTCAACTTCTAAGTGGTAGTACTGGTATTACTGAACTGCTATTTGTAAGAAAACCAAAGTGCTGACTTAACAATGTTGCTCCAAGTGTACATTTAACATGCTGCTTTTTCACCCAGTACTGAAATGAAGCTGACATACCAACACAGATCATTCCAAATCAAGGAAGGTTTTCCTGAGGATATGTAACAAGACATTTTAAATTTCAGACTTTAAGTACCTTTCTCCAGGTAAGATGCAAATATAAAGAAAAAAAATCTAAATTTATATTTTACATCAATATCATGTATAACTCGTGTACTTAAAGAATCAGCAAAACAATTTTTAAAATATCCTTTCTTTTTTTTAGTCATTGTGATTTAGCATCTTGATTCATAAAAAAACCCCTTATCAGAGTACAGAAATATATCATCATTTTACCTTTCTTTGGAAAATATAAATTTATTTGTGATTTGCCTTTCCTGTATGTTCAGTTGGAATTTTCAAATTTTTTTCAACATTGTCAGGACAATACCTAATTTTCCAGATAACAAAATGACTACTTTATTTGCAGTTATTTAAAATACTGATAGTTTGCAAAGCACATTTTGGTAAGGTATTTTATAGGGAATGATACACATTTCAATTTCTACTTGTGTTTCTAATATCCACCTTACAAATGTTTGATATCTGGGTTTAATTATACTGTAAAAGAAAATCCTATATTTCAACATTGTGCAATTTACTTTTAATTTAACAAGTACATATATGTAAAATATCTTTAGCAGAATCATGCAAATCTGTACTACATCAATCTTTTGTACCTTTGTACCATTTTCATCACTCAAAAGAGAAAAAGGAAGCTATTAATTTTTGAAGACAGTAAAATAAAACATATTTTTTGTTTCTAATTAATTTTAGTTGGCCGAAGTGAAACATTCAGACTGAAGTGGCTCATGGCAGATAGAGCATTTCCTTAGGGATATTTCTCTTTTTATGCTATGGACAGATAGTAAAGAGGGATAATGTCAGAATGCTTTATTTTTCGTGAAGATAATGGCATAGGATAAGGTATCAAGGGCTTTTTCTGGTTTGTGGGGTTACCACAATGTGCTGGTTTCAGCTGGTGTGGGGTTAATTTTCTTCACAATGGCTGGCATGGGGCTGTGTTTTGGATTTGTGCTGAACACAGGGTTGATGATATAGAGATGTTTTTGTTATTGCTGAGCAGGGCTTACACAGAGCCAAGGCCTTTTCTGATTTTTGTGCTGTCATGCTGGGGAGAGGGCTGGGGATGCTTGGGAGGCTGGGAGGAGACACAGCCGAGACAGGTGACCCAAACTGACCAAAGGGACATTCCAGGCCATAAAACATCATGCTCAGCATACAAAGTAAGAGGAAGAAGGAGGAAGCTGAGGACATTTGGAGTGATGGCATTTGTCTTCCCAAGTCACTGTTCCACATGATGGGGGCCCTGCTCTCCTGGAGATGGCTGAACACCTGCCTGCCCATGGGAAGCAGTGAATTCATTCCTTGCTTCATTTTGCTTGTGTGAGCAGCTTTTGCTTTCCCTATTTAACTGTCTGTCTCAGCCGATGAGTTTTCCATCTTTTACCCTTCTGATTCTCTCTCCAATCTCACTGGTGGGGGAGTGAGGGAGCAGCTATGTGAGGCTTGTCTGCTGGCTGGGGTTAAACCACAACACAATTAAAGTTATACTGCTATACTGGTGCCAGGGAAGATGCTGACTAATGGGGTCCCTTGAGTACAGGGTCCTGGGATGGAGAAGAAAACAAGCCCAAGGTTAAACAGTATCTAAAATTTAGTGCTTTCAATTCTTCTGTGAACTCTTTTGAATTGTTGAGAACATGGTACTGGTTACGGACTAAGAGAGACACTGTGGTGCTGCATTGCAAAAGAAATATTACATCTACTCCTAATTATACACTTCAGAGTGGACATGCAGTAGAGGACAGCCGTATAAGGTTTAGCTGATATTTAAGATTAGGAGCCAAATTACTTAGCCCCCGTACCTCCCAAAATATTGAATATAAGCAGTCATGTCAGGAAGGAAGAGTCAGATATATAAAGTTTAGATTTGTAGTTGGTCTCATTAATACTTTCTGCAACTGCCTAAATATCTGTAATAATTTAAAGTGGTCTTGAAGGAGACTATAGATGCCCATTTTATTCTCTAGCATAAATGCTTTCTGACATTAATATATATGTCACCTGCCTAAAAACTCAATTATTATTTTTTAATTCTTCATTTGATCCATGTTTCTGCTGTACTCTGACCATGGAAAACATGCAATCGTATTTTTTTTTCCTTTTCCCCCGAGGGAAGCTAGATTCCAAATGTGAGCATTTCAAGGGACATGTTTGTCTAACTAAATGCAAAATTGCAAATTTTAGAACTTAGAAGGCAATTTCAAAGCTTTTCTGCACTGGCCCACTCTGTTTTTTATTGATGTCAGTGGAAGTTCTACCATCAGTATGAGCAGAAAGAATCTATTCCTAAAAGCATTTGAAAACCTGCTCTGTAGCTATTTTCCTATGTAAGATGAAAAACACAGTAAAGCAGAATCAGGTCTCTTTCTTTGAGGCTAGCTGTGCCGGTTTGAACAAATTTGGAGGAAAAATATCCTTTGATAGAAGGCAGGTTACAACCAGCCCTCCCCCACCAGGTTCAGGAAAAAATAAATTTCTCCTCAGAGGAAAGTGAAAGAGATAAAAGCTATTTATTAACAAATACAGGAAAAGGATAATAATGCTAAATAATAAAAAATCTCTCGCTGTGGAGAGAAAACCTGGGAAAATTTTAGAGTCCTTCTGTAGATCTCTCTCCCCCTCCTTGGAGCTGGGTCATGGCCCCACCTCCAGGGCCAAGGCCTTGGTGGAAAGTCCTCCCGATGTTGAAACAGTCCAAAAAAAGAAAAAGAAAAAATCGAAGTCCCAGGAAAACAAAGTTCAACTCTCTGTCTCCCTCCAGAGAAAAATAGCCAAAAGCTGGCTGAAAAGCAAGCAGGGCGCTTCCCTCCGCTCTCACTGCCGCAGGAGAAGTCTGTGTATCTGTGTCCTAGAAAACAAACAGTTAATTGCTTTGAAAGTTTTGCTGGGTTTTTTTCCTCTCCCCCCTCTCAGGCTCAGTTTAAAGGCACAGAAAGGCACAAAATTAATTTCTGGGCATAGAGCAGAGATAGGTGATACACATCATAAAGTCACCCCAAGACACTAGCAAAGCAAAAGAACTTAAGCATGTACAAATATAATTTACAAGGTTTTTTAATTCCATTCTCCTTCTATATCACCATGTAGATTGCACAGTAAAAAGGAAAGCTTAAGGTAAATGAAACTGTGTTCCATGGGAACTCCATAATTTTAGGTCACAACGATCTGAAATTGCTGCTCTGAAAAATTCAGTTCAGAAGAGTCTGAAAGTATACATTTAAATTTAAGCCTATGCTCATCTCCAGCAGACACAAAGACAGGACAGTTTAGGTATTTTGTTTCAGGGCAAGACCAAGGAGCACTCACCTTGCTGTGGACTTCCTCCTGCACCCAGCTGAACAGATAAATTCCGACAATCATGTTTGACTCAGCCATCAAACCAGATGGGCGATGCCTAGTCAAGTGCTTGTTTTCTATTATGGGAGCTGTAGATAACAACAAACTCGAACTGTACTAGATCATCTAGACTTGATTAGAACTCATTGCTCCAGCTCTTTATTTGGATATTATTTAAGCTGTATCTGCTGAGAGGTCAGCTGGGTCCCAGTGAATGTCACATGAGCATTCTGTGAAAAGGCATTTGTTTCTTTTCAACAGAAATGTCTCCTGGCCAGCTGGCTCATTTGACACCTGCATTGGGTTTACATGGCAATATTTTGGCAGCAGAGGGCTGCACGGATGGCTTCTCTGAGAAGAGACCAGGAGCTTCCCCCATACTGAACAGAGATAGTTACAGATGGCTCCAAAAGAAATGCACCATTGCTCAAAGCTGAACCAGTCAGTAACACCAGTGGTGTCTCTGCGATAACTTATTTAAGAAAGAGTAAATTTTGCGTAACAACTCTTAGGATCAACTGAAAAAATGTGCCCTGAGGACATCAATCCCAGAATCTCAGAATCCCAGAATGAACTAGGTTGGAAAAGACATTTGAGATCATCAAGTCCAACCTCTGACCTAATACTTCCTCATCAAACCATGGCACTGAGTGCCACGTCCAGTCTTTTTTTAAACACATCCAGTGATGGTGATTCCTCCACCTCCCTGTGCAGACAATTCAGTGCCCTATCACTCTTTCATTGAAGAATTTTTTTCTGATGTCTAACCTAAACTACCCCTGGTGCAGCTTAAGACTGTGTCCTCTTGTTCTGCCAGTCGTTGCCTGGGAGAAGAGACTGACCACCACCTGACTACGACCACCTTTCAGGGAGTTGTAGAGAGTGAAAAAGTCACCCCTGAGACTCCTTTTTTCCAGGCTAAAAATCCCCAGCTCCCTCAGCCATTCTTAACAGGGCTTGTGTTCCAAGACCTTTACCAGCCTTGTTGCCTTCCTCTGGATGCATTCTAGCATCTCAACGTCCTTCCTAAATTGAAGGGCCCAGAACTGGACACAGCACTCAAGGTACGGCCTCACCAGTGCAGAGTACAGGGGAAGAACGACTTCCCTGATCCTGCTCGCCACACTATTGCTGATACAAGCCAGGATGCCACTGGCCTTCTTGGCCACCTGGACACACTGCTGGCTCATGTTCAGTTGGCTGTCAACCAGCACTCCCAGGGCCCTTTCCGCCTGTGCACTTGTCAGCCCCCCTGTCCCCAGCCTGTAGTGCTGCAGGGGGTTGCTGTGGCCAAAGTGCAGGACTCGGCACACAAGGTCAGGTAAGAAGGAGTGGGAGCAGAGATTCTCCTGCAGCCCATGCAGAAGACCATGGTGAAGCAGGTGACCCTGTACAGCCCATGGAAGATCATAGTAGAACAGATTCCCATACCTCATCTCATGGAGGATTCCATGCTGGAACAGGTGTATGTAACCTGAAGAAAGTTTCAGCCTTTGGAGGGTGCATGAGGGAACAGACTTTCTGGCAGGAACTGCAGCCCGTGGAGAACCCCCGCTGGAGAAAACCATTCCTAAAGGACTGCACCCTGTGAGAAGGACTCATGCTGAAGCAGTTCAAGGAACTGCAGCCTGTGGGAATGAACCATGCTGGACCAGGGGAGCAGCAGAAGGAGAAAGGAGCAACAGAGACTAATCATTATGAACTGAGCACAACCCCCATTCCCTCTCCCCCTGCACCACTTGGAGTGGAGGAGGTAGAAAGATAAAGATTGAAGTTGAGCCTGGGAAAAGATGATGTATAGTTAGTTTTGTTTTCATTTCTCACTATCTTAATTCGTTACTAATAAACAGTAAATTAAACTAATCTTCCCCAAGTCAAGACTGTTTCGCCCACGATGGCAATTGCTGAGTGATCTCTCTGCCCTTATCTCAACCCAACAGATTTTTCATCTTATTCTGTCCCCCTCGTATTCTGAGGATGGAGTGTGAGAGCAGCTTGGTGGGCACCTGTGAGCCAGGCAAGATTAACCCACCACAACACCATATTTCCACTACAAGTAGATACAGCCTCCAAATGAAGCTGTATTAATTAATCTTCAGTGAATAATCGACCAGGCTCCTTGTGTGGCCCTTTTCAGTTAGGCCAAAGTATAGATGCATATTCTGAGTCCTTTCATGCACTGAATCTTGTTATTATCTTTACAAATGCTCAGTGCATCAGGAACACAACAGGGATCTGATTATTTTCCCCAAGAACAATCAAGGGATTAGTGGAATATAGATGGAGATTGAATCTGCATGGAAAATTGTCCATGCTGTGTTCTATTAGAAGGTGCTGCTGCGCAAAATTTGTTGCTAATCATGTGGCAAAATTACAAGAGACTGTAGAAAGAAGAAACTAGTAAACAGAATAATAAAAGTAATTTTAATTATTAAACTTCAGTGTTATAAATTATCTGCCATTCATCACTGCCACAAGTAAGTGTAAAAAATGGAAAAAATCGATATGCTCTATGCACTCTAATTTAATTTTGCATAATAAATTAGTGAAATGCAGAATGTTTAAAAATATGAATAATCACCAAATTACTATCCATTTTCAACAGGCAGTGTCTAAATTTTAATACAGACAGCTATTACAGTTAACCTATGCTTTATGTTGACTGAAGCACAATAAAAGCATTGAATGAGTATTATAGACACAGTTCCAGTTATCAGCCACTAATGATGCTAAGTGATGAATTGCTATATTTTTAATAGAACAATAAGAATCCAGGGTTTTTATTATCTTTCTCAGAATATTTTGCATGCCCTCTATTGTTCTTCCAATTAGTCAATAACAAAGAGGATCTGTTTGAAAAGATATAGTAAATGATGAGTCATAGGTGACAGGTAATTCTCCCTGTGCTGCCTGGGAAGAAATGCCTTCTTGATGTTAGTTATGGTTGTTTTCCATCATTTTTTCAAGGCAGTAAGGTGATGCTGTCCCTTTAGCACAAAAATATTTTCACTAAATAAATGCAGATGATGTATGCACAATGAAACACTTGCTCTTAAAGCTTCTAGGTCCCTATTGATCTAGATTTGTAACTTTCTACTGCTATAGTGAATACCCTTCTGAGTTAAACCTCATTATACACATTCCTCCAAAGTGTTAAAACTCGTGTCAATAAACACCTGTTTAATTACTTCCTTAGATGTTTTATTCTTCATAAACAAACAACAGGGAATATACTAGTTCATCATAAAGTAAATTATTTTATAACCAGCATTATCCTGCTCACAAATGCCCAGGGTTACAAAGACTATTCACAGGCTGGAAGTACAAAAATGAAACAGTTCAGTATTGCAAAAATGATAGATGAAATTGAATGATCCAGAGACCTCTTCCAATACTTGTAATCATGGCATTCTACATGGATGTATTCATATGGGGCAGTATTTCATCCCAAAATAGCTCAGATAGAACCCCTGGGAGAATTTGAGCAATATGCAGAATACAGCCTTCAACAAATTATTACCTTTTTTTATTTTTCTCAGAATGGCTCTCATGTTACAGATACTTTTTATTCTTGTCAACAAAAGGTTTTTGATCTTACTGAGACAAAACATATGAGTCCATTGCAGTGCTGTCACTAAGCTCTTGTCACTATTCAGACTGAAGTCTAACAAGTCATTCCCAGGATACAGAGCACCAGTTAAGTATCTCATTGACTGCAGAGTACAATTTGGTGGAACATAAAGTGAATCAAACAAAAGGGATAAGTTGTACCGTCTCAGTTCCCAAGACTGTTGTTTGCACTATTTTCAGTGGCTTATGACTACTACAGACCCCATCTGTATTTGGTTCTTGTCTTCCCTCCTGACTTCAGTGTCCACTCCAAACTCCATTGTTTAAGAGTTCACACAGAAACTTACCTTATTTTACTCAAATCAGAATAAACATGGTTTCTCAATGTACTAAGATTGAGAGACACCTGTAAAATATTTCAGAAGGACCGAGGCAGACTAAATGACTTGTCAATGGCAGATGGCATTCAGTGTAAATGTAAAGTTACAGGTGTGGGGAGAAACAGTCCTATTTTCTTATATAGAATAATGAACTCTATGCTGACAAACACAAAATGTTTGGAGTCATGACAAACGACTGCATGAAAATAGCTCAGTTCTTGGCAGCATTCAAAATTCAAATCAAATGTTACAAATTATTAGGAAAGGAATAGAGAACGAACCAGAGAAGATTACAATGCAGCTGTATAAATTAATGATCAGCAAAATCAAGGTCAAAGGTCTTTCATGACAGTTTCTTGATAGTGGACAATCAAATAGACTGGGAATTTTCAGCTTGAGAAAAAGGTCACCAGAAATTCTATGGAAATCATCAGTGGCATGAAGAAGCATGAGAGGGAGTGACTGCTTTCTGCCTCTTTCACTAAAAGAGCAAGTGACCATCAAATTACAGCACTGAAAGCCAAGTCCAAATCTTAGAGATGGAATTAATTTCAACAGGAAGATGTGTAATCTACTAGAAATACTTGTAAGATCTGTTGCGTCTATATTTAAACCATAAAAGACATAGGAAAATCTCTAAATGGAAATTTGTCAGAGGCTGGGAGGATATTACTATTATATATACTTGTTCTATTCTTTTCCTTCTCTAGATGAACTGGACTAGTTGGCTTGTGGCTTTTTCTGTAATATTTGGTTTCTAAGACAGGTCCTTTTAGAGTTCCTTATAGATTTCCTCTGATTTTCCTAAGTGTCAATATTGATAAATGGATTTTGTGACTTCAGTCATCTTGGAAAGAAGGATATGATACTGGTACCCACTTCAAAACAGAGACTGGAATTCCCCTGGTGGCCCTAGCCCTGTCCTTTATGACATTTCCAGAGTGCCCAGTTCTTTATCTTCATCTTTGTATTTCTCCCTCTTCTCATATTTTTAAGTGAAGGAACCTGAGGCAAAGCTTTGATTTTCCTGAATCTTTCTTTATCATCCTATGAGTTTTCCCTATGGGAGACAAGCACATAGCACTTACCTTATTATTTCATTTGAAATAACCTGAACTGGATTTATGTACACCTTGAAATGTACTCTACTTGCTCCCTCAACACTGCTGGATAGACATAATGTAGCAGTGTGCTGCAGGGAGGCAAATGACTTAGGCTGTGAATAAAACAAATTGTATTAACCCAGGGGCATAGCAAAGAGCGTTGTTTTAATTACTACAGAAAGGAGTGTACAGGAATGATTTACAGTAGGGCAGTCTTACAAATGGTGCGGCCGAGAACACAAGGTGGTGCTATTTACGCTTAACAGAGCTGCTGCACAACGCTCAGTCTACCCTGCTGGCATTAGCCATTCCCCCCATCAGCTTCCCATGGCTTTGGCCCAGGTTGGAAGTGCAACTGAGCCCCATTGTCCTCCAGATGTGCAGGTACTAGCTATGAGGGGACATTTCCTTGGCAACAGCTAGATAGCCAAGGAGTTCAGCTTGACTGGAAGGGCATGTTAATTTGTCCTTGTCATCTCTGGAAGGCAGGACAGCAGCGCTAGTTGTTTTGCTGCACCAAGTACCACAGGGAAATTTGGTATTATAAGAAATGACACACTTGGCTGTTTCTGGATAGAAGGAAGTTAGAAGCTAAAGCAGCAAGAACTGACTCTTTACTATTCCCCAGATTAAAGAACTGCCTTAGAAGGATTGAGGATACCAGGTGGTGTGGTAGACAGCTGATATTTTGCTTTTTTACCATCTTTCTCTGTGAAATCAGGTTGTGCTTTCAGCTGTAATTAAGCAAGGTCATTACCAAGTGTAAAATAATAGCTTCTATTCAGCTGGGTGAATCACTTTGAAATTCTCCATGGATGGTAGATCTCCCACTGCAACTACTTTGTTGAAAAACTGAGGAAATAATTGTCCAAAGAAAAAGTGAAATATTATTTTGAGTGTTGCTTGGAGGGGAATGGGATATTGTTAAAAGTTGATTGTTTCACTGAAAATAAGCATGATCAAATCCCTGCATTCATCAACTGTTTATTCTTTTTGGAGTGTTGTTTGGTTTTACAGATTGGGTTTTTTTCAAATAGTTTTGTGTCCTCAGATGCTTGTTTCTAGATCTTTGCTTCACAAGACAGTTCTGTTGCAGCCAACAGTTCTTTACCTATCTGTAAAATTTTCATTCTGAAAAGAGAAATGATGGAAGTTTTATTTGGTTTGCATGGGCAGGTTTTTTAACTGTGGGTGGGACAGTCATGGTGGTGAGTGGGGGGTTATAGAAGTAGCTTCTATGAGAAGTTGCTAGAAACTTTCCTCGTGTCCACCTAAGCCAACACCAGCTGCTCCAAGATGGACCTGTCTCTGGCCAAGGCCAAGCCCATCGGTGATGGTGGTAGCAGATCTGGGATAACAGATTTAAGAAGGATGGTCAAAGACCTGTGCAACTGCAGCCCAAGAGAGGAGTGAGAATGTGAGAGAAACAAGATCATTGCAAAAGGATGGGGTGGGGGTGCTCCAGGCACTGGAGCAGAGATTCCCCTGCAGCCCCTGGTGCAGACCATGGTGAGGAAAGTGTGGCCCTGCAGCCCATGGAGGACCACAGGAATGCAGGGATCCACCCCATGCCAGAGCAGGTGGGTGCACCCAAAGGAGGCTGTGATCCCAAGGGAAGCCATGCTGGAGCAGGCTCCTGGCAGGATCTGTGACCTGTGCAGAGAAGAGCCCACAAGGAGCAGGTTTGCTGGCAGAACATGTGACCCCACAGGGGACCCACACTGGAGCTACCTCTTCCTGAAGGGATGCACACCATGGAAAAGGCCCACCCTGGAGCAGTTCCTGAAGAACTGTGGGAAGTCTGTGGGAAGGATGTACATGAGTAATATGTGAAGGACTGCCTCTTGTGAGAGGATGGGCAGTGGATGAACTGACTGCAACTCTCATTCCAACTTCTCATTCCATTCCACTCTGCTACTGAAGGGGAGGAGGTAGAGAATTCAGGAGTGAATTTAAGCCTGGGAAGCAGCAAAAGGTGATAGCAAAGTATCTTTGAGATTTGGGTTTATTTCTCATTGTCTTACTCTGATTCGTTTGTTAATAAATTAAGCTGATTTTCCCAAGTCGACTCTGGTTTTAATGCGATGGCAACTGTTGAATGATCTCTCCCTGTTCTTATTTCAGCCCACAGACCTTTTGTTACATTTTCTCTGCCTTGTCCATCTGAGGAGGGGAGTGATACAGCTGCTTGGGTGGGCACCCACAGAAGTTTAGTATTTCATTTCAGAATGGATTGGTTATTTCAAATAATGTTCCAGAAAATAGCTTCCTGCTTTTTGATTCTTGACAAAGGAGACTGAAATCATTTCAGGAAGATCCTACAAATTAGAAAGTCCCATGTACTTTAGCATGAGTGTAGAAAATTTTCCTTCTTTACTAAGAACAAGAAAAAAGACCACAGAATTCCTTTACAGAATTTTTTTAAGCGGGTGTCCTGACCAAGTTGCTGCAAGTAATTCCTGCTTGTCATTTATTTTCAGGAAGCTGACAGATTAAACTAACTGGTTATGAGAACCATGGTCTGTGTACTTGTGTGCTGCTACGCTTTATGGAGTTAAACAAACCTTACAAATTCAGACTTTTAATTAAACTCTGAAAAATTAATGTTTCTGGAGTGTGATGGAATAATCAATATCCAAATTATTTTCAAGAATAAGTTTATATTTGTTGTAATTTTTTGTCTCATTTGAATAGCCTACTGTTCTAATTGGTCATCTCTTTCAGGAATTTAATCTTTTGTGTAAGAAAATCAGAGTTAAGCACTATTGTAAGTACCTTTCTTTAACATAATTCAAGTGGCATTTCAAGAAAAATCTGTATCTTTAATCAAGGTGCTGGTCTCTTCAAGAGTGTGATTATGTTAGTTTGCAAGGGCTAACTACTGACAGAATATGTTGAAGGAATTTAATTATATTTAAACAAGTTGTTTCCAATCTTCAGGAATTATGAAATGAAGTGGGGGGAATAATATATCTCAATGGAGTTATGACTAAAACTTGTGGAAGACTACAGCAAGGCCTATCAAAGAACCATAAGCAGCAACATAATTTAATCCCAAACTATTTAGGATATTCTGTATTTCATATTGAAAGATACATGATCTTTTCTCACCCATAAAAAATTTTACATTTGTTTCTTATTTGTTCATTTGCTTCAGGTGAGAGTAGTCTAAGAGAGAAGTGCCTTTGGTTCACTGTAACTGGAGAGTCTCATGTCAAAGATCTTGTTGTAGTAAAGCAAACTTTTATCTCATGTACTGTGCTTATTTAGAAATAATGCAAGAAATAAGAAGATTTATTACTGCTACATAATATTTGCATCATCCATGAAAAAACAGTTCGTAAATAGAATCAAAGTATTGTATAATATTTTCCAGATGTTTCATATATGTTATGTAATTGCAAATCTCACATCTAAAGGATGTAGCATGGTGTCCTCCGTGGTTTGGCTGAGCAAATTTTTTTGGCACTTTCCCATGTACAGAAAATGTGGTTGAATGAGTTTATCTCTTTGGGTGAACCTGTCTTGAAAGGTGAAATTAAATTTTAACTCTGCATAATGGATCACCTCCTGTGGAACTACTTAGTGCCGTGGGAGAATATGGTTGCTGCTATGTAAAACATGAATTATTCTTTTCCTTCTAACTTATTTTATTTGTGCTTATGTAAGTCCTGTTCTGCTGCAAGCCAACCCAAACTATAGCTATATGCATTTTAATTGATGTTCTCTTCATTCTATAAATTATAGGGGATGTCCTTAATAGTTTTCTTAAAATGCCAAAGAACAATGAAAATTGCAATCCAGTGTGCAGCTTTTAATACTTGTTTGAACTCTCCCATTCAGCACCTTAAGGAGCTTCTTTCCTAAGGAATACAGGAGCAGATTTATTTTCTTGACTCCAAGAGGGTGCAAGAGATCCATTCAGGATACAGAGAGAACACAAGCATCTCCTAGGAAGTGAGCATCCTAACGGAGGCTGAGAGAGAGAAAAGTGGTGTTGTTCTTCTGTAAGATGACCAGAGACATGCTGCTCTGAGACATATTATCACATAAAACTGTTAAAAATAATTCAGTCTCTTACCAATCAATCAATCAATTGATTGATCAACCAATACAGCCCAAAAAAATAAAATAGTTACACCGCTTTGCATTTTTCGACTTGCTGCACTCACATGAGCTGTGCTGTGTGCATGAAAGGATTATAATCCATGAGAGAAAATTTCACTCTTTCCAGTAAAGAAAAGATAGTATGGAGAATGGTGGAAAAATATACTTCGGCATAATTCCAAGTTCTGTGAAGCAGTTTCTTATCTATCTGTGTTTCTTTCTCAGGGCACTACTGAGGAGGGAAGTGATTTCTACTTCCCATTTTGTACAGTTCCAAACACTAACAATCTGGACTTCTCATTTATTTTGACTGTTCTTGGACAGGTCCTTTAAATTCCTTTTATATAAATCAGGATTCTTTTTTTTTTTCTGCCTTGAATGCAACGTTTTATTTATCCAATATTAAATAATTGACTTTGAACTGTCATTATTATGCCAAAGCAAGAAGTTACACTTAGTTGGGGGAAAAAACCCAAACACCAACAAAACCTTTGCTATACAGGCTGTTCCCAGAAAAAGACAAAACATCTCACAAATCATCCAACCACACTATCTATACACCAGGAAATAACAGAGAGGATTGTGCTTGAACTGGAGCCATACCACATTGTAGACATTATGGGCTTGTCGACTTTTGAGGATACATTATTCTTTCCCAAGAAAAAGACTCTTTTATGCAACTGCTATGTTTTTTATTTATGGTAACTTACTGATCAAAGCAAGGAATGCCTTCAGAGAAACGAATAGTCTTGCAAGGAACTAAATCAACTACATATCTTTCACTCACAGCACACAGACCTTCCTTTGATTCTGTGATGAGAAGGGGGCATACATATTCAAAACATCGCTTCTGGGCCTGCTATCATCATCACTACCACCACAACCACTAAGCAGGGACTCTGGCAGCAAAACCAAATTCTGGTCCAAGTTGCATATTTCCATCAAATTCACACAGCTGAGAATATTTAAAACGGGATCAAAAAGTGAGGGATATTGGGTTCACTAACATCTGCTGTTTCTTCCATTACAGTTACTTGATCATCCTGTTCTCTGATGGTGACTGGCAAGCATCAGATATGTGTGCTATGTTAACATCCACTTTAGTTAGAATGAAGCATGACCAACACAGACACATGAAACAGGAGCAGCAAAACACCTTTGTAATACAGGAAACAATGCTCACTGGAATACATAATCACAGAAAACAGGTGGAAGATTTTCTGGTTAATCATCAGATCAGACAGCATTCATTCACCATTATATTGAGAAGTATTTGCCTTTACTTGGTCCTCTGTGAAAGAGAATGACTCACCATTTTCATGTGTTGGCAAATTAAGTCAGGGTTTGAGCATGTTGCCCAGTGAGGTGCCTCTCAAATCAAACTACCCATTTAACCACAAAAAAAGGAGATGAAAACATCAAAGAAGCCACAGTATTGAGCATGAAAAAAGCCCGTATTGGAATAAAGTCTCTATCTTGCATTTAAAGAGACCATACAAATTCACTTTGTAAATAATATCTGAATATAAAATTACATATAAAGAAGAGAAAAGCAACTGTCTCTCAAAATCTATTTGAGACAAAAAAACAAAAAAACCTCCTTTCTGTTTGGTTTGAAATCATCATTATTATTATATGGTAAGCGCATAGTTTTCTGAATTCTCCTAATTTCATTTGCATATCAGCTGGGTACACCAGTTTCACTTGGAAAGAAGACAGTTATCCTCAGATTTCAGGTTAAAAAAAGGTCTCTTTCCAATCTAAAATTTTCTGTGGCTTCCAGTCTAACCTATTATAGCATTCGGTCCATAGCAAAAGTTGAACCCTTCCAGTGAACTATATATCCTCACCTATTTTGTCCACTGAGGGTGAACTGTTCTCAAGATTTTTGGCTTTCTTCTTTAATTACTATGGAGGCCAGTGGTACAAGGGATGAAGAGAATCCATTGGTGGGACAGTCCCTAGTATCAGAGATCCTCCCCAGGTTAGGGAGACAGAAAAGGCTTCCTCCAGGCTGCTCTGCTTTGGTACGTTAATGTACCCCAGATCTGCTTCCCTACTTGGCCATTGACCTCCCCGCCCTTTGTTACCTTATATGTCCCTGCCCTAGAAGGTTCTCCACTCCCTGTTCCCCCATTGGCCCTTGCCCCATTGCCACACCCTCAGAGCTCCCTATTGGCTCTCATTCCCTAGTCCCGCCTGTGTACCGGCCCTGTGCCCTCAGATCATTGGTCTCTGATGCTCCTTCTTCTCCTGTATATAAGCCTGGAGCGCCCCGCCATCTTCCTTGTCTTTGGTCTTGGAACTCTTCCCATGGAACCCCATATGAAGACCCTTCCCATCTCTTTGTTGTTGACCCATTTTCTGGAGCTATCTATGTGTGTTATGAGGGAAGCTTGGACTTTTTGGGTGGAGTAAAAGTCTGCTCATTTATTAAAAAGAAAAACCAGGAGCAGAGACTCGAGGTAAGCCCAAGTCCCACTCGACAACCCAGAAAAAAAACAACAGTGTGGCGCACAGGGCATTCCCTCAGACTCAAGTTCCTCTGGAAGACCCCCGGGGGCTGAGCCCCGGGGCAGTTTTTCTAGTCTCTCTGATGTTGTGCTTGGTGCAGCTCAGATCCTCCCTCTGATGGCTCGTTGCTAGGGTCCTCGTTGGTGTTCAGTTCCATCAGTCTCTGGGGCGTCGAGTGATTGGTTTGCCCCCTAACCAATAATTCCTCAAAATGTTTACATCATAATTATTAAGTCATCTTAAGAACATTCTAGAACATTCTCCTCTTTTCTATAGACCCATTACTTTCCCCCATTGGTGTCACCATCTAGTGGGCACATAGCAACATTACACCCGTACAGTCACATATTAATTAACTCATTAACTATATATCCTCAATCTTTTAACAAAAACTTTTAACTTCTTCTCAACCAAAAAAAACCTTTTAACCATTTATTACATGTGTGTGTGCGTGTGTATGGGTGTGTGATGGTCCTGCCAAGCGGCTTCGCCTTGGAGATGCTTTTAGGAAGGTCACAGCACTTCATTATCTGGCACAGCCAGGCCAGACCGTGACAAATACTACTGGGTAATTTGGACAACATGCCTCTATTAAGCAGCATATTTTTGAAAATTAGATAAACCAAATCCAACATTAAATGTCTGTATAGGATCCTTGACTTTATAGGCAGATGTAGAATTTTTTCTTCTTCTTTTTTCTTTTTTTTTAATTCTTGAATAGCTGATATTAGAATTGTAAGCTTAAGCAAACTCTAAGCTTCCAGCAAAAGCCTTACATATGAATATTAACACTTTCTCAACCTTAAGGCTAAGATGTGTTAAGTGGTACATGGGCTATTACTTTAATTAACCTGACTTGCTGTGATTATCTCAGACTGCTAGTCATGGCCCAACAAGATACATATGACTCACATGTAAATCGGTCCTCCTGCTCTTAAGTGCGGAGCCTGTATCCGAATACATACCACTCTTGCTCTATGGGGAATTACTGCTTTTTCTATTCCAGAGTAGTTTTTATGGCTTATCTACATGAGCAAGCTCTCTGACAGATGTGTATGTAGTATTTTTAAAAACAGATGTGCTCCTGATGTGTATTTAATATTGTAGATACCTGCTTCTGCTAAAAGCAAACAAGATTTTTTTTAACCTTGTTAGTACTCTACACTTGACACGATTCAAGACAGACAATCTGACTCAAAAGTCATGACTTGAATCACCAAGTATTATTTTCTAAGTACATTAAAGGCGATTTCAAAGGTAATTTGAAAGCACGATATGAAGATGTTGGAGTGTATCTGAGGGTTATTGAGCATTGGAACACGTTGCCTAGAGAGGTTGTGACATTTCCCTCACTGGAGATATTCAAAAGCCCTCTGGACACAATCTGGAGTAGCACACTCTAGGAGACCCTGCTTGAGCAAGGAGGTTGGACAAGATACCCCCTATGATTCTTTCCAGCCTTACTCATTCTGTGATTCTGTGGAGGGTAGAAGGTGACCAGGAGAAAATGTGGTACTTATGATGATGATGACGACGAGGAAAGACTCAACTCAGCTTGCCTTCATTTCAAGATGAATTACAATAATTTAATTTGAAAAAAAACCAAATAGATTCCTACTTGTGAGCTCAGCACATCCAGGTAGGCTCCAAGACACAAATACGAAGCCACACACAGATATATTTAACTAGAGGACAAATTTCAAGTTAGCAGTTAGGTAAATATTTTAAAACTGCCAAACTCTGGTAACAATAGTATAAGTTTATCGTAGGCTGTATATAGTTAAACCACATATGCTTGCAAGATCATAAAAGCTTTAATAAAGCTGACAAAGCAAGTTCATTAAATTAATAAAGCACTTAAATCCCAGACTCTGATCCACTTTTTCTTTCTTACTCGTCTTCCTGAATTAGACTGATGCCTTGGGTTTAAAGTTTTAACCTTTATATTTTTCAAATTCTGTACTGCTTGGTGTGTGACTCTGAAGATTCTTGTAGCCTGTTAATTTCTGCTCTTGTGCTAGGTAGACATAACAAAGCTTCTCTGGATCTGCTCTTCAAGGACACTTAGGCTGTCCTAGGCTCAAAAGTATAAACCAAAGAGCCACTAAGCGGGGGGTAAACTGAGGGGAAAACTGAAGCTTTAATTGGGGAATTAACCCTGCTATGAAAATGAACCAAACCTATAAAAGGGTGAAGAAGTCATGACCTGGGGTCCATCTTGGGGTCCATTTTGAGAATAGCTTCAGGCTCCCCAGGGTGTACTTTTGAAGGCCTTTCAAATAAATGCCCCTTTTAATCCTTTAGTCCTGTCTAGTCTCTGTTTCTAGGAGGCCTCTCAAGGCATCAAGATAATTGAATCAGAAGGGTGGCCACTAACATACTTCAAGCCAACTGGTAAGTTCTCACTCAACATATTATGATTATGACCTTAATGCTTCTGTTCTCATGATCACACATCCAGACTAAATTTGGTATCTTTGGGGATGGTCTGAAAGAGTCTGGAAAAGCACTAGGTTTAATCTGACTGGATCCTAACATGAAAAGCATCCCATGTAGTTGATCTAAAATGCATATGAGCAATTTTGATATCAGCCAGGAGAAATGAATTGAGTATAAACTGCCTGTGCCATAGACTTGAGCAAACTATTAAGCCAGGATGCTATGATGTCTTCCTGCTTTCTTCACTTTATGAGAGGTGAGACTGATGTCCTGAAAGGCATTGGGACAGAATATAAAGTGAAGAGGGTAGAGACTATATCAGGATAACCTAGGGCTGATCTGAATCAGAGTCTACTCTACCATCTGGACTTTGGTGGCGTACTATCTATAAAGTATCTCTAAAGTATCACTGTATCACTTTCTGCTGCAGAAATTCAAGAATGAGGGTGGCAATTCAGGTATTGCCTTGAATTGGAGTGTATTCCATCCAAAAGAGGTGTTCCCACAACAGCATGTGTAAAAATATGAGCCTGCCTTCAAAAACCAAGTAAACCAAATAGACAGAAGCAAGAAACTTGCTGTTATGTGAATAAAAAGTTCCAAATTTAGTCAGATTAAAAAATACTCAAGTATTTTGGATACTTTCAAAGTAAGAAGTAAATTAAATAGTAAATTCTTGTTATACTCCATTTGATTTACTTAGCATAACAAATAAAGCTTTAGTGAAAAAACCTTTTTTTTTCATTCAATTCACATTTCCTTGTGAAGTTATCACAGACAGATTAATGGAAATCAGAGCTATGAAGTTAGGATTTTCTGATCATTACCCTTAATAGAGTCTTAGTCTGAATATTTTATGTTTTTTTCAGCAGCCTCAGCAAAAAGGCAGATGTGTGTGCTTGTGTATGTTCATGCACTTAGGTATACCAATGTGTGTGTGTGTGTGTGTATACATATATCTGGCTCTGAAGAAACTTGTTCAGTTCACATAATGCCTATTTGTCTTTTCGTGGGCTGTATGACAGTACTGCTATTTAAAGTTTCTCAGCCAAAGGCCAAAAACTTTGCTCATGGGCTTTAGATAGATGTACAGCCTGATTACTGAAGGACTTCAGAGGACAAGTGCAGGAGAAAAGTAGGTCAGATAGAAAAGAAAAAAAAATAGATAAGGGGCTAGAAAGAGATATTCTGAAGACTTTTTTCTTAAGAGGTTGTTTCAATGTGAGTCTTGTCAGATGCTTCAAGTTTGAAATTTGCATTATCACAGTCTTTAAGAGCTTATTTAAAGTCTGAATACATTAAGAAACTTGACAGCAATGATCGAAGTACAAAATATTTCCCCAGTATTAATGACTAGCCTAAATCTCTATACCTTGGGCAATGAACATCTTCTGGCAGATCATTAATTCCTTAAAAATAACCTGTCCTGAGGTCATTAAGAACTGAAAACTGGAAAAATAAAATAAAATATGCATATGCTTTTTTATTTTTTAACTATAGAATTTAACTGGTATGTACAGAACAGGTCTGAAAAATTATTGCCTTAAGTGTTAGACAATCAGATTGACAGAATTGTCTCTCAAACTTCTATTCCTATTATAATAATATATGCTCATAAATATAACTTTAATAATAAAAAAATACAAAAAGTATGTTTCAACTATAAAACATACACTGAAGCTAAGTAGACATGTAGGTTTAACATAAGAATTGAAAGTAGACTGTGGAAACAATTTCAAGCTTTTGATAAGTCAGATATGTCATTCATATTAATTAAGTAGAATGTAAAGAAAGAAAGGTATTATTGCAAAATGTCTTTGTATTCTATTTTTATCTTAAGCTTGCTTTATATATTTATTTTCTTGGAATTGCAATCCAGGTGGTTGGATTTTGAAGTTTCTACTTGCCATTGTTTACAGGGACTTCAGCTAAAGGCAGGGCAATTTATTTCCCATGCTGAAGTATGATGGACCTGTTTACTTCCCTCCATCAGCTATAAGGAGGTCATATGAAGTATGAATGTACACTGCAGTACTCCTATTAGGTAAGGTGATACCCATCTCCAGCTTAGGCTTAAACTAACATTCCTGAAACTGTTTCTCTAAAGTAATAAATGGAAAGAGTCTCACTCATTCGGATGACATGATTCACCAACTATAAGGGAAGAATTGTGTGATTACTTCCTGAAAAAGTGTGATACTTCAAATGTATGGCATGAAATAAGAAGTACTTCCTTTATATGACCTTCAGATATGAGTTTAAATTCTGGGTTTATCAATTTGCATATTGAAAATGTTTTGATGAAAGCAACCTTCATTTAAAGCAGGAAACTGGAAATTGTGTTCAGAGAGCTGGAATTTTTTGTTTCAGAGAAGAAAAAGAAATAAATAAACTGGTTAAAGGAAATATCTATGTCAACAGTTTTCAAATCATGTATAGTTTTCTTTGATTTAAACTCACTGCTGCATTTTAATGGCAAATAATGAAACAGAAAATAAAATCACATTTACTATAAAAAATCTAAAGTATTTTTCTAAAAATTCTATCACTATTTGATAAAACAAATTGTAGTAATTATATGATGCCACTGTCAACATCTTCATAAATCACTTGGATGTAGGATGGAAAGGATACTAAGCAAGTTCACAGATGATACAAAACTGGGAGGAGCTGTTGACTCCCTCAAAGGCAGAGAGACCTCAACATATTAAGAGGGCTGGGCAATCACCCATCATATGAAGATCAAAAAGGGAAAGTGCTGGATTCTGCACATGGGATGGGCCAACCCTGGGTGTATGGACAGACTGGGGAATGAGGGGCTGGAGAGCAGCGCTGTGGAAAGGGACCTGGGAGTCCTGGTCGATGGCAAGTTGACGATGATTCAGCAGTGCCCTGGCAGCCAGGAGGGTCAGTGCTGTCCTGGGGTGCATCAGGCACAGCATCACCAGCCGGGCAAGGGAGGGGATTGTCCCAGTCTGCTCTGCACTGGGGCGCCCTCACCTCGAGTGCTGGGGGCAGTTTTGGGTGCCACAATATAAAAAGAGATTCAGCTACAAGAGAGAATTCAAAGGACAGCAACGAAGATGGTGAAGGGTCTGGAGGAGAAGCCATAGGAGGAGCGGCTGAGGTCCCTTGGTCTGTTCAACCTGGAGAGGAGGAGACTGAGGGGAGACCTCACTGCAGTTACAACTTCCTTGTGAGAGGAAGAGGAGGGACAGGCACTGATCTCTTCTCTGTGGTGCCCAGTGATAGGACCCTAGGTAATGGCCTGAAGTTGTGTCAGGGGAGGTTTAGGTTGGATACTAGAAAAAGGTTCTTTGCCCAGAGGGTGGTTGGGCACTGGAACAGGCTCCTCAGGGCAGTGGTCACAGCACCAGCCTGACAGAGTTCAAATAGCATTTGGACAATGCTCAGGCACATGGTGTGATTCGTGGGGGTAGTGCTGTGCAGGGCCAGGAACTGGAGTCAATGATCCTTGTGTGTCCCTTCCAACTTGGCATATTCTGTGATTCATACCAGCAAGAGTTCATTTTTTTGTGTGTGTCTGTACAGTTGCACAAGATTTAGGTGGTTTCTCATGTTCTTGGGCACCTTAGAAATATTTCACTTGGAGTCGCAGAAGGTCAAAACATGCTAAAATTTTTTTTCATGTATTTTATGTACATTTAAATGAAGACTGGTTCAAATCAAATTTTAACTGACTCAGTAAATACTCAATTTTCAGTCTCTTAAAGGATATAATAATTTTTTTACCTGTATAGATAGACAAATATTGGCTAATGCAATTCCATAATTTTAATTTCCCCATTATCATTCAGCTGATACTTTTCATATACCCCACTCCAAAAACAAAAATGGTAGGAGTCTGATGTAACATGATAAATCTATTACATGGAAATTCCTGATGCAAGGTTGAACTTCAGCTCCTTCATTGGAAAAAACTTCCAATACCCAAAACATTGAATGATGCAAAATTTGTATAATTAGGTCAAAGAAATTCAATGAATGATATATCTTAGGCAGGCTGATAGGTATCACATGCATCTCATTGTTTGGGCATTTTGTGAATAGTAGGACTTATCTTCAAAATAAGTTTCTGTTGGCTTTTTTTTTTTTATCGTAGTTTCCTCTTATGATCCTGATGATAGCTTTTCTTCCCAATGATTTTTTTCAAGTAGCAGTGAAACACTATTTCAAATCTGATAAACTTGAAAGGTTGCAGTGCACGTAAGATTAAGGATCTTTTTTCCATCGAGTGAGAGAAAAGGCAAACCATGTGTAGGAAAAAGAACTGCTAGTGAATCTTACTGATAATTTGTTTGATATTTGGTCATTTATACACTCCCAACCATCTCAAAAGAACTGGTATAGTGATAAAGCTCAATGTTTACCCATGCATTTCTGTGTGTATGTGTATACAGATATATATCTCATAAATGCACAGCTCTACATGTTTCTTAAAGTTGATACTGAGAATTATTGGGAGTGGTATTTCACTGCAGTGTCTGTGCTCTTTCACATGAGACCAAGCAAACTTCTTTTCCAAATTTTCCAACTTCATTTATTATTTTTTTATTCTCTTTTGCAGGGACTCTAAACCTGTTTATAATTTTTATTTACTTTCCCTGTTTAGAAGATAACATTAGTTAATCTTTCAAGGTATTTCAAGTTACTTCAAGTAACTGTTGGTATTCAAATATTGTTTGCAATATATATAAAGAATTGTAGAAAATCCGGCATGTCCTATGGCAGATAGAACTATTTATTTACTACAAAGTCAACATATTTCAGGAATGATCAATGTTGGGTCTTATGTTCATGAAGCAATAGCTGACAAATCCTGTACTGATGAATAGACTTAAAATCAAGAGTTGACTGAGATCCCAGAGGACAAAAAGATACATGGCTCCAATGTGGTGGTATCCAAACACAGCAGAGGGGTGCAGCTAACTAGGGGAGGCAAAAAAGCCTATGGCACTGTCGTGAATAAAAATATTAAAACTGCCACTAAATGATAGCCTGAACAACACAAGAGAGGTAAGATTATGAATTCATTATTTTAGTATGGTTTTAAAATATCCTGATGGTTCATCAAAATGATGCAATAAAAGAGTCACAGATTGTCAGGCTGGAAGGGGTATCCAGAGGTCACCTGGTCCAACTCCCTACTCAAAGCAGGTCTAATCCAAGCAAGTTGCAGAACACCTCCCAAAACAGAGGTCCCCCTACCCCTTTGGGCAGCTTGCTACAGGATTTTACTGCTCTCATGGTTAAAAAATAAAAACAATAAGAACAAAAAAATTCATAATATGCAAGTAAATTTCCCACATTCCAAGAAATAATGATTTTTATGTTACTAGGATTTTGTTGCTTTTATTCTACACTATTTTGTACAGGGTTTTTCTGTTGTAATGTTAGAAAATCATGCACCGTGATATTTGTGTCTCCAATAAATTGGAATATGTCGCTCTCATATCAACAGAGATACAAAAATACAACTTTGCAAATGGCAAATACTTTGTTCCCTTCATCACTCAGACATCTACGCACCTGGCAACATGTTGTGACCTTGTAAAAATGTCTGAGTATTATGTGAGCCTTACCACTGTCTTTCTCAAACTTCGAAGGCTTTCTTACCCCCTTTCTTGCCAGCTTTTTAGATTATTTGCGTTATATAATGGGTTAAATTTTCATTTTTAATTAAATAATCATTATTTTAACCAATTAAATTATTCTACTCCAAAGAAAAACTTAATTACTTAATTAAACCTTTGGTAATGGTAAAGCAAACTTACCAATGTGTGCATTTAGGTTGCAGAAAGGCTTTCTTCCAGTTTCTGCAATTTTATTATTCTTTTTGGGAAAGATTTTTCCTTCAGCATGTCACTCCAGGTGCAGCCCTCAGAAGGCATTTGATACATAGAAACAGAGGATTCTACGCTGCATCCTTCTGTCTCAGTGGGAAAAGATATTTCTCAGCCTGTAATAATCTGCAGATAAACAGCAAAAATTTTGGACACATTCCCTGCCTACCTCTAGTCTTTTCTTGCCTATTCAAGGCACAACATAACACCATTAAATTCAAGGTGTAAATAGCCCCTGCACAAAAGAATAAAGGAGATTTATATTTGCATTATTTCAATTTACATAAACATAAAAGAATTATGTTCAGAGTCCAGATCACTACTATTTCTAGGATGTACAAAGCACACATTAGTCAAGGAAAAATTGTTAATGTTTGTGCTACAGCTGTTTTAGAGAAAGACTTTGGAACATAAGAGAATGTTAACGTTTTGCTTAAGGATATTATGATGCAGAACACATTCAGATTCTTCTGCCATCTCCTTTCCAAATTTAAGTAACTCAGTGGATGAAGAATAAGAAATTGAAATTTTGCATGCATACAGACATACACACACACATATATACACAAATCCTTATATATTTAAATATCACTACAATACCTGTGAACGTCACTATGTAAATATGGACACTAAATATGTATGTAGAGATATATGTGTGTATGTTCATGTGTGCATTAATTAATTAATTTTTTTTTTACTTTATGCCCCTGTATGCATGTGTAGCCATATATGTGTACGAAGTGACTATGAGAGTGAGCATACACATTCCCTGATATTTATATTCAGAATTAATTTACAGTTTTATGGCTTCTGAACTGAGAGAACTACATATGCTGTAATTCCAACTGTGAGTCACTGTGAGGGAAATAAATGCTTAATGAAAATAGACCATAAAACAGTTGTGTTTAATAGAACATAACTGAAAAATAAAGAGATAACAAGGAACAATGATCCTCCCATTTATTTTGTTATATTCCTTTTTAAAAAATTTCTTTGTAAACAGCAATCTAATCAAAGACAGTCCTGAAGAAACAGTTTATCCTTTGTTGTGGCCTTGAATTTTGACTCAAACAATCCTGCTCTGTAGTCATCTGGTGAACATATGGGTATTGTTCATCCCCTAGATAAATGCAGGCCAAACCCATAGATATTTTTTGTGATGTTTTAGGACTGCAAGCCAGACAATACTATGGCTTGATTCCCCTCCCTGGACTTAGGTGGTAGGGGATATATTGCTAAGGAGATTGTCAGTTGGATCTATGCAAAGGAAATTTTTTTGACTCAGGGTTAGGCTGGATAAACACACAGAGAGACAGCAGCCCCAAGATGCCTTTAGGTTAGGGTTGAGAAGGCCTACAGCTCCGGAGGTGCTGTACGTGGAACAGGCACACCAAAGAAGCACAGTACTCCTTCTTCCAGAGATTTCTAAATTGGACCACCAAAGACACTGGGGGTTTCAGCTGCAGACCCACACTGCACTTATGGTTAGGGGTAGGTTCTAGAGAGCCACAAAGCCTACAGGTCCAGAGACAGTGAGCAGGGAAAAGACATGCCAATGGAAGTACAGCACTGCACCAACATTGCTGCCTGCACACGTTTCTAATCTGGGCTGTCCATGGTAGAGGGCCCCAAGCTGTCATTAAGGTTGGAGTAAGGATTCAGAGACCAACAGTGCCTACTCCTCCAGGGACACAGCGGGTGGAAGAGGCAGACCAAGGGAAGCACAGCACTGCACCCACATCTTTGCCTTCACAGCTTTCTAAGATGGGCTACCTGTGTCCCAAGGATAAATTATGCTTAGAGTCAAGGTTAGGGCTGGCCTTCAGACAGCAAAAAAGGTTACATCTTTGGGGACAAGGGGGATGGAAAAAAGCATTCCAAAGAGGAACAGCACTGCTCAAACATCTCTGCTTGAAGAATTTCTGATCTGGGCCACCTGTGATGCTGAGGACTTCAGCCTCACCCCCAAGCTGCCATTAGGGTCAGGGTTAGGGTGCAGAGAGGAATGAGGCATGAGGTACAGCTTCAGGGATGCTGTACCTGGAATAAGCATGCAAAAGGAAACATGGCACTGCACTGACATTCTCGTTGCCAGAGTTTGGGATTGAGAAATGCAATCCTACACCTAACACATTATACAATCATAGGTTGATAGAATGGCTTTAGGTTGGAAGGGACATTATAGGTCATCTAATTCCAACTCCCCCGCCATGGACAGGGACACTTTCCACTAGACCAGGTTGCTCAAAGCCCTATCCAGCCTGACCTTGAACACCTCTGTGGAAGGGGGGGCACCCACAACTTTTCTGGGCAATGTGTTTCAGTGCCTCATCACCCTCAGAGTAAAGAATTTCTTCCTAATATCTAAACTAAACCTACTTTCTTTCAGTTTGAATCCAGTCCCACATGTCACTACTTTGTAAATAGTCCCTCTCCATCTTTCTTGTACACTCCCTTCAGGTACTGGAAGTCTGCTATAAGGTCTTCCTGAGGCCTTCTTTTCTCCAGGCCAGCTCTCTCAGCCTGGCTTCACAGAAGAGGTGCTGCAGCCTTCTGACAATCTTTGTGGGCCTGCTCTAGGATCACTCCAACAGGTCCATGTCCTTCTTATTTTGTGCACCCCAGAGATGAACAAAGCCCTCCAGATGAGGTCTCACCAGAGTGGAGTAGAGGGGCAGAATCGTCTCCCTTGACCTGCTGGTCATGCTCCTTTTGGTGCAGCCCAGGATATGGTGGGTTTTCTGGATTACAAGCACAAATTGCTGTTATAATGATCATCTAATTCACTAACACACCCAAATCTTTCTCCCCAGAGCTGCTCTTCATCCATTCACTGCCCAACCTGTATTTGTGCTTGGAATTGCTGCAGCCCAAGTGCAGGACCTTGCACTTGGCCTTGTTGAACTTCAGGAGGTTCACACGGATCCGATTCTTAAGCCTGTCAAGGTCCGTTTGGACGGCATCCCTTCCCTCCAGTGTGTCAGCTGCACGACACCTTGGACCTCTGTACATCTTAAAAATAATCACTGAAGTTCAAGTGATAGAAATAATTATTTATCAGAAACTCAACATTTCTGTTAAAAATCATTTAGCAATGAAACAAAACAATTAATAAAAATATTCCTGTACTTTGCCTTGCAGAAATGAAGATACTGTAAAACACAGTCTATTTGCTGAAGTTTGTGTAGAATTCAATTCTATGTCATTAAAAAGCTATCTCACTTTCGCATTTTGACATTTTCAGCATATTTTACTGTCCTTTGGACCCTTCTGATAACAAGGATATTCTCAGACCTTCTCCAAAGAAAAAACCCCACAACCCTGAAACATAAAATCAATGTTAAATGACAGAATGCAATGAAAGCAATTTTGTAGCATAAAAATTTAAATGAGCAGCAGGATTTCTGGATGCTTATCAAAACCAAGCCAACTAATCTTTTAAAGTGTGACCGTTATTCCTGCATACACTAAAATGAGGGAGTGAGCCAAAGCCAGTAAAATCCTGTGTCGTCACAGAAGAACATTTCAGTGGAATTTGTATCCACATAACAATTTAGAAGTTGGTTTGTTTTTGTGGAGATTTGTTTTGGTTTGTTATTCCGTTACAAGCACTGTAATGTGTCAGGTTTTCTGTGGCTCAGGCTGGCATCAGTAGCATCATACAATTCTGTAACATCTTCTGTTTTATCTAGAAGTGCATGCACTTCAGTTTCCACACCTGAAATTTCCACCTTCTTGGTGTAAGGGAGGAATCAACTCAATGAGTATTTGCTTACACGGTTGTCTTAATTGTATGTAGTCACAACTCTGAGCATATGTCATGTGTACATTTTTGGAGAGATGCTTAAACGAAAAACCATTTCCAGTGACTTACAGCATGATTTTTTTTTTTAAATTAAACTCATTTATAATAACTGTAACTGTTCTATAACCAGTCCCTGAAACAGTCAATTGGGATAAAAATGTCATTGCACTCAATGCTGCAGAGGTGGCACTTTTGCATATCATATACAAGTGTTCCTTGAAGTTCTGTTTGAGAACTGGAAATTATTTCTTTTTCAGTTTTGCAGCAACTAAATTGAAAATAAAAAGTTAAAGGTTTTTTAGGGTTTTGCAGAACCGGAGAGCTAGAGATAAAAAAAAAAAAAATGAAAATCCCATTTTCTCATGAAGATTCTCTTAATTATAAATCATACTTACATTTGATTATAACTCACATCTTTGTTCTACATTTAGCAGGATTCTCTCTGGAAATAAAAGTCGCTTAGTCAAAGCTGATTCAACAAAGTTTGTAATGCTCCAGTTCTTAGTCTTTTTCCAGAAGGTTTCTGACAGAACACTGCCTCAGGAATCATCTTGCCTTGAGCAGTTGACACTACCTTTAAGTAAAAAAAAAAGTGAAATATATTTCTGTTTCTCAGAGATTTTCTCTTGTATTCTCCAGTCATTTGATCTGGTCTGGGTAACAGATCTCACTATAAATGATGATAAAAAACTAACAGATAGAAAAGGGTAATTAAAACTAAAAACTTGAATGTGTACTGGGAAAACTGGAACAGCAAATATTTTGTGTATGGGATCCCCCTGAAGTGAAAATAATGGAATCTTTTGTCCCATTTGTGGTTGCGGTTGCAGCTGCATGGTAAATGTCACTTCCAAACAGGGACACAGCTGTCCAACACAGATGCTAGATTTTTTCAGTCTTACACTGAAACAGAAACTTCACCAGTTTGGAGACCACCAAACTTAAACCTTGTGCTGTTTAAACTGTGTTACAGACAAGAATATAGAATTCAAGAAAACACAAAATGAAAGTAAAAATAAGAAACAGAAATAAGTTCTGGGACCCAGCCTGTATTTTCAGAGATTATTTTTGGTTTATTTAATTTTATCTGTTGTTGAAAAGGAGGCAGTCCAAGCCGGGAAAAGTATCAGAAAAAAAGCAATCCCAGCTTTTCCTGTATCCTGATAAATATACTCAGATACTACTGAACGCAACTGACCACCCATACTTCCTCCTGTTTTCTCTGCTTAAGAGCATCCACTGCTTTTTACTGTACTTTAATAATTTAAATATAAATGTCAAAGCATTCAGTAGTATTTAACAGCAAACTAGTAAATACTGGTAAATACTGGTAAAGGGCCGGATATGTTCTCCACAAGATACGTAACAATGTAACTTTATGAACAAAAGAACATTTTGAAAAAAGAAAAGGTGGTGTAACATTAAAGAAAAACCAGCACTGGCCAGGTCTGCATAATGACAGCACAAATTAAACCTCACAACAATTCTCAGGAGACAAATGCTGTTATATCCTTTCCCATGTGAAGGCTCAGCAAGGCAAAGCAATTTTTTGGAAAACACAAGTGACTAATGTTGAGTGAGGCAGAAATTTTATTCCCAGTGGTCTGAGTTAGCACCCGAAATAACATCCAAACAGTGCTGCCCTTTTACTGCCATCCTTGCTAAAGTATTTGAAAGAGTCATCTATTCCAAGTAGGCAATTTTGACAGCAACTGGTACTGCTTAAACATATATTAACTGTTTTAAATTGAACTGGATGTAATGCTGGAAAACAATTAATGTAGGCCATTAGAAGATGTAAGGAGATAAACTACACATAAGGAGAAAATGCTGTCTCTGGCCATCTGCTTGTCCTGGTAACACACAGAAAATTTGCAATATGCAACAATTCCCTCAACTTGCTGAACAGCAGGTGCCCATCTTTTCCTTCAGCTGTCCAAAAACTGTTCCCTTAGAACTCTCCCTGTTCTCCCTGAAGGATTCTTTCATAGTTTTGTAATGCAAATTTAGAATAAGTAGGAACAGGTTCTGTTTGAACTAGAATTATCTCAACTTACCTGGTAACCAATGGATATAGATCCTTATTCTGTCCTGTGAGCATTCTACTTAAATGAACAATCACTTTTTTCCCCCAGTGTCACATCTTTTATAGATGGAAACGGCAGCATTATTTTACAAACAATAAAAAGCACAAGGTGTGAGGACTGTGAATAAGGAATCCTGTTTCCACTGTGCTGTTTTTCTCAATAAATGCTAAACCATAAGTAAAGCAATAAATAACCAGAATAAGTTATTGTCTTGCATCCTTAGCAATCATTTTTGTCTTCACTTGAAAGGAGGTTATAGTTAGTTGAGGCCCTAGGAATGTCAGGCTCAGATGTTACAGAAGGAGTGGAGAAGCATATTCCATTCAAAAAAATTCACCAGTTAGGGAATCAAAGGTCAAGATATGGCAATATTAAATTCAGTAGACAACTGTGTGTCTTTTCTGCATATATTTTGAATGTCTTTGTTTTTAATTATGTGCCATATACATTCTGGAAAAGTCTTGTGTCCCACATTTAAAATTTAATGCAGTAAATTAAGATTTTGGGACTGCTAAAATAAAGAATTAAAGCTCCAAATTTACAACCTCATCAAAAAGAAAATATGAATATCAAATTTAGATGTCAGGCACATAGTCAAAAACTATGATCTCAGCAGCCACTAATCAGCCACTTACATGTCTCTAGGTGCCTCCTCATTCATCCTGGGGATTCCATGACCACTCATGGAGTTTTAATATTCTGCACCTCTACATAAGTCTCTTGATAGCCAGAAACTAGGTGGCACCATGCCTTCATGTTGTGAGGAGTTTGATCAAATAAGGATGTTCTAGTTATGCCTTGACACCAAACAAAATGTTCACAAATTGCAGTAGTGACTGCATTGATTGTGGTGTTTCCACAATGCAGCCTTTGCAGAATGTTGTAGGTTAGAGCAATCTCTAGAAAGACGTGAATTTAAAGCTCCCTTTAAAAGGATTTTTATGTAAGTGGATTGGTTGCTCAGCTCTCCAGGGAAAAAGGCTGCTTAGCCCTTCCGTCAAAGTCACTGTGCAGAGAGAGAAGCTCATGAGGGCTGTGGGTGAAACATGGTCTTGGTGATGAGGGCACTTATCTGGAAAACAGTATATTTAAATTCCAAGAGACAGAGAATGGAATTAACCCACTTTTACACCCTAGGGAAATGTTTAATCTCCTACTAAACAAGAAAGGGGAAACAATGCCAGCAAATGGTACCAGCAGTCTCCTTTCCTTTTTAAAGAAAACTTAACCTGTCTTTGCATTTCAGCTGTCAAGTTGCTGTTGCATAAAACCTTGCAACAGGCTAACTTAGGGTTTGGGCATCCTACCTAAACTCTCAGAGGGGACCCAAATTTGAACCAATCTGTGCTTCAGTAGCTCAGATCCCTACGTACAATCCTACAATTTAAAAACTAGGAAGTCTGTGAAATTTAGGCACCTCTAGAGCATTATTCCTGTGGCTAAACACCACAGAAGATTAATTTTGATCACAGATTTACTTTAAGGACCAAAATTGCAATAAAGGTTACTTTAGAGGCCTACACACAGTACCAGATCTCATCCCTGGTGTTTCAGTGTTACAACTTCTCCAAGTATACCATCAATAATTTCTCTCAGTAGTAGGCAGTTATTATGAGGGTAAAATTGATATACAGAGTTAATGTGATGATAATAGTAGTATCTAGGAAGTTAGATGAAAATGATATGACATAATACCACTTAAAGTGTTGCACAGTATTAGAGACACATTTTAGTCCTTATGACTTGTTTCACCCTTAGCAGGTTGCATTAATCTCCTGTTCCAATGACCCTGTTTATGTCTGATGTGGGCTGTAATTTTAAAACCAGCATCTCTTTTCAAGTTCTCTGGCTTCCAAACATTTAAAATTAGAGCCTGCTGGTAGAGTTAGGCTTTACATTACATTAAAATGGATGTATGTCCGTTCCATTTGCAGTTATGTTTTTTTTTTTTTTTTTAATTATGTTTCATTTTAGGGACTTAGATGAGCAGCAGACAGGAAAACCCTTTGATTTGTATTGTTAACACAGCTCAAGCCTGGGTCAGGAGAAATCCTCTGGAAGAAGGGGAGGTGCTGTTTTCCCTGACAGCAGCTGACCTTGCTCAGCTGGGAGAAGCTTCTAGAGAGTAGAGTGTGAGCAGCAGAGTGTGAAGGACACAGAACAAGCAGAGAGTTCACAGCAGGAAGAGGCTGGGCAGCCCCAGAGAGGATAAGTGAGCAGGCACACAGCCAGGCCTCCCAGAGGCTATAAGAAAAAAAAAAAAGATTTTTCTTTGGACAGGGAAGGAGGAGAGGCCGCTGGAAGCAGAGAAACTGCTAAAAGTTTCTCGACAAAGATCAGGACTGCAATTAGAAGACACTATATATGGGAGGGAGAAGGAGATTTTTTTTTTTCCCTAAGGGGAAGATTGAGGTTTTTCTGTTAATTATAATGCTGGAAAGAAACTTAACTTTTAGTTTAGAAGTCCTGATGATGCTATGTTCGCTTTAAATAAAAAGTTCATGTAATTTAATTTCAAATCTCACATTCACTGTCAGACACGTTTCTTATTCAAACTCTTTTTCATTTTTAAACAAGTATCACTCAGTAACTCTTTATTATTTTAAAACATTTGTAGATATTCACTGACAGGAAGGTTTTAGACTTGCTGCATCTCAAAGGTTCCAATAAAACTAGATGAGAAAGCCTATCATCAGACTTCAGGGGTACTTAAATGACTTGAGTTTTCACACTGGGGAAAACAGTGCCACCTCCCACCTTGCCCTCTCAACACCAAGCAAAACAAAGCAAAGCAAAACAAAACAATAAAAAATTAATAACCGAACACCTGAATTATCCACTTAATCAAGGCAACAATGTCCACTGTCATCAGTGACCTCATCAGTGTTATTTCATGTAGAGGATTAGCTGTGTAAAGTAGAACAGAGACAAAATTCATTCCCATTAGAAATGTAAGTAAAATATTATCCTGTTGATTGAACAGAAGACAGCCTGAAAGAAAATATCCCATGGAAACCTGTGTCAAGAAAGAGACTGCCAGGAAAGGTAAGACCAAGTAAGCAATGGTCATTTCAGCTGCTTAAAATTACAACTTTGTATCTGAATTCCCTTTGACCCTGCTAGGAAGGAAACCTGGGGGCTGCTAGTGCTAAGTGACAGGACCATCATCATAGAGCAACCACCCAGGCAAATTTGCAGCCTCATTTATACCACAGCTGAACAGCAAAGGACATGATTTCTGGCAATGAGACTGTGATAATATTTCACTCAAGGAAGAAAGGGTTCTGTACTCCCTCAAACATCACTCTGAACATCCAGGACAGGTATCAGTAAAGAGACTTCTCCTTACATTTATCCACAGGAAAACAAACATCTAACTTGCCTAGTCCTCTGGCAGGAGGCCTGACACATTTTGGGGGCAGATGAAAGAAATCCAATGAACAGAAACCGGAGCTGTGTCTAGTACTCTATCCCTCCTCATTTTGTCCTCTGCTGCTCTACTAGTAATAATTATTTTTAATAATAATCATAATTTTTACAGAAAAATAAATGTCACAACCCTTTCATATAATTACTATGTAAGCAAGCCCTCAGTTTAACTCTCTTTCTTTTGCTTAGTGAGTATGGGAAAATGTTGAAACAAAACATCTTAGCAGTGCTTTATTTTTAAAAGTGCTGTTACCAACACAAGATGCTTTTTCCAGCAGAAGGCCTAATAATGTCAAGAGTGCAGGAGGTCTCATAAGCAGAAATAATGGGAGTTTCATGCAACACGTGAAATTATAATGCATCTTATGAGTAAATCAAATCACCTTTTCTTTATAATTTCTGAATTCCATAGGGGCCATGAAACACATATTTAAAAGGTGTGCAGAAGGACCTTATTCATTAAACAGCAGAGAAAAGTAGTTGAAGCTTTATTAAAAATTGACTAATAGGCATTCCAGATAATTGAACTGACAGGCTGTTTTGACAGCTGCAAGCAAAAATGTGCTTTCTCTAAACAGTTGGTGTAACTCTTTTAGATTTATAGAAAGAGGCATGATGTACTGGTTTAACTTTAATCAGTTTATGAAGTTAAAAAAATTGTAACTGTTCACCTAGTTGAAGCTACGCTAATTGAAGGTGCTGCCAGCCATTTCAGTGGTAGAGTTTGAGCTGAAAGAATTGCTAAGTTCTCACACAATGAGAAAGGTGGAAGGTGAATATTTTAAACAGTTTTGCTTAGCAGAAAATGTAAATTAAGATGAAAACTGAACTCTGAACTTGATTTCCAGAAAGGCACTGCAATATTCAGCCTGACTGGAGTTAGTGGATTTTGCAAGAATCTATCAGCTTTGAAAATTAGGCTGCAACTAACTAACAAATGTGACAATCTGCACTTTGAGTGGTCTCACATAAAGTAACAGGCAATTATACTGTCTAAATGAAAAAAATAAAAAGGAAGAAAAGGGACAAAAAAACCACCAAAAAACCCAACAGAGAAAGGTTACTTATCAGACTTTCCAGGTTTGAGAATTCAAAGTAGAAGGAAGCAAGGAAAAAAAATTGTAAAAGTGAGGCAGGAAAGACAAGATAGAATTAAAGTTGGATTTTATAATAATTAGTTCACTAAAAAGAAAAAATTGACCAGGCAGTCAAGTTTCAGAAAAGAGAAAGAAATTTTAGAAAGGACAAACAAAGTACTAAAAAGGTAAAGTAAGTGAAGACTTAAAAACCTGTTGACATACTACATAATTAGAATCGACATGAGTGTAGGACTTGTCAGTGAAGCATTGAGAATAGAGCCATGTTACTTTGTATTCAGTCTTTAGGTGTTCCTTTAATCTGTGTATACAAGTATACATTTTATATCTTGATTTAGAACAGATCTATGCTGTTTTATAAAGCTCACAAAAAGAAGGATAAATCAGATGAACTCACCACAGGCGTGTTCAACTATAGGCATGTATAGAATAGTACAGCAACAGCCAAGAGGAGAGAAAAATCTTAGAAAAAATGAATAGCTGACACACTGAGACAAGCTTACCTGGCATTTGATTATAACATCTCAAAAATCAGAAGGACACAGCTATTGAATTTCTGTATGTGTTTTTATTTTTAATAAACAAGAAAACCAAGGGTTTTAGTATCCAAACACTGACATGCTGAACTTATGTTTGTTTAATGTATTGGATTGATGTATAATAACTGAACAAGAAATCTACATGCTGTTTTGAAGGGTTTATTTGATTTGGAGGTAGAAGTCTTTTAGTCATTTCATATGAGAAAGAGTGCTCTTGGAAATGTGTATTTCACAGTTATCAGTTTTAAACTACCCTTTATTCCAAGAGGGAAGAGCAATTGAACCACTGACTATTAGTTAAACTGGTTTGCAAATGAAATTTGATTGATATTTTAGATTTCTTGGGACTATATGTGGCACAGCTTTGTATAAATTATATTTGTTTAAAATGCAACTGAGCTCAGAAGTGCCAGGAACAATTTAGACCCCATAAATGTTTCCTCTAAATTGAATCAGAGAAGGCTGAAAAGCCTCTAAACACTGTACAGGGATTCAATGTTTAGGTTTTAAATGAAACAATTTTAAAAATTGGAGCCTTGCCATCATTTATAACACTGTCAGAGTCAGTGCTCCAACAAAATAAGTTGATTTTCTTCTTCTGTTCCTTGCTCATCTTTATTGGACACTTTCACTGTTAAATGAAGTAATTGGGGGGGGGGGGGGGAGGAGAGGAGCACAGAGAACAAAAGGGTAAATGAAACATTATCATGGAAAACTATTTTCAGAAATGGCATTTTATATTCAATATGGATATTTTTGCCTACACCCAACCCTAAAGACCATTTTTATGAAACACAATAAAGCCATCTCAGATATTTTCTTGTTTCATTATATCCAAATACATTAATTTTTTGGTTTCAATGAAGATTTATGCTACCTATATTGCACAAGGTAAGTGTAAATAAGAGCTATAAATTGCTAAGTGGTTAACGTTGCTTATGAATGGAACTATTGTTCTCTAAACAGCCTGAATTTTAGAGAATCCAGCTAACTTAACGCCTATGAGGTGCCATACCGGAAAAATGCTATAAAAGTCTAATAACAATAAATATGCATTGGTATTAAGTTATATTAGTTTGGGTGAAAGTGCATATATTTAGAACTTACTAGTATATATACAGTTAAAAGGAGTTTAAATTAAAAATGTTTTGGGCACATGTGTGTCCAGCTCACCACATACGTACCTAACCATTCATTTAATTTGATGCCTTGTTATTAATTCTTGGAAATACAGGCTACCTAGAAGTGTCTGAACTATAAAGACTGAAGTATTGCAAACTTCCAGTGCAGTCTGCAATGAAATTCACAAGTGAAGGACACTCTTGTTTAACAGTAGATGTTTTGCTAACTTTCGGACAGTTAGTATTTTAAGACAAGGCCTAGAGAACATACCAGAACCTACCATTTCTTAGAGGAGATGTAGATCTGCTCATTCTGGATGTCCAATATCAGGATCCAAACTAAAATCCTAGGTTTCAAATCCCTTGTATTATGCCAGATTTCAGTGGCAGGATTCATAGCAACTCCTTAAGCCTTAATAGCTCTACTGTACTCAGTCCACTGCGTAGAGACATTTGCTGCATGATGTTAAGAAATGGCAAATATTAATGTGTGAGCAAGCCTTAACTATTGCTAGATGTAGTGTCTAAAAATCTAGCAAACAAAAACATATGGTAAAGGATCAGCTTTCAGTAGAGGAACTGAAAGTTGCCTAGGAGTGTCAAAGCAATGCACATAGGATAACAAAGTTAGCTACAAACCACCTACCTTTTGCTGTATGAAGAGACTACCCAGTGCCAGAGCCAGTTATTCCACGGCCAGTTTTCATGCTGCTACTATTCCCTCCAGTGTCATACTCTAACATTGCTCTACTTCTTCCTTTAAAGGTCTTGGACACATAAAAATGCATTTCTGAGCACTGTCCAGATATGATAAGGAGATGTCTTAATCTATTTGAACATAAAAATGAGCTACTGGTTGTATTCTAGCCTTGAGGCTACTACAACTTCTCTTCTAAGGCTGAAGAAATAGGACATAAAACCATGCTTTGAATTAAAACCATACCTATACTCTGACAGTTAAGAATGTTCTTCTGCTGATTGTCTATTTCTACACAATTCATGGGTAATAAATTTAAAAAGCAACGAAACAAAATAACAACTTCCATGTGCAGTGATTTCTCAAATCATAATATAACTCACTATTTTGACTGCAATGATAACAACAAACATTTATTTAAAAAGAAAGGTGATTGCTTTTACTTTCAGTACATTATCTTTTGGCAAAAAATGCTGGTTTCAATTAACTTTTATTGATTCAAAGGAATTCATAAATTAAAGTTGATATGCAGTGGTTCTGAATGGTAATTTTTTACTCACTCTAAGTATGAATTGAGCTTAGAAGAGTGTATCTTGTACTGAAAATATTGGTTTGACCAGGAAATTTAAAGAAATTAAAAGGAAATGGATTTGAGGGGGAGGAAGTTTGACTAAATCAGAGGAAAATGATTTTAGGCACATCCTAAAATAGGTTAGAAAAAACATATTCTTACAGGTTATTCCTCCTTTTGCCACATCCTTCTCTTAAAATCAGGCAAAGTCCAATTCAAAGTGATCTTCCATTCCTCTGGCTCTTTAGTTTAATTAAACCTGAAAATCGTGAAATATAACAGAATTACCCCTCAGCTTCAAGTTAAACTATTCCTTTAACTTGAAAGAGAGTGGGAGGGATATGGGGAGAAGATATAAATGGCAGTATAATTAAGATTAGGGAACAGGATCTTTCCTACAATGACCAAAAAGTGTTTGGAAGAAACTTGTTTTGTTCATTAGGGCTCATTAATATTCTTGCCACAACATTTTTTTTCCATATTCATACAGGCCAAAACTTAATCTGGATCACTACACCTGACTGCTACACAGAGAAGCGCTCATATTTCTTTGCACGCTTAGTTGGAGAATTACGTTCAAAGGAGCTTTGTAAGAAAGAATTGCCTCATTTTTGCTTCATGCTTGCAGTGGATAGTCTTCTGTTAGATATTTTACTGTCTTGTCTTATAAATCTCCAAAGAGCAAAAGCAACTGCGTGTATCATATTCAAACTTTCGCGTGTATTAGACTGCACAGGTAGTATACATATAAAACTGAAAATAAAACAGCATAGTGCAAGGTGTAGGTACTAAATAATTAACATCATTAATCTTTGTCCTGATACACAAGTCCTCATAAAATACAGGGATATTGCAGAGCAGCAATAACATAGCTTTGAAGTGCCCTGAGCGATCCTTTCCAGAACCACCAGTGTTAGGTTGTAAACATTGTTGCTCATCTCATGTTTTTAAAGTGCATGCTAAGTAGGGAGTTATTGTTAAGGTTCCATCCTCGCTTCGCACACAAAGGAGAAAGGACTTGGCTAGACTGGCCTCTAGGAGCACATTTTTTATCAGGGTAATTTTAGGCATTTTCAGCCAGTCACAGAAATAACTATGGGGAAAGGAGGAGGTGTGGAGAGCACACCAAATAAAACAATAACATATTTATAAGCCTTTCTTTTTTTCCAGACCTTTTTAAAAATTATAATAATTATTATTATTATTATTCATGCCTTTAATTTGGGCTATGAGAAAAAAACCCCTGAAACTTAAATGTGCTTTATTTTTTCTCACTTTGAGAGTTCTTACTTTTGCCTTAGTCTCTTTACAGATGGTCTTAGAAAACACTTGATGAAACAATTTTCCCAACTCCTACAAGTCTGAAATTGAGCTCCTTTTAGTTTCTACTAGGATGGAAAGGCACTGTTTATCTTCCCTCTCTATTCTGTGGTTTAAATGTGTGTATCATTCTCTATGGTCACAGCCCAGAGTTAAAACTGTTTCTAAAGCAGTGCAATTAAACAGAACATGCTAATATCTCCAGAAAACAGATGCCATAATTTTGGCAGCTTTCTTATATGTTTCTCCCTCACTGAAAATGCTATGAAACAGTGATGCATCTTTACTGTAACATATCACCTGCTTTAAAAAGGAGTACATGATTGTATTTATTTATCCATGTCTATAAAACACACATGGTTGCATACATAATTTGTTTTCCACATGCTTCTTGTTCAGAAATTACCAGAGCCATAGAGGAATAAAGGTAGAGGAATAAAAGTAAAGGAATAAAATAAAATAATAAAGTGCAAGCATGTGAGATTTGATTCACAGTAAGTTGTGTTGGCTGCTTCCAGAGACAGACTTAGTAGTAAAGCTGTCATGGATACCACGAGTACAACTGCACTGAAGTCCAGAGACTAGACAAGCCAAGCTGAAAATGGCAAGGGAGAAAACAGTACTGGGTCTTGGCTGAAGAAACTGTCTGGCTTTTTCCCTTTCATCAAGACTTACTGCATCTGTGCTACTCTCTAAATAGGATTCAAGCACTGGAAAGCCTGGTTTACATAGACTGACATGAATTTTCTAGTTTATTAAATGCCCCAGGAGCTTTCCCAAAAGTCAGTGCTATTTGACTAAAGAAATTATTTGATCTGAGGATATATATGAGATTTCATAACACAGATTTAAATTCATGAACATTCAGGTCAATGTATAGTCTATAAGCAAGGTCAGCCTCAGTTTTTCTGAAAAGAGATTAACCATTTCCTCCCATTTCCCAGATTTCTCACTTGCGGAGAGAGAAACTCCACTACCTGTGCTAGATTAACCATGCTAGATGAAAGTATTATAAAGTAACCAGGTTTGGCTCTTCTTACACAAATTGCCATCAGAAATTTTAAATGGTTTAATTGTATACTCATGATGTGTATTTGTGAAAAATTACCTTCCCAAAAATGCAAAACAGTTTTATAAGGAACCTTTAAACCAATGCAGACAAATTTTGTTTGTTTGATGGATTGATTGGTTTTTTTTAATATCTTCAGAAGTTCAAGAGGACTTTGAAGGATTTTGGAGTGAACACAGAATACTGCTGATATGTTTTTATAATTTTGAATGGAGTCCTTTTCACTCTCCAAAAAAATTTAACAACTGGTGAATATTTTGGTGAAATACCTTGCTAGATCTCAGTGGCAGGAGTTGAAGGGGGACACAAAACATTCATCTCAGCTGACAAATGCTCAGTGGGCTGTATTTCATATGTACGTGTGAGTGTTGAAGTCATCCAAAAGAACAGGCACATTGAGGAAATTGTATCCGGTGTATAGATGTTGCCACAGAGAGTGAGAGACCACTTGGGAACGAATGTGTTCTGAAAGGCACATTTTTGTGTGCATTTATGTTTTAGATCTTCTAGTCACCTTCACTTTGTGGAATAAAAGGACCCATATAACCTAACAGAAGGGGTGACCATGTCTTTCCCACGGAAAAGAATCTAATGGAAGAGGTCTTTTATTTGCCCCAAATTCTTCTGGATCCTGAATCCTGAGTGTAAGAAAAGAGTCACTTCTCAGCACTTGACTGTGTTACAGTATGCTGGGGTTATGTTGTGTAAGCTTATAGAGGCTGATATGCCTCTTACTCTTGCAGAATTATAGGAAATAATTGCTTCTGACTTATTCAAGAGAAAAAGTTTATATCATAAAGTTAAAATAAATAAGAACATGATTGGAAACTATAAAGACTTACATAGTTTTGTCTATTTTTCCCTAGATACAGTTCCTTTAATATCTCGATGCTGTGAGGAAAATAATTTCACTGCCATCTAGATTTGGATTGTTTGATAAATTAGCAGGAAAGTTAGAAAAATGTTCTTTCTCTCTCTCTGTGAAAGCCATAGTAACAATGTACATAGTTTCTTCTCTTTGTCTCTGTGTATTATAAACGATTGAGCAGATTGTGAGTCGTGTGTGTGGGTGGCAATTAAGATAATAATTGTTCATAGACTATAGAAACTGCATTAGAAAATGGAGACACTCCTGCCTCCTTCTCTTCTCTTTTAGACAGTGAAAAAATGGTCTTTATTATGTCAGATAGTCGACCGAGAAATATGCATTACTTTTTAAATAAGATACTGGGTGGCCAACTGGCATAATATTTTTGGATAATATTTGTAAATGCTGTAAACCTACAAGCATTTTTATGATTGCTCAAAGATTACAAGCCAGTTTAGACCAAGGCTGAGTTTAGAGTTATAGAAGGTTTCAAGCCAATTTCTTTTTAAGATGCAGTGAGTAAAAATTAACGAAGGATATAGTTTCAAAGGTTTGTTTCTGTTCGTGGCTAGGTACCCTTCTGTGTCCTTTCTTTTTTAAGGTGGACTTTGTAATTTTGCACTTCCTTCTTTTTCTTTTTTTACTTTTCTTAGGTGAAACTAAGTATTTTTCTTACTTCCTAGACTGTGGTTCCAGTACTACACCAGTTCTTTTTATTTTAAGGCACAACATGCCCTTAACAGGGCCTGTGATCTGTTGGCTATCAAAGTTTAGTGATCTTGAAAGACATTTGATAATAAATGCTTGATTCTCTCATTGTGAAAATATGTTGCATTCTGGAGATTTGTATGGATTTATATTTCATCCCTCATACTATTTGCCAAGAACCAATGTTTTTAGTAATTTATTAAAATTTTTTTTTAAAAAAGAGGACTGCTATTTATATTATAGGGCTGGTGTATTTATTTAATGATATGTTAGTTCAAGTGGCAGAAAAAAAAAAAGAGTCTAAAACATGCAGCTAGATCTAGTTTTTTGCACCTATTATAATTTGGCATCTTTCCACAGACTTCACTGGAATTATAATCTGTTCCAGTGAGTATAATATGAGGTTCCCAGAAAACATCAGTGCATTAATTCACTTGGCTAGACATGGATTTCTGTGGATGAAGCTTAAAAAGGCATCTTTTTATATTTTTCTTGAATATTTCTTTCAAGATGGTGATTAGGATAATGGATCATGCCCCCACTACAATCTATGAATTGGTGAGACAACTGTGCTTGTCTATGATAATGCACATCACAACCCTGAGGCAAAGCACATGAGCTGGGGAAAGCATTCTCAGGGAGAGCTGTCTAACAAAATGCATTTCTACCTAAGGCAACTAATATCCTCTGAAACCTATGAGTCTGTTTTAGCAAGTCTAACTTGAAGGGAATTCCAATTAGGGTGTCCTCACTAAAAATGTCTCTGTTATCTATAACTTTGGAGACCACCTACATCACCAATTAGTAGATCTTGAGGTGCACGAAATTCTTTTAATGAATTAATATGTACACGTTCGTAGAGGATATGGGGGTGTGTGGGGATTTATCCCTCTGTGCTTGTGCTACTTTCCTCTGTTTCTTCCAATGACATTTCTTGTTGTGTCTGTCTGTGGTAATGATGACCATCCAGCTAATTTTCAGAGGATCACATTGACACTAACCTTTGGCTTACCCATCTGTTCCTCACTTTATTGCTTCAAATATCTCCTTTCTGACTCATTGTTAAACTGGAATAGAGGCAAATTCCTCTAAGCACAGCAGGGCTCTGCTGGGCCATTTATGACTGCAGAAGTCTGCTTACTAGAGTCCTCTGATTCAGTTGCTCTTGTCATTGAAGTTTTCTTACCACTGAACATCTTGCTGGATGCTGACGGCAAATAAAACCTCTGTGGGTGACAGTAGGCTTTCCTCTCAAAATAACAAAGGAACATGGCTCATCTCCCATCTTCTGACATGGTTTTTAAGCTCCCCTTGGATGTCTTCTCTCCAGGAAATGAGTAGCTCCTAGGTTGTTAAGCTCAGCACAAACACATGAAACTAAAGGTTGGGATGGATAGCTCTGAAAACCTTTGGGTTTGTGTAGTGACATAATAAATAGTCCAGCAGAACTACAGGTAAATTTCTACTGCAAGGATGCACAGACATATTAAATATCAGAGTATTTTCAGTGCATTCATTCATAATTCCATATATACTGATTGGTAAAGCCTTTAACAGTGCCAGAGTTGTATAAACAGAGAAAGCTACTAAATCTAGTGGGTATTATGAATTTAATGTTTTCTGTATTAGCACTTTCCACTTTTTTTTTTGGATGGTAAAAATAAAGAATATTTCATTTTTCATTCTGATTTACTCCTGAATTTGTCTCACACATTATTTTAATAGAAAGTATTCCCTTTTTATCTCTGCCCACTGCAAAAACAAATATACAAATGCAAAACAAACCAAAAAGCTAAAATTCAGAATATAAGAATGTTATAATTACACCAAACCAGATTTGTTGCTTTGGGAAATTTTGTTCTCCAGATTGCCTTGCTTTCAGTGCACCATAATAAAATATATTTTTATGTAATTTAAAACATATGTTTTGAAGTGTGTTCTGCAGCAACTGAAGAAAAATGTGAACAACCGAGCCATTAAAATTGCAGTACATTTTGCATACCTTAAGTTCAGATACTAAGAATTATTTTGCATTGCAATAATCTTATCCTTTTAAATTAACTTGGAGTGTCAGACTAAAACACAGGGCCTGGATAACAGTTAAATGAAGGATCTTTACTCTCCAGTCCAGCAAGCTACATTGAAAAACAGGGAAGGGGGCAGGGAGGAAACAAAATTGTCAAGTAGATGAATACCGCCCCTTAATGTCCGCAGTAATGGAGAAGCTGTTTGCCAACATGCAAATCTGTGCTTAGTGAGCAAAAAACATCCTCCAAGGTTTTCCATCAATGCCAGTTGCATACCGACATGGTTTAAAACAAGTAGCCTTATGTAATATAAAAGCATCATACACTTATTTCCCAATTCTTTTTCTATTTAGCAGAATATTTTAGTGACTAAATTTGATGCATATCTATGTGTATGTGCTTTCTTACTAGAATATAGTGTATTTAAAGTACAATAACATTTTATTTTAAGACTATTTGATATATATTTTTGTATGCCACAGCCAATGCTATAGAGAAAAACAAGAGGTAAACCCATATTTGTCTGTAAAGAACAGATGTACTTTAGCTGAATATTTGCAAGTATAATAGGAAGCTGTGAGTTTAGGACTTGAAAAATGGTTATGTTACTTACAGGAAACATATCAAAACTGAGAGACAGCTGGAAATTGTAGTAGATGAGACACTGGAAAAAGCCAGGAAACTCCTGCCAAAATCAGATAAGTATTAGGTCCAAATGGATTTACTTGCCTTTCACCTACATAGCTACCTACATATGCATGTATTATACATCTCTTTGAATTACATTTATATTACCAGTACATTTACAAGACAGTTGTTTGGGTTTTTACCCCTGTAAAGACATTACCTAACTCAAAGTCTTGTCCCCATCTGAGATTACATACATATTCTGAAAAACTTGAGCAGCTGACAAACTGTCTATGCATAAGGAGAATCACTGCAAAAATCCTTTCAGACCACTGTCATTCTACTTGTTGTGCATGGCAGCACTGATGTATTTCCAGAAAGACTTGCAAGACTCATGGCATTTCAACATGTGGATGGTTATGAACACTATCTCTTCCCTTTCTATACATAATCTATATATATATATATATGTATATAACTTTCGAAAGTTTTTTCATTCTACTTGTTTTTTGAATATTAATATTTAACTATCTTTTCCCACTTGTTTCCCTGAAATCCCCTAACAGTATGAATCAAAATCAAAATATTCACCCAAAATACTTATAATTTTCACAGTTCAAATAAAATGGTGGTAGAATTGGAATCCCAGGAATTAAAATTACAGTAAAAAATATATATCACTGTAGCTATCCCACTAACATGAGCAGGGAGAATCCTTACCTTGCTAAAGATATCCCAATGAATTTTCAGTGTATTTTACAGAATATCTGCTGGTCCAAAGTCCCTTAGCAAAATTTTTTCCTACAAACTGAGAACAAATTGAGAACAAATTGAGAACAAATTGAGAACAAATACGGGTCTTTTAAATAGTCTGTCTTCCGTTTTTGTCCTTGTTCATTGTATTTGTTTTCTGAATTGCTTTTTTTTACTGTCTCTTGATATCATGTCACCTCCAGAAAGGCAGCGTGATTCTAGAAGTGTAACAAACCAGGATATTCTTAAATAAAAATATATAATAAGAGAACAATGAGGCACATGAGACTGTGGTATGTAGCTTTTAAAGGGCAAATTTTTTTATCAGCTAAGTGTAAGAATCCACTGAGAATGTATGTATGGAAAACCCCTGGCTTATTTGCTCCCTGAAACAGAGATTACAACTGTGGAAAAAAAGGCTGGAGGACCTGTGGTGCTGTAAATATTTGGTGTAGTTCAGATTGGAGCGTTCACTGAGATAATAAATAGGTGCCCCAAAGAAATTAAGCAGTGCCAGGAAAGCTCCGGAGAAGATATAGATGATGTCAGAACGTTGTGTTACATTATCATCCTGGTGTTCTGATCAAAAGAATGAGAGTAATTTTGGTGAACAAATTTAGTGAGTAAATTCCTTTCTTCTCTATAAGAAAAGTTTCCTTCCATATTTCCCTTCTCTGTCTTCCTTTCATCCCAAAACTGAGGTCTCTGAGATAATTTCAGCTCTACTTTTTCAGGATGAAGGTTTTGAATGTTTTTTTTTTTAAATTCAGGATCTGATAGAATGCAGCACATTTATACATGAAAAGATAAACAGAGAAACACTATCACTGTGAATGAAGAACTCTGCTTTACTTGATCAGTTAGTTGGTATTTATTAATAGTTTCACTGTTTGCTTTTCCACTATGTAGAATTTTGAGGCAAAGAACTCAAACCTGACAAACAAAGTGCCCTAGAAACACTAATGAAGTCTTGGAACAAGCTGTGAGCCTGGGTAATTATTATTAGGCTAATTCTACAAGTGGGTAGCCTGCATCACAGGAATTAAATTGCTTCTGTGTCAAAGAAGAATTCAATGGCAAAGCTTAGAAGTCATCTATTCCAGTTTCCACTCCTTTTACTAGACAATGCTCTGTCACTTAGGATCAGCAGTTTTTGAGGAGTTGGACTTTTAAAAAACTAACATATACATCATTCTTTGTAAAAAAATGAAATTATTAATATTTATATCAAGGCAGACAAGTCCTTGACCTAAAAGGAGGGAGTTACACAATGATGTGGTTGCAGGCAGCAGAAATGACATGGGAAAGAAACACGCAGGTGTTACTAGGAGAGGACAAGGAGAGAAAATAAAAATTAACCCTCTGATTCCCTCTGGTAAATCTTCTATCTCACCTTCTGTATAGGTATCAAATGATGTAAAGTTCTGATAAGTCCTCAGAAGAAAAACAGTTATTTCAGCAGATGTCTCCAGGTATTTTCTCATTATGTGCCGCTTCAAAAATGGCTGAAAAATTACTAAAAAGTAAACTCCAGGGAAAATGTAATATTTGGTTCCTAATATTTTCTATTTTTCTGTACTGAAAGAAAAAGTATAGGTAGTAACAGTAATGATATAGAAGTGTAGAAATAGTAACAAAAGTACAGGAATAGCAGAGAGGCACTTGCAGCGGACAGTCTTCTTGTAGCGGTGCACCAAGGTCAAACCTTACCAACTACCCCACTGGAATCTGCAAAACTCACTCTCACTAAGCTATTGATCTTCTGAAATGTTAGACACCTTTTTGGAAAATGTACTAGAGATTGTGGGAAAACTGTTATAAAGCATGCACTGAGTTTCATGAGGGTATATGTGAAGATACAAACAACGTATAAGATACGCTCTCTGATTATAGTACATTAAACAATGATTTAATTATTTCCCAAAATCAAAAGAAGCCAGATCCAAGCATGTGAGTGGCACAGTAATTCAAATGCAGATCCCTTCCTTTTATGTGAAGGCTACAATATTTGCTGACAGGTTGGGAAACAAACCAGAGAATCTAACAAGCTAAATGCCTAAATCTCAGCAATTTGATCCCAAGCTTTTCAGCTGAGACCATGAGAAGCTGATAGCCTCTAGGGATATGGCTCACAGAAGAACCTGTGAGGCATACTAACAAGTGGGTTAGACCTGCATCATGTAGCTTTTTATAACTTTTTTTACCTAGGTATGGCTTTGTATATGTGATCCATCAAGACAGCTTTGATCCTTTGGAGCACAGCAACTAACGAAAAAAAAACGGCTAGGAGAAAAGATACACATATAAAGAGTTAGGGATTATAGGGGCTTGGCTATGATGGACAGACACAGGCACTCACTGTCTAAAAGATAACACTAGGCATAATACTTTTTTTTTTTTAACACAAGCTTTCCCAATATCCTACAATGTTTCACACAGAAAGACCCACACAAATATTCTGAACAATGACTATAAAGAGTAAGGGAACAAACAGAAAAAGACTTGGTAGTTTGAAAGGAAAGATTCACTGATGAAACACCCAGGAAAGAGACAGAGCCCAGTCAAACTTTCCTGTCTCAGACTTAGTTAGAAAGGACCATGTGAAGGCTGACTCTAACCTTTGTGTGCATCGCTTCAGCGTAGTAGCTGTGGCCACCACAGAAAAATAACAATATACTTAGGTGGATGCACTCAAGGAGGCATCTCTTGACCGCTTTTCTTAGTGCTGAATGGAGGAATTTATTTTTCAGTAGACTCTAAATTGTTGTTACCCCTGCTTAAAAAACCAAACCAACAGGCAATTCAAAGGGGCTATTTATGAACTGTAAACCTGAAACTTTGAAATAATGGGAAAATGAAATATTTCAGGATTCATGAGATTCAGCATCTCCACTCTTTTAGCAGAGATTTCTTATAACCTTGACTTTAAATGCTGAGCTACATAATGCATGATTATATATTTAAATCCCTATTTGACCTCCTAAGTGAACACCACTTTAAGGAAAGACATTACTAATGGGATTGAAAACATGCAATGAAAATAAATATGCAATAAAAAATGCAGTCTTACTCTCACTAGAATATTTGGTCAAATTAGGTTTTTTTACACTGAGTGGATTCAAAAATGTTAAAGCAAATTAGAATTCTATCTTTTTAGTAATTTCAAGTATTTAGGGATTATTATTTCATGTTCATGGAGATACGCATTTTTGTTCTGATGTTAGGTTTTTAAAATATTTAAACTCCATTTCTTCCTGTGTTATAATTTCTGCAGTGTCCTGATGAACTTAATATATAAATATATTCTTTTATCAGATTGGAGATGCAAAACTGTATCATTTAAAATATTCATGCCTTCAAAATCAAAGCACCAATCAAAACATGGTGATTCAACCTTGATACTTCAGAAATACACCACATTTTGCTATGCTTCTTTTTCTTTATTGTCCACCAGTGCCTTTCTTTTTCTCTCTGCTCTCTCACAAAATGTCCATATTCAGCTTTATTTCCGAGGCTATGCTTGAGGTGTCTCAATTCTCAAAGGCTCCTTGCAGTAAGTTCTGCTGCCCTCTGTTCCTGTTTCACTTCCAACCATCTTCATTACTCATGAAGCTTGACAACTTACAAGTAGGTCTCTGTCCTGTGCGCTCACACTTGTACCTTTGGTTCAGCCCCATCCTCACACTCTCCAGCCCCATCCTTAGAAATGGTTATTAGTACTTTTGTGGCTCATCACTGCTTTTCTTACTGAAGTATTCCTGCTACCCCTGGGATAATTTCATTACATCAGAGTTCTCCTAATATCTCTTTTTTTTTGTTTCTCAGAATTTAATGAGGTTGCTTCTTGCTACTCTTATTGGAGGGTTTTCACTCACCACTATTCAGATACAAATTTCTCTCCCCCTGTTTTAGAAATAGTTTTTGGTTTTACTGACTGCCCTTCAGAAGGATCTCTTCACTGCTTTCAGTAGTCAGCTTATGAACCCAGAAATGGATAAAAGAGTTGTGGACTAAACCGTCAAAGATGTAAGACTTTTGCACAAAATTCCCACAGAGTTTTGGATTCTTTTATAATTGTCTATGATACCAAGTAGAGCTTTATGCTGTACTTCATTCATTGCAACCACTTTCAATATGCTTCTTATTTTATTTCAGTTTTACCTGTCTATCTGTCATTCCAGCTTCTGGATATATCCAGATCTACAAAGAGTTCCAACAAAGACCTTGGGTCATTCCTTCCTGTATTTTTATCCTGTTGCTAGTTAGTTGGAAATCTTGGAACAGTGTAGTTCAGCTTTACCCTGGTAAGCATCTTTAACACATGTAGAAAGTGGACTGAAACTGTTGTTAGCCTGGATATTTTGAAGGCAAACTTTGGAAACTGCACTTCTTTCTAGTTTTATCATTTGTACAAAAATTCCAAATTAATTGAGCCTATTGTGAATTCATTTTTTGAAGGAAATGGATCTATTTTACTTAAAAGAACGATTATGATGCTTTAAATCTGAGGCCAATTTGCAATTTTTATTTGTTTTTTGTTTATTGCATTGAAAGCAACAGAAAGATAAATATGCAATAAAGTCCCATTAATCATACTCTTCATAAAGTAGAAAAATGTGTTTCCAAAATTTACTTGGGGAAATTAGATGCCTAACTCCCTTGAAGTTTACAGATACTTTAAAAGTTTCCTTAAATAAATAAAACCCTATTTAAAGTTATGATCCAAGTCTCCTTGATTTTCAGCAAAAGTATCCCCATTGACTTCTGTTTAAGTCTCTGAAAGCATGACTACACAAAAGGTTAAATAAAGAATCCAAAATTCTGCCTGTTTTGGCACATGTTGAGTTATTCCTTAGAAGGATGCTGAATTAATGTCCTTGCTGTTGCAAAATATTAAGCAAAAATATATAGTACTATTTGACACGTAGGAGTGCAAGTTTAAACAAAAGCAGAGCTTATATATTGCTTTTACATTCTATCTGCCAGTCAAGCTGAAACTTTATAAAAAATGGCAAAGCAATTTTCAGTCATGTATGGTATATCCTGTAGGTCAAATTCTTTTATGTAAATCTCTTTCACTTGAGTTTTTAAATTTCAATAAAAATGTAATGATAAAAGTGTGGCTTTTATTTCTCCTTCTTTCTCTAATTCATTCTGAGTTTTGGAGAACAAGTGTTTTATTGAGCATGACACCTAAAAGAGGCATTGTTTTAAAAAGGTGTTAAAACAAGAGTCACATATGTTTTGGATAATGGAAGTATTACAGGAGGCTTCCCCACACAACCTTTCTTTCCTGTAAGCTGGGGCTCATGGAGCTGTTTCTGTAGGTTAGTTTGAGTTCACTTGAACTCTTCAGATCACCAGATGAGGGTAGCTTACCTGATGACTAACAACAGCATGGTGCATTTCAGAATTTCCCACTGTTATTTTGCTTTTCGTTGCTGTTTTCATGAGAGGTTCCTGTCTAATGAACATAAAATATTCTTAGTGCTAAATTATGCCTAAAATTAGACCATAATTAGCTTCTCCCAGCCCCTAAAAAAAAAAAAAAGAAAAAAGAAAGAAATAGAATTCACTGGTTTCAGAGCTTACCTAATAGGACATGCTGTTCTGAGTCAGAATTCAGTTGTCATGTCAGACTTTCACTTTGTAGTGAACAACGTAAGGAAATGGGTCCTAAGCTGATCTCCCTTCAATATGTAGATGACTGAATGGCCTCTGAAACACTCAGCCTTTTCGCCTGCCTCATTATTTACTTTTGAAGTGAAGAAGAAAGACGACATGCACCTCTGAGAGCTACAGTATTTCCTAGCAGCAAGATTCACTTTCATGTGTGATGTGGGTTAGATCCCAAACATTGGATAATATGACACATACTATGCTATTGTACACGTTGTGAATAATAAACATTATAGAAATCCACACAGGGAATACCACGTGCTTTTTGGGGCAAATTCTGAATTCAGAAACATAGCTGCAGCTCGGGGAAGATTTTAAACACCAGTCAGATGGAAAGTGTTTGTGTGTATCTTCAGTTGTAGAAATACAGTTCTTTGCAAATACAGGAAGATAAGCTTGTTTATACCACTGGAGAGTAAATATTAGTGGTGTTTTTGTTTTTTTTTTTGTCTGAAATATGATTGCCTCAGGATTTTTTGGAACAAGTTAGTGGCAATGTTTGTACCACAGGGCTAAAAAAAGCATAGGCTGGAGTAAGAAGAACTGGGCAGGAATTAATGCTTTTGATTTGATGAATTATCTGGAGGTTTACATTATTTCCTGTCCTTAACCAAATCTAGAAAAAAAAGGAGCAATGAAAGCAAACTGAACTGAAACAAATCTTTGTTGGGATTAAGGGTTTTTTTTTTCCAGAATGCCTTTGGATTTTAGTGTTAAAAGAAATTGTTCTGATAATGAAATGAAAAAGAGCATTTCTATGCAGCAGCTTAGAATATTTTGTTCATTTTCCAAACAATTTGAGGCAACATAATGCAATCCACCATTTCCTTCCTGAATTGTTTTATCTTTGACCACTCAAACTTTTCGATTGAATTTAATTTTCAACTAAAATTTGTTTATTTTGCACAGGTTCCCAAGAACCACCAGTATGAGTGACTAGTGACTATGTGAAGGGAAGGGGAAGAAGTAACTTTCAGTTTATTAAATGTTTCAAAATCTGTGAAAAATTTGTTCGAATGAAAATTCTGACTGAAAACCAAATAAGTTAAAGATCCTTTTTTTGTTTTTCTTAACCCTCTCTCCTGTTAGAAACAATATGGAAGTTGGTTTAAAAATAATTTTTCCATGCCATGCTGTTAATTTCCTGGCACAAGATATTGTCATACACTAATTTTGTCAGTAGTATCACTATATTAGATAATGAAGATGACATTAATCTGTCTTTCCTCTTTCTAGAAGCCCATGTGAAGTTTTTGCCTTGGTCCAGAAAAAAGCTTAACAACAAACAATTCAATGACTGGTTTGAGTTCTGAAGAATAAGGACATCTATTCCCTTGTGTTATTTAGAAGCTTGTTGGGGATTGCACAAGGACACTTACACATGTAGTATATAGTTTTATTTTTTTTCATTTGCCAACCTGTTCTGTCCTGACAAATTCTCTGGATAATTCTTCCAGCATGCCATCTGATAGGGATCAATTCCTTCCACTTTCTGCTGTTACCTGGAAACTCTGGTAGGAAAAACTTTTTAGTTCTGTTTGTTCCTAAACAGGCCTACCAGTAATTCAGTCTCATCTACAGTTATCTCCTCTGTTATCAACTCAAAAAAACATACCTTCTGCTTCCTAAAGTATTAAGTACATATTGGTAACTCCCTGGAGGGAAATGTGAACTGACAGGTAACAGAGACAGTACTCTTGCTGATAATGAGAGTGGAACCTTTTCTTTTTAATGTACAAACTCAGCTTTTATTCATCTCTGCAGTACCCTTATGTTCTTAAAGAGTATCAAACATATTATAACATCAGAATCAGTTAATGTTACAGAAAGCCCACAGTCTCTGACACTTTCTCCATGGGACTGCACAAAAAGGATATCACCTTGTCATGTCATCCAGAAATGGAATGACTTCTAAGGACCCTGTTTTACAAATATTCACCCATCTGTTTATCTTTATGCTCTGAGAACAACTTCAGTGGTTTTTCTGGAGTTGCCTGCTGAGTCTTAGGGTCTACATGTGTGTGAGTTCATGTGGGACTGCAGACTAATGAGGCAGCAATCATCCTGTCAGTTCAGGACTGTATTATCTACTCTTAATAAGCTCAGGGCTTGGCATAGAATTTGTAGTGGGAATACTGTAAAGCACAGCCACATACATGACACAAAACATAGGAAAAGCATATGTAGTTCATTGTTTTAGCTTTACAAAATTATTCTGTTCATATGGAATCTCAAAAACACTGACAAATCCCTCCATGTTAAAAATACATCATTTCATCTAGCATTAACATGGGAAGATGGCAAGATATTTGTATCCTTCTACCCACTTGGCTTATGCCTGTGAAATAAATATTTTTAGTAACATTACATTGTGGGAACCCACTGTGATAGACAACCATATTCTGCAAAATCCTCAGTTTTTGTTGAAGTTAAGACATATGTAAGACAAGCCTTAGTGAGCTTAGAGAGCAGACCACTGAATACCCATGCTGAAACTGATTACCTGTGTTTTAGGTGCAAAGAATTAATAATAGCCAAAGTGTAAAAGGAATTTAATGTCTTCCTTGGCTGTCTGGTTTTTTCTCTGTTTTTTTTTTTCCTCAAGTTTAAAATGTCACTATTTAAAACACTCAAGAGGTACAGTAAAAACTTAGCAATTGAATGGAATTTTCTAATGTCAGCTGGACTGCATTTGGATAACACTGGGACTTATCCTCTCTTGTAACTGCAACTACTGTTAATGAGAGTGATACAGAAATGTTACAAGAAAAATCCTGTGCTGGTGATGGAGCGTTCTTTCAATACTTCTATGTAAATATCCATGCCTTCAACTATATTCACAAAAAGCACTAATGGAATACCAGAGAGAGCTTCTTACAGATAGGAGAAACACGGGGCTAATAAGTGACAGAAATGATTGACATTAAATAGCTCCCTTTTTTATACATTAAAGATAGACTTTATTTAAAAATTTTGCCTTTAAAATTTGATGCCAGTAGCTCATAACGAAGTGCAGAACTGGAACCTGGTAAATTTTTTTTCATAGCCTCTAAGTAGTATTGATTCCCATTAAATCTTACTGGTAATTATTGAATGATAGTTAGTAGTTTCATAGTTCACAATCTTAACGTATTTTGCATGGCAAACTAGATCATGTGTATTTTTCCGCAGAAAATATTGGCTACTTTCTGAATATAAACAAAATTAGAGATTTACTGTAGTATCTCTTATGCCAATTGGATAGGAAAGAGTGTTACCACACATAAATTTTCACTACTTGGAATTTAAATACATAAAATTTAAAAGAAAGTAAGATGAAACAGTAGTTGTACTTAAGTTTCCATGGATCAGATTCTAAATGCCTATTCCTTTCTCATGAGATTATTCTGCCAGAATATCCTTACTTTTCTAGTTTTTACATCTGCAAAGTTCAGTTAGGTCCCTTCCGTTTTTTCCAGGAACTGACAATGCAGTACGTAACCCTTACCATAGTTAAATCAAAGATGACTGGGTAACTTGCACACATATTCTGATGGAATACTCACCAGGTCAAGAAGATCAAATAGCTACTGTCTTTAAACTATGGTTTTACTTTGATGAGAGCCCTTAATTTGGCTTCTTCTCCCCACCAAGGTTCTGGTATCATAAGAACGTATATACAGTCTACATGAAATAGAATAATCAGACCTACTTCTCCTAAATTTGGCTGAAATAAATCAATTGAGGGGAAAAACCACAATGACAATAGCCATCAGATAAACAAAAACCCCAAACCAAGCCCAAACAAACAAAAACCCAACCCAAACCAAAAAAAAAAAAAACAAAAACAGAGGCAACCAGGCAGGAATCACAAACAGCTTGGTACTGATTTTTTAGAAGTTTCTATGCCAATGAGTTATAAAAAAATCTAAGCCAGGGTACTTAAACCGTGGTTGGTTTTGGTTGATTGGTTTTGGTTTGCTTAGTTTGGGGTTTTCTTTTTTTTTTTTTTCACGTAAAGAATTGCAGCCACTAACTGGGATTTTAAGTGGGAAATCTGGGGATTCGCTGCCATGAATTATTGCATTTAGCTGCCTAAGCCTGCCAATCAGTTTGCTTTGGGAACTTCAGGTATGTGTGGGACCAGGGACATTTTCTTGAAAGAGATGGGTTTGCATGTAACCAGCTGAGAAAGAGTCACCTTTTTCAAAGCATTCAGCAACAGTACTCTGCCTTTTTTCCAGGTGTATTTATTAATTAAAACAAAGCAAAACAACACAAAACAAAGCAGCTCCCCCAAAAGAAACAAACAATTATTAAAAAACCCAAACAAGTAGAAAAACTATTGTCTATAAGCTCAGTTGAAACCAAATATGGGTTTTAAAAAACAGTTGTACAAAAATCACTGATTCATTGATCAGCATTTAGCAAACATTTCATATTAGAGATTCAGGAAAATAAGAACCTATTTTCAGCTAAAGATGTTTAAAAATTACTTAATATGTTCAAAATGATCAATTAAGTTGTGTCACAACTTATGGGATGAAAGATAGAGGTGACCCTTTCCCTCCACTCAGCACTGGTGAGACCCCAAACTGCAATAGAGAAGATTCCTCATGACCTTCAGGAAGGACTTCCTTACGGTGACCAAGTACTGGCAGAAGTTGCCCAGAAAAGCAGATTAATCTTCCATTTTGGTGATATTCAAAAGCCATCTAGGCATGGCCCTGAGCAACATGCTGAGCATGGAGGTCGGGGGAGTTGACACGCAGAGGTCCCTTCCCACCTCAGCCAGTCTGATTCTGTACAGCAATGATCCATTCTTCCCTCTGAACTATTTACGTGTTTGCTCTCCTTTTAAGTTAATGCAATACAAGACTCACACTTAGGGATTGAGCTCTACTGTTTTATTTTGCTTCCTGTAAAGAAGTTACTAGCCCTCAGAAATATTTCTAAGAAGCAACAAATACTCTTCTCTTGTTCCTGGCCCTGGAGGACAACTAATTTGCGGCACTTTAAGATCAGCTTCCAGGTTTTCTTAAATACATGGCCTTCATAGCCTATCTGTACTTCTGACCTCTCTAAATTTTCTTTTTAACCACTCCCTGAATGCTGCAAATTGCAGTAATAACTAATTAAAGATTATGCAGTAATGATTGATTCTTATGTAACTGTATACTTTACAGATATTGAAATTTTACATAAAACTTTTTTTCTTGATACTGTTTGAAACAGAAAGATAGCATTTTGTCTCATGAGTTAACTGTTTTCATTTTTTTTCCAGAGTTTAATTAGTCTTTAATTACTGGTTAATTATTCTCTAAGTTATCTGCTTTTCATTCACATGTTTAATAGCCGGCTGTATTTCAGCAGCTTGAGGTGAGATCTTTGTACATGAATTTGAAAGAGGGATATTAAAGCAACTTACATGGAGTAATGCTGAAGTCAGCATAATTTGGAATGACTTTTTTAAGATGCAAGATTTCCTTTAAAGAAGTTTTCAGTCTGATTCTTCTGGAGCTGCTAAATAGCCTCTATAAGAGATAACTTAAACATTATGGTTTACTTCTTGCTTGCGCGATTTTTTTCTCTCCTGTGTTCATCTCCTCTCTTCATGCCAGCACTAACAGCGTTTCACAGGATGTGCAGATCTACACTGGGATAACAACATCAATCAGATGTCATGCCCCAGCATTTCAGCCACCCAAATTCAGCAATACTTTCCCTAAAGCACAACTAGATGAATATGTTCCAATTCTGTTTTGATTATCTACTCCTTCCTGGACCCCTGCAAGTTCTTTCTTCTGAAATAATAAAGATGAGACAATGACTGGGTCAGATCTGGGACATGATGGAAAACATCTTCTAAGTGCTTTGGTAGCTGTTACTCACAGCTCAGAGCCTGGCAGAGCTGCAAGATTTGAGGTTAGGAAGGGAAGTGTCCTGTCAGACTGCTATGAGAATGGGAATAGTGAGTTTTTCAGTTCAGTGTATTTTTTTCCTGGTGAGAATATTTAGTCAAATCCCCCCCAGGCAATTTCCAACTGAAAGACTACTCTAGAATTGGCAACCAGCTTGATGATTTCTGTGATCTACCTGAAAACATACATTAGTTGTCTGAAAACATGCTAGATAAGATGTGTTAGATCAGACTTTGAAGTAAATAAAAGGACAATTTGTCAAAATTTATGTAGGAAACACTACCTTGAACTGTGTGAGACATTTCAGATAAAGGATGTTTCCTTCATTCCTTCTCCCTTTCCTTCTCTTAAGTATTTTAGAATAATCTAAAAAAAAACTTCAGAGTAGCAAGGAAATTTCTGTTTAGGATCTCTGCAGATATTGCCTCCTCATTCAAAGGAGAGGAAAATTTAAAAGTCAGAAACTTTAGTCAGTAGGGCTTCTCTGTCAATCTTTCTTTTTTGAAAAATACCCCAAAATTCTCTAGAAGAAAGATTTCTAGACAAATCCATAGTAACTTCACATCCTGAGACAAAAAAAGTAATAAACCCTCCACACAGTAACTTAATAAGAAGCAAACCTCAACTACAACTTGTAGATTGTTTATGAAAGTACAAAATAAATTAATGGCTCAGAAAAGAAGAGGCAAAGTTTCTAAATAAGACCTGATGTCAGAAATACTGAAATCTTAGTGGCTGAGAAGCAAAGGAGAGAAAGATACACTTGACAGAACCGATTCCCATAAAAAAAATTATTTGCATCTTCTGACAAGACATAGAAAAATTTGTGGCCATAGATATGCACTCAAACATGAGGTTAGCAGTCCATAAACTTAGAATAAACAGTCTTTCCAATGGGTGCTCACTCCTAATTTTATCTTACTCTCTTTGATCATTATCCTGCTGCAATGTGTAAGAAAACAGAAACAGTTTGCTCTCTATAGAAGTGACAAAGATGTAGAGAAGGTTCCTGAGAACAGATATTTGTAGTTATAGATAGGCATCTTACCTTTTCCTTCACTCCCTCAATCACTTAGGATGTAAGGATGTGTAAATACAAATTAATTTGGGTTTTCAATAGGAGGAACAAAAGATGGTAATCTTATAAATATATTTGAGCGTGAATAAAGACAGGTATTTCTCAGAGAAACAGAGTCAAAAAGACAATAAAAAATTCCAGATGTGAATTTGTCTTTTCAACTGCAGAGACAGCTTGCTGCAAACCAAAACAATCCCCTGAAAAAACACCACCTCTTCTAGGGACAAACAAGTGTGTCTGGAATCATGGAGAGCTTGCATGCACAACATGGGAGGAGGTGAGATCTCTGATTCCCTAAGTGGCTTTTTTGGTCTGAAGAAGGAGAGAGGTTTGCATGTAAGAACAGCAAAACTGGTCTTTGTGAATACATCTTTATCCAAATGTAAATTTTACAGCAATTATAAATTGAATTCAGTGAGGTTACAGTGGTTACAATTGAGGGAAGAAATTAGATATTAGCTCAGTATTTCTATTTGTTAGGACAATGATGAAATTGTTCTACTGCAGCTCATTATTCAATAGTGTTTAAAAATTCTGTGCATATATTTTCCTTGGCTAAACTTATCATATCAAAATAATTTTTCTCTCTTTGTTATGAAAGTTGATTTAATATAGTGCATTTTCTTCGACACTAGATTTTCAATAAACTTAAATTCAACACTGGGAATACTGAATGGTTTGAAGGAATTAGCATATCTATTTGAAATAGTGTTATGGAGAAGGAAAAACCCAGGATATTTGATTTTCAAAAAAACTTCTAGTAAAATTTGAACTTGTATAAACTGATCCCTGGCTTTTTGAAAATAAGAGGAACCAATTTAAAAATATGAAATTGGAGCTTGAACTGGGGGAGGGGGAGTGAACTAGCAAAGAAATACTGGTCATTATAATATATGTTATCAACAGGCTCCCATAAATAGAATCCCAATATCTAAAATTAAATATATCATATACGTTGGGATTAAAAAGAGTCATTGGTTTATTGTGGGCTGCTTGATGTACACAAGTCAGAGATATGTACTTTGGATCTCTTATTCTCATTGCTGACTGCAGATTTAATGCAATTATTATCCAGGGCTCAGTGTTTTCAAATGAGATTTAGTATTCCTTCTCCATTAGACTGCTATAGAGGAGGAAAAGAAATTTTAACAATAATTTTTTGTGTGTGAAAATGAAAAAAAACCCTGTTACCATTTAGAAAGCTCTGTTGCAAGAGACTTACATGAGTTCTATAATTGTAAAAGACAGACCCTGCCTATGGAGTTGCTGATCCTTGATCATCACAACTTCTGGGCCAGCTGCTTTTTTAAGCAAGCACACCAAATAAAGTAAACACAAATACAATATTCTGTCACTTCTCTGTATGGAAAAATAATCTTTTGGACATAAATTTGAATCCAGGTATGGGAGGAAATATTGAATGTCACAGTATATGGGGGTTTGGGGGTTTTGTTTTTGTTTTTTTTTATATACTGTAGAGTAAGCATACATCATAGCTATTTGAATCTAAACAGAAGCAACCAAGAATATTCAACTTTATGTTTTACCTGCTATGCCTAAGTTCTCAGTTCTGACTTTTTTTTCAGAGAGACTCTGATGGTGTAAAATGTTTTTTATCATGACCTGCCGGTCTGCAAGGCAGCATGAGATTATCTAGCCTGTGAAAAAAAAACCCAAAAAACCAGAGTGGGGTAAAAGGCAGTTGCTTGGCTTTATTCACTGTCTTTATGTTAGGCAGTAGACATAAGTGACCATAATAATTGCAAAGAGCTACTCATGGTAAAAGATGTCAGCCAAGGCTACTAATCCTGCTGGGATGACAAACTACAATAAAAAGAATTCTCAGGTGTATTTGTTTGAGGCCGATTTAAAACACTTTAAAAATATTGTTTGTTCGTTCATTTGTTTCTTTAGTATAGGTGGTTAAGTAATGCCTTAGATCAGAGCCTGGATGTTTATCACCTAGGGTGAGCCTGTCAGGGTCTATAACCAGCTTTCAAAAGTGCATGATCTTGAAAATTTGTTCTCTAAACATAGCACTTCTTTTGAATGGAAATGTTGTTTTGCATGGGGTGAATCAAGTCAGAGTCTTGATTGTAGCTGTTCCAGAACTGTAATCCTGACTTGGTTACTGGCACTGTGTTTGGTCTTGGATACCTCCCAGCTCTGTGCCTTAGTTTTCCTGCCTGTAAGATCTGGAGAACAATGACTGACTCTGAGACCTAATTAGCTGTTTGTATAGAACAGGGAAGATGTGAAGTGCTACAGTGTTACTAGTTTGACTGCCTAAGAACTGTTTTAAAGAGCAGCCTAGTAAAATCAAGAGTGCTTTTGTCCCATGTATTTATCTGTACTTGTTCCTCTAGATGACCTAAAAGGGATTAACAGCTATTCCTAGGTTAATTGGCCTCCATGGCATCCCTTCTATACAGTCTGGAAGGGATATGTAGGCTGCAAATCCAAATCCCCAGATGCATTTTAGCAACTAACATGGTAAGTGAATAAGCTGGTTTTTATTAGTTTTTCAAGCAATCTGATGGATTTTAGTAATCTAGAATGGCCCAAATCAAATGACAGCTGCTTTTGCATATTTTCTCTGCAGATGTCATTTTAATTACTAACATCAGTGTTACATGTACCTCCTACAAGCTAATACTGTAATTCTTCAGCTGAAGATTTTCAAGCATTTCAGATACTATCTGAGCTTAAGTACTTGTGTGAAAGACTAAAAATAATAATGAAGCACGTCCTACAAATCAGAATGTCATTCTTCTAACTCGTTGGAGGGTGGCAATACTTCTGTCTGTTGGGCAGACAAGAGCAGTTGTTATCAATTACTTTAACATGAGTTCACAACACCATCCAAAACAGTCCAATATTCATTGATTGTATTATTTGGGCAATTGTAATGTCCTTAGAAAAGGTTTTAATAACAAAAGCATTGCATTGGAGAAAAAAAATTGGTTTCAAGGGAAGTTAGACTTCTAACTGCTTTTAAATAGCTGAACCCTAGTCTCATTTTTTAGTGATTTAGCCAAAATTATCATGTCAGTATGCCATATTACTAAAAGTTGCCAAACATCAGATGCACCGGAGCTGGAAATCACATTTTTTTTCCAAAGCTGCGAAGCTGCCATTCAAACATAAGTCTGTAAAACCTGTGATGAAGAAAATGTGAGGCATAGATTGTCTATGAACAAATCTATAGTATTTCAAAGGTTGAAATCTTGGAGGAGGCAGCTGACTACTAAGACAAGATTCAATACTTACAAGATACAATGGTATGAATAATGAAAAATTCATTTTAAATGAAGTATTTAATGACTGGAAACAGCTGTAACCTTGATAACACTGTGTGCTTTTGGACTGCTGAAGGATAGTATAACTTGTTCGAAGAACCACAAAGCTGGTGAAGGATCTGAAGCACAAGGACCTGTGAGGAGCAACTGAGGGAGCTGGGGGTGTTTAGCCTGGAGAAGAGGAGGCTCAAGGGTGACCTTATCACTCTCTACAGCTCCCTGAAAGGAGGTTGTAGCCAGGTGGGGATTGGCCCCTCCTGCCACACAACCATGCACAGGGTGAAAGGACATAGTTCTAAACTGCATGAGAAGAGGTTTAGGTTAGACATTAGAAAAAAATTCTTCACAGAAAGGGTGATTATATATTGTCATATGTTGACCAGGGAGGCCATGGAGGCACTGTCCCTGGAGATGTTTAAGGTACTTAGTGCCATGGTCTGGTTGACATGGTGGTGTTCAGTCATAGGTTGGACTAGATCTCAGAGATCTAAACAATACGCTAAATCATAACTATTCACTGTTAAGAAAAACAACTCTCTTTATGTTTCTATTGAATTTATCAGGTAAGCTTTGTATAGATGGAGGTAAGTGATTTTACTACCTCATTTTGTTTTACTGCCATACCCAAACAGCAAAGGTTTTATCAAGCAGTTTAACTGCTTCAGTTATTTCAGTCTTCACTTCACATGTAGGTCATGGTTTATGTTATCCTTACTCCTAGGAACATTATTATTTGTATCATTTAGGACAGATGGAACAGGGACTTCTGAAAACACACAGAGATCCATTTATTCCTTTGAAAGACTAAATAAAAAAAATACACCCACATGTGAGGAATTCTGGATATTCTTTAGTGTGTCAATACAACAAACATATAAACTACCTGTGAAGAAAGCAAGCATTCAACATCACTCTAGCTTGTGATGATGATGATGATGATAATAATAATAATAATAATAATAATATTGATGCTGTCAGTGTTAGAGTTCTCTTGAGTTGGTGTGAGGAAGAGGGACAAGAAAAAGGTATTTCACATGGTTGTTTAAGATGTTAGTTTGTCTTTTACTGTAGTTAAACAGATTTGTTTTCTTTTTCAAAAACATTACTGATAGCAAGTTTCAGGTAAGACCTGTATAGAAAATAGATGGAGTATACAGGTTAGACATAAAGATCCAGTGGTGTTATTACTGGAAGCAGAATACAAGCAGAATTACCTTATAGAAAGAAGCAGAGAGAACATGTGCAAAGGGAAACACAGCATCATACATATATATAAAAATAAATATTAAATATACAGAGGTGTATACGCACACATTGAAAATCATTTGGTAGATATAACCCTGGGCTTAGTAACAGGGGAAGTTTTCTTCTGTGTGCAGGGTTGGCTATAGGAAAGCACTGGGTTTGTTTTTAAAAATATTTTTAGAGAACAGTAAGAAAATGATGGGAAAAAAGTCATATTGCTTTTTAAAATTGATTCATGCTTTTGTGATTCTCCAGGTGCATTTTTCGTCTTTACATTTTACAGTATAAACAGGGAGTGAGAATTAGCTCTCTATTTACCTGTATACACCTGATCACTTTTCATTGGCAGGTATATGCACCAAGCTCTTAGTTGAAGAAGCTTTATAAGTCCTAAAATATAAGTCCTAATGAGCTTTATAAGACCTAAAATATAGAAGACATTCAGTGTGAGAGGATAGGACTCTACCAGGTGCATACATGCACTTAGGAACTTTTGTTCTTTCATTTTCTGAGAGAGAGAGAGAAGGAAGACCGTCCAAATAATATCAGAAAAAACATCAGCTTCAAAGTCTGAGAGCAGTGTGATGAAGTCATGTGGCAAAGCATTAAATACAAAGAATCCCCCAACTGATATTTCCAGTCTGGTTGATCATAAATTATTTTACAATGTTGCTTGGCATGTGACTTATCACAACATCCCAACACGATCCACTGGAAATAGCTCACTGCAGTATAATATATCAAACATGTAGAAGCACAGGAGGAAACTGTGCTCACCCTAATGAAATACAGATTTTGTCTATCCATTTTGTTAATTACCAAAGTACCTCAGATCTAATTATGAATCTATCTTTAATATCCTTGCTTCACCCTGCACATCATGGGCATACCATAGTAATTATGCTACATAAAACTAAATAGAAGTTATGTCCTCTGGTGTTTGATTGCAGAATCTTTAACTCTGTGTATGGGGATATTTTAATTTCTGGACTAATTTTATAAAAATATTACTTAGATCAATCCTATTCTCACATCCTTTAGCTTTTGAAATTATGTTATGAATGCTTGATGATAGATTTTATCCAATGTATCTTTAAAAAATCTTCTAAATAATCTATATTTAACCACAAGGTTGACAAGTCAGTGTTTTGTTCTCATCTGAACTGCCCCATTCCACAAAGAAACAGCCTTCCTTAGCAATCTCCTTAATTAAGGAAACATGGGGGAGAGCTTTTATGCTTCTTCAATACTTAGAACCTACAGATTGGAGGTCAGTTCTGGAAGACATTTTCAGTCTGGTAGCACTGTCTGCAGGTAGTGCAGTGCTCTGGTGCATGCAGAGACCTTGGGATCACTGAATGGGCTTGGGGTAGAATAAGATACAAAACATGCAAAATACTTAAAAGCGGCCTAGGCAGATATTTGCTAATAAACCTTTAACCTTGATAGTGCTGTATCTGTACGAAGGGAGAAGAAAAGGGCTCACTACCAGTCTGGTTTCTGTCCTGTTGCTGGAAGGGAAACTGGGCATAGAGGCAGGGATGCAGCTGTGATGCAGCAGGATAGACAGCTGGATACCAAGGAAAGGACCATTTTGGGTACCTAACCAATATGACTTCCTGTGCTATGTCCATTTGATCCCAAATTTCTCCCAGCATTGAACAACACACTACAAAGAGGGGGCAATTAAGAGGTAATCATCACTTGGAGAACTAGAAAGAGAAGCCCTCTTTTTTTATTGCCTAGTATGCGAAACACTAGAAGCTATGTTGCATTTTAAAACTCAATACCAGTGATATACCTCAATACCTGTCATGATATCTGGTAGGGAAGATTGGGGCGTGGGGAGCAGGACAGAGCAGTAGGAAAGTGTAGTATGAAAATTTCTCAGAAAACTCAGTGTAGGGAAATGACAAACTGATTCAAAGTTTTAATGCCTAGGGAACATTTGACTAAAAACTTCAAAAATGTAAGATAATATAATAGCACTATTGTGTCTGAGAACTTGAAAGCAGAGACAACAGCAGAAGTCAAATCTCATGTTCACAGCAGTAGTGGAATGTAGAACTCCCATTGTCTCACACTCTGAAGAATGAGAACTTCATTTCTCCTTCTACTCATTTCTTATAGTAGAAGAAGAAAAATGTATAAACTCCATAAGCTCTCTTGCCTAGTTATATTTCAGTTATAAATAAAGACAATATGTCCTAATTTAAAAGGATATTTTTCCTGCCAGAAGAGTAGCATGATGAGTTTTTAAATGGAGAACAAAGAAGTAGTAGTACAGTATGTTAAATACAAATGAGACAGCTATCACATTTCTATTCTATACTTGAAAATATGCCCACCTTTTCTTACATTCATCCTTAAATAGCAATTCTGGCATAATTTTTCTACTACTACATGTAGATTGCTATTGTCTGAAAAATTTTAATCTGTATATTCATACCTTTATGATAACAGCTATTAGACAAAATTAATAAGAAGTCTGTTGCCAGCACCCACAGGATTTGATTGTTATTTTCAAGGAAGAAGCTGCAAATTTAGTTTCCAGCATTGTTCCTTGATCAATTAATTCTGTTTCAGTTCAAGAGCATGTATTTTCATATGTAAGTGGCCATATCTCATTTTAAGAGTTGTCTTTCAAAGCTAATGAATGAGTGCATAGAAGTGGTGTTAGTAAAAGAGAGGATGGCAGGCATATACCTCCAGATACTGTGCTTTCACTGAAAATACTCTTTGAATTGGAGAGTCAGCTGTAATACAGGGTTTGTATGACATTATTGCAGTTCATGCCTTCCCTTAACTAGACAACATGTACTTTATCTGTGGATTTCTAAATTTATCTGTTAATGGAATAATGACTGTTCTTGTGTCCTTTTTTCCTCAGGTCTGAATTTTACAGTAGAGGGTAAATCTGTCTTGGACCAGAGAAAGAGCTCAGTGATGTCAGTGAGATGTTAGAAACCAAGACAGAACCTGTTGGTGGATGGTGGAGTGGGAAGTGAGTTCCTGAGCTAAGCAGTCTAATCCTTGATCACTCTGAGGAAACACATCAGAGTCCTTCTTTACATAATTGTCAAATTTTGGTTTATAAAAAAGTATTTTTCCCTTGCCATAATATCTTCTCTTTATATCTACTATCCCCCCGGATAATTGCCTTTTAATCTTACTGCCTAGTATTTAGAAAGACTTTCCTAGTATATGAACAGTTTATACTGTGGCCAAAGCAAAGGTCTATTGCACCCATAAAACCAAAAGTACACTAAGCAGGATTTAAATATTAGGTTTCTTTTAAATTTAGACATAAGAACAGTAAGTAATAATATGTGTAAAAACATTTTTTCACACTGCAGCCCTGAAAAAACTGTAATGCTTTAGGGAACAAGATTCAGACCTTCAGCTAACTGTGCCTAGGCAAACTCTATAAGGCCCCAGGTCTGTTAGGAGCATTAACAATTTTCTGTGAGAACTTGTGATGTGAACTGGAACTTGTTACATGTCTTTTCTTGCTAGGATGTACAGTTTTGAAAGCATGGAGTATGTAAGTGTTTGAAATATGGATATATGTTCAAAGCAAAGGCACCAGAACTATAAGCAACCCGCTCATGGGCAGTTACTGCTCACTGAAAATATGCAACCTTTAAGGAAATGAGGAGCCACTGGGCAGGGAAGAAAGAGCTAGGCAGGAGGACAGGGGACCTGTCACATCAACTGCCCTGAGCATTCCACAGAACCTCTGACCCTGCCAGAGGCCCAGGACTCAGACATGTCAAGAAACTCAGATATTTTGCCCACATCAGTGCACCACATGGAAGAGCTCTGGATCCTGCTCCCTCCTCTGGGGTGAGGGTGGCTGCTGAGGGGACCAGCACCCCAATACTGAATGCTCACAGTGGATGTTGCATATGGCTGCCAAGGACTGACTGCTTACAAGGTGTACTGACAGCAACTGAAAATGAGTACGGACTAAGCATTAGTATGAAGGGTGTCAATGAACGTCAACCTAGTTAAGCTTTTCTTTGGAGCTCAAACTGACCAGGCTTATCAGTCTTATAACCATCACAATGATATTTAGGTGTCTGATACATCCTTGTACATCTATTCAGTTGCTGCCATGTCAGTTTGTTTATTAAAATTATTCTTTTCAGTGGTTTTAGCCCCACATGCTGTACTTTTAAAACTGATATCGGCAAGATTTTACTTCATATCTGACCACAGTCTTCATATTACAAAGATAAACAAGCCAAGTCTCATTTCCTTTTTATGATAGAGCTACAGAAAAATATCAAGGAATCTGAATAAACTCTGGTCCAGGGTTAAGCAACCTGAACAGGACATGAGAAACTATGACACGAGAAATCGCAGGACATGACAGATAAACGATATGAGAAGATGCCAAATGTTACAATTAGCACTGTGACACCAGGGTTTCAGAGGTGGTTAATGGGGAGGTGAGCGAGACCTGAAGCTGAACATCACAGAAAACTGGAGTGGAGCACTGAAGACCTTTTGGGGAGAACAGCTTTACAGGATGAACAGCACTTAGGCCGCCTTGTTAGTTGAGCATGTAATGCTGTGATTACCTAGTTAGCAGAAAACTAAATACCAAATTTAACTGTGGATGTAACAAGACTGAACTCAGTGGAGAAAATAATCATCAGTAATTATTTGGGACAGTGCTGGAGTGCAGAAATGATGGTGAAGCAGAGGGTGAAGTAATGGCGAAAAGGGCAATAAAATACATAAATGATGTGTTTGGGTATCTCCAGGGATATCTCCTGTGCTTCACTGCAGCTGGAGGAGGACAATAAAGCAAAGTTGTTCCAACCATAACGCATGTGCTAGCTCTGCTGCCACAATGAGGAGGAACTGGGCTGAATGGAGGGAGGTGCTTTCCCTTGCTAGCAAGGAAAAACCCAGGACAGATGGATTGAGCAACCTGATATCACACTGTCAATGCCTGGTGAGGGCCTGAAAACACCAGCAAACTCCTAAAGGTATTTTGACTGCTTTGGCCTTGTCTGCCTTGATAGATGAATAAAGCACAATTTTGCTAGGTATTCCTCACTGAAATTCATGTTTCCTGGATATGGTAATCTGACTTAAACACTGCACTCTAGACATGTTTTACAATGATAATTTATACTTTTCCTTTCCCATTGTACCTACTTGAATTTGTTTTAAGTACAGACATAAGATGTTTGACTTTTCAACCAGTATCTCAGCAAACACTAGAAACTCAAGGGTATCTTAAAATATAACATATGGTGATCTTCTGACATCCATTACCAAGTTAACACTAAAGATCCTGTTTCTGCCATACCACAAAAGCTCTTCCAGATATGGAATTATTCAAGAGTTAAGTAATTCTAAAATTTCTCATGTCAAAAATCAAGGTACTGTAAACTCATCTAGGCTTTTTTCACAAAAAAAATGGTTAAAATAAGAGTAAATCATGGAGTGAAGGGAAAATGCCTAGATTCTCCTCTACCTATGTTTCAATTAAAGATAATAAAGAAGTTTTAAGAGAATAACACTCCTCCTTTGGAGGACAATGAGTGTGAGTGTACATTTCCCTTGAGAAGGTCTTTATTTACAATCTGATCATATCGATCTTTCTACAAAACCCTGGGGCAGTAATTATACTAAAAGACGAAGAAAGTGAACACATATTTACAGCTAGTGAACAGTATGATAGACTTATTCCTATCTCCAGAACATTTTGCAGAAAAGTCGGTGATGAACCCTAAATAGTTGTTCATACTATGTCACAAACAGAAAACATATATGCTACCTCCTCAGAGCGCTCACTATATCACTTGATTTTTTCATGAAAACACCAGCTGGTGAATTTGCAACTCAGACACAAAATTCAAAATTTGTTTACTCTCATTCTAAACTTGAACTTTTGACTGTATTGCTTGCTTGTTATTAACACAATATAAACCCCCACAGCCCTGACATTTGCTGAATAGGTCAGATTCTCTCTGGTTAATTTGTCATACTTCAATGAAACATATTGAAGTTTTTCAGTGTTAGCATGAAAAACTAAGTTGCTTTTTTAAATGTACATCAGCTTGCCCCAGATTTAGTGTAAAGACAAAGCAGAATCCTTTGGCATATGGGGAACATTTTTTCAGCCAAATAATTTATATTTGATATCCTCTTGGGTTAACAGTTTGGGATGAGATGAAATATAAAATGTTTGCAAAGGTCTATGAAGATCAAGGCACAGAACGAGTAAAATAAGTTTTTTATTAGTTTTGTTATTAAATATATGTTTTCCCATGTGCCTAAGACAGATATCTATTCTGTATGCTATGCTGTGACCCTTCCAAAGCATAAGAATTGGACTCTGAACTTGAATTTTTGCATAATGCCTTGGATATACATACATACTACCTCTTCCCAAATTATTTTCCTCAATATTACCCATTAACCTTGCTTAAATAAATAAATGTCTTTTCAAAGTCTAGTTAGCAAAGTGTATTAGTTGTTCTGTGCTGTAATCATTATACCTACACATCTCCTCAACAGTTCACCCCACATATACAGATTAAATTTCTACTGTCTTTTAAAATCAACAAAGCAAAATATTTCTCACCTCTGTGTCTTTTTTTTCTCCCAACTCAGAAATGTATTGAGGCCATGGGGTAAATAACATAAATAAAAGAGAAAGAAAATAATAACTTGTTTTCCACTACATACCCCTGCAGATTCCATAAGTACTTGGAAAAACAGCTGTAGTAGCAGTATTTTTTTTCTTAAATGTCTAACATGTCTGGTTGCTCTTCCATTGAGACAAGATGTAGAAGGACTGGTCTTCCTGCTGAAGCACCCACTGACCCTTCCTTCCCTTAAAAAACTTGCTCTTTCTTTTCCATGTAGCCTTCTGTTCCATGGTGTAGTTTGATGCTGACTTCCTACTGTTGAAAATGGAGCAGAGCTCAGTGTTGTAAGCATTGTTCTGGTTTCTAGACAGCTTTATCTCCTCCATTATGGAATATAATAAAAGGATTCTGAAAATTTCTAGTTCTATGGTAGCTGTAATGTTTCCTTAAATTAATACAGATTTTAAGGTGGTGATTGTTTGTTATTTTAAGTGGCTTTGGCCTCATTAGAATATAATGAATTTTCAAGGTTAGTACTGTATCATGTAGGTAGTAATAATAAATAATTTCCTTGTCAGCAGGGAGTCAATGAATATTTTGGGACTCCATCTGCAGACTATTTGGCTAGCAGGAATGCACTCTACATATACTTTGCTATTGATGTGCCTGTAAAACTCCTGTTAATTATAATGGGGATTTATAAATGGACATCAAAGGCCAGTTTGTGAGCTCTCTGAAGCCCTGATCCTGCAAAGGCTTATAAATGTGTTTAATTTTCACACTGTTAGTAGTACTGTTGAAATCAATGTGCCTTAATATTAGCTACACGCTGAGTGTTTGTGAGATTGGGGACTGGCAGTGATTTTATACAGAATTTACTCAACTGGCTCCACTAAGTTGGCTTGTTGTGATTTGCATTAAAGTTATAGTCAGAAAACTATGATCTGAAGGGGACACACAATCCTAATTCTAAACAGATTCAAGATCACTGCAGAGTTTTACGTTGAAAAAAAAAAAGCTTTTGGACAGCAGAGCTTTTTTAAAGGGGTAATTGGGCCATGTATAACACAAACTTTAGTTATGCAAAAATAGAATAATTTACAAAACTTACTATAGTTTTACAAAAAGGTCACAAAAACATTAATTTAAAATGTCTTGATCTTTTTCACAGGTGTTACCCAAATTCATTTTTTTTTTAATTGAAATGTAGTCCTAAGATTTTACTAAATCTCATCCTGTGAAATGCATTCTGTGTTATAGTTTTTTACACAACACAATTTCAACATAACTTGTTTAGTCAGGAGAGTCAATAAAAAAAATCAGAATTGACCTTTTTGATATGAACACTACTTGCTACCAGGCTTCTCTAATAAGCAGAAGCTATTACATAAGTACCTATATCAGAGAGCATTGGGGGTAAAAACAGGGAAACGTTATTACTTAAGAGCCCCAGCCAATCTACCTATATGAAAAAGATAAAGTTCCAGACAATAAAAAAAAAAAAGGAAGGCAAATAAAACTTAATGAAAGAAAATGTGTGGGATTGAGCAGAAGTATTCTCCTGTGTCTCACATTTTAAAATCAGGGACTTCAAAAAATTAAACCTCTTCTCACATCATAAAATGCATGGAGGAGAAATCTAAGTGGGCTTCAATTTCTCAAACAGTGGAGGCACGGCGTCCCTTTGTCCTTGCTCGGTTAGTGCATCCCTGTGCTATTTGTCTTTGTCAGACCTATGCATTTGAGTACCTGCACTCCAAAGTCCCAGTTTGGGCTGTGCTCCTGTGCTAAATGGATGCACTGTAGGATATTGACTACTGCGAGTTTGACAAGGCTGCCCTTTTGACAAGGTGAAAGAGGTCATTATATTCACCTCTGGGATGCAGCCAATATAAATCTCATTCTTAAGGAGACACACTGTGTTCAGAAGCTGAGCCACAAGTCCAACAGCCTTCTGGATACTGCTTAAGCAACACAGATTTTAAAAATTATTACAATGTAGTCAGGGTCACCCCAATATGATAGGAAACAATCAATACTATCTATTGTTCTCTGTGGTATACTATCTGTATCTAGGACGAATTCAGGAGATGTATCTTGGGGCTTTCTGTGACAAACAAGTGTTGCTGTTTGAGGGGAAAATCATGAGTGCCGGAATGTCAGCCCATCCACGGGGGAGATGAAAACATATGCAAATGAGCAAACCTCCACAAACCAGTGCATTTCTTAATCTTCTTCATCTGCCCCACCCCTTTTTATGGTTAAGTGAGTTATTGCAGCCCTAAAGCTGTAGAAATCCTAGCACAGTTGCCACTAGAGACTGGGGCTGAATCCCAATGAGTGGAAAGCACTGATTAAATGACAGAACAGTCTTTTCCATTCCAGTAACTCCAGTGGTCAGGCATTGTGAGAGCAAGGACTTTGAATGTCATTGAGCTAAAGGAGCTTTCACACTCATTACCATTCTTTGCATATTCAGCTGCAAGGTGGGCTCTGGGCTTCATGGCCTCCTTAATGCTCTCTTCAGGCTGAACAAAATTCAGAAAATCTCACTAAAGAATCCCATATTGCACCAAGGAACCTGGCCCGCTTTTACAGACCACTGGCAACTGAAAATCTGCTACAAAGAAATAATTTTGATGCCCAAAGGACAAAGCTGACTCAAACACAGCAAAACATGTATTACCACTGCAGAAGCTTTACATTGCAAAAAGCTCAGAAACACAGATAAATACTTACACAACCATAGAACCTCTGAAATATTTGCCAAACAAATACTAAATTTTAAGAAGCTTCTTTGCCTACCTGTTATTTACTATTTATTAGTTTTCTGCATGAGAAGAAAACATAATCCAAACCACCTATGAAAGTGCACAAATTGTTATTTAGATCATGCATCTCTTGTAAGCCCTCAGGAAAACTGACTGTTTTTGAGAGAGGCTGTAAGTATGTGATTCAGATGCCTAAAATCTTCAGTATGTATTTATTATCAGAGATACCTATTACCTTGCCTTTGTGGTTATTTTGCCTTTGTGGCTATTTTTGGCAAATTGTGGCACATAATCTATTTGTAATATCTCTACATTAGGTCTAAATAATCACTACATAAAAGTGAATTATATATGGCTTAATTATATTCTGAAGCAAATGTAAGTCTGCCAAAGAACTGATCTTTGTGAAACCTAATATAGTCTAACCACAGAATAGGTTGTGGTCTCCAATGGAGCAGAAGTCTTTGACTTTGGCCCTAGTGAAAGAAAATGTCGGATAAATTCCAAAGATTCTTTTTAACTCAAATTATCCTTTCTTATGAAATTGATGGCAAATTTTACTGCTAACAGTTTCTCACATCCCTCCCTTGTTTTAAAGGCACAGCTGAAGTGGAAGCTTGTTGTTGGCAGTCTGCATAGCAAAGAATTGATGGCTGTGTGTGCAGGATGCTGACTAGCTGTACATTTGTCATGTATAGGAAGGTATATTCTTACCTTTCGATCAATCCCTAATAAATTTATTTTCCAGATCCTTTCCTTTTTATTTCCCTCATAATTCATGTGAATATCTGTCTTAACCTAAATCTCTAATCTTTTCGTATGCATAGGTATTTACAATCATTTGTAAGAAACACATATATTTAAAATGTCCTCTATCTTTCTGCCTGTTTTACAGCTGCCTTCCCAAATGGCTCTATGCAGGCTGCTGTCAGAACATCTTTCCTCACATTGTTTAGTATTCAATTCACTGCTCGTTGCCTTAATCCTCTTCACTCTCTTCTATTAAAAAGGGGATTAAGAATTTCTAAAAATAAAAATAAATGTTGAAAAGTTTGAAAAGGTGATGCAAGTAACTGTGAGCAACTAGCAGTGTAAAGAGTTCAAACATTCTCTAATTAAACACCAGTGCCAAGGAATGTTAAATGATCCTAGGAGTCGAGCTCTTCTGGGGCTTGTAAGTACTCATTGATACAGCCAGCCTGCACACTGGCACTGGAAGAGCACCTTTGTCTCTACATTCTGACTGAAAGAAGGTTGGAAAGTTAGGAACAGACAATATTTGAAAAGTGACTCAATGGAAGATGGACAGAGTATGGAGTTGAAAGTTCAAGCCCATTCTCCTTCCTTTAACTTGTCAAAATAAGGTCTGTAATATATTGCTCCAAGCTTATTCACTTCTGGTCCCAAATGGAAACCAAGCTGCTCAGCAGAAAATTCTGGTAAACTTTAAACTTTATCTGCCCACTACAAATTAACTTCTTTCAGACCATAATCCTTATTTCTTCCCCTTCATATTTACTACTAATCCTCGGAGAAAATGGAAGCTTAGGGTATTTACTTGGGCTTTTAAAGAAACTTTTGGAGATGTTGGTAGACATCTCTTCTTCCCAGCAGATATTGGAGACTAATGCTGTTACTACAACTGTAATTGCTCTTACTGCACTCCCAAGTTCTTGGGTTACACATGCTCTTCTAACACTGAAAACTTGTTTCACAGGGGAAAACTGAGGCAAGATAGGTGATGGCCCAATATATGGGGGATTTTAGCCAGTTTCAGCTGTTGTGCTTCAGTTACACCCCTGCCTTTTTCTGCAATTTGCCCTTTTTGGTGTTGAGATGAAACAAGGTTTTCATAACCTCTAGTACATAATGTGTGTTTTCATTTGAGTTATGTTTTTACATAGATAGAAAAATAAGTAACAAACAAAAATAGTTAAATGGAAAATTAGTAATACCAGTAAAAACCCCACCCACTTCTCAGCATTAGAGAGAACATGCTTTTCTGTTCTTTCATCTGAGGAATACAAAATTTAATATGTGATTTTTTTAAAGATGGAGAACACTCTGTAATGCATAAATATAATACAGAATAATGATTACTAAAGTTTATGAGAAGGTATACAATGAGAAGATGAAGGCTTAAATTTTTATGCTAGTGAAGTGTAAAAGTCAGTGGAAGGTCTGTCCTGGATTCATTTAAGACCCTTAGCTGGAGCTTAAAGAATATGATAAGGCAACCATTGGAGGCAATTTTAAACTACATTTCTAAAAAGAAATGATTTAAAGCTGAGTGACTTCAGAGAGGCATCAGTTAGAGAGAAGCTATAAAGGTCTAACCGATAACAATGAAGTTCTAAAAAGGAAGAATGGGGAAATGAAAGAGCATGTAGATAAGGCCAGTCAAAATGTTACATGAGATCATCCTAATGACTGTGAGGTTACTGAAAAAGCCATGATATGTTTGATGGAGTTTCTAGAGAAACAGACAGGCTCTGAAAGGTATTTTTTTGTAGTTAACTGGCTTGAGCTAGCCAAACTGAATCTCTGTTCTGGACAAAATACTTGTGATTAGATTTTGCTTAGCTGTGATTTATGTCTGTCTTTTAGACATCTTAGAACATTTGTAGTCACCTCTGTTTTGTCATTAAAAATTGCAAATATCGAGAAAGATTCAGAGGCAGAAGATTAGAGTTATAAAGGAGATGCAAAATTTATCTTAAGAGGAGAGACTGAAAAGAGTTTGATTACTGTTCTCACAGACAGAAAAGTTTTGTCCATAATTTTAGTGCTTTGATTAACATCTTATCCCTCTTTTTCATTACTTCAGCGTGCAAAATTTCTACATCCCTTAAAGTACATTTGAATGGCATTGGGAAAATAAAATGATCAATTTTCAAATCACTCTGTAGATTTGTATCTCCATGTACAGGGACATGTAGATCTTTTGTAAATGTATATATTTAGGCACAGATATATTTGTATATATTTAGATTGAATTCAGTACTTATGCGAATGCAGAAGTAATGTGGTATGATTTTAGAAGGTGAGGCTATTTTAGCTGAGTTGGAACAAAATACATTTTTTAAGTCTGTTAATATGCACCTAAATTGTTGATTATATTGATAAATTTATCTGAGAAGCATAATATTTTAAATATTATGTAAAAAAAGAAGAGAGGAGAGGAGAGGAGAGGAGAGGAGAGGAGAGGAGAGGAGAGGAGAGGAAATAATCACAAGCTTTTCTTTAAAAAAAATCCTGATTTAAAAGTTTTAAAATACCATAATGTCAGGTGCACTTCTAAAATCACAATGTGCTTTACGCAAACATTATATTTAAAAGAACTGTAAAATAATTGATCTTTTTTTTCCCAAAAAACCTCACCTTGTTGATGTCATAGAACCAAAATACAGATTGACATTCTAAAACATTTTACTTTGTTTAAGAGCAAAATTTATGTATAGGAGAAGAGAGAGGAGTGAAGCTGGTGAAGTTCAGCAAGGAGTGCAGGACTCAAAGATCAGAAAGCAGGAAAAATCACAATCCTTAATGGAGAAAGTGACTGTTAGAAACTTCTAGGTGTTCTTGTAAAGGTGTGAAAATAAGTGTTATTTACTGAGGACAATGGTGGAATTCTGAAGGTAACTTCTCCTTCAAGTTGAAGCAAAGAAACCAATAGTAGTACCTCTTTAAGATGAATTGTAAACAAGAACAACAAACTGCCATTTTCCTTGAATTCATGAACTGATAGGACTGGCTAAATTCACAGAGAAATCAGATGAAAAATAAGCAAAAAAAGGGTCATTTAATTATTTTCCTTTCAAATGTTTAACTCTTCCTATTGGAAAATGTCTATATATATAAATACATATATGTAGATAGAAGAGAAAGACCAAAATATTTTTAAATTTTGAATCATGTTGAAAACTCAGTCATAGAATTTACATGAATCTTAGGTAGTTTTTGTTGAACTACACCGAAAATTTATCAATATAATCAACAATTTTAGGATCATATTAGCATAACAGACAAAAAGTGCCTTTGCTGTATCTGAAAGCCTTGTGGTTAGGCTATCACACTAACCTGTGTATCCTGCATTTCATAAGACTGACCAACAGCCTGATTTTTAAAGCATTGTGATAGAAGTTGTGATGAGAATTTCCACTGGCATTTGAGTGTACCTTAATTTTTCTACAAAACATAATACTGTTTGATGAAAATTGTTTTGTCAGAAAGGCACTAGTAACTCAATTAATGCCATTTCCTTTGTTAACTCTGGTCTAATTTTGAAATTCCCAGTTTTGGTGAGAAAACCTATACTCTTTGACTAATCTTGCCCCACCACCCTTGGAGAAACAAATTCATCTGTTAAATTGAGTCTTTTCCTGTGATAATTTCAAAAAAAGAGAATTTATCCAGTGTCCTACTTGATGCTCATGTTTAAGCTAAATCATGAGAACATAAATCAGAAACTGAAGTAACAGCCGTTCAGCTGACAGATCAGGTAGGAGGGAACGCTTAGTCACAGTGATTAATAGGTCTTTTCAGGAAGCACTTAGATACCATGGTGATGGGTGTTACAGCAAATCCTCAGATAGTCCTTGATGGCTTCATATGGTCTAATTCCTTTCTGACAGTAAAGGGAGGGTAAAAATTAGACTTCTAAATTGCCTGTTTGATATTCACATGGAAATAGACTGAACAAACTACCATGACTACAGGGGTCTAGGTTGAGACTGTCATTTTCAAGGACACTTGAAAGGACAGCTTCTAATTTCCTCAGATGATTTTGGAACACTTGCTGAAGGTCTCATCTTGCAAGCTGTTATGCACAACTGCACATAGGTAAATCCCTTCAAATTTTTTAGTAGTTTATTGTGCAAGCATTAAGCTTTTATGGATTGAGGCTTAAAACAATAATAATTAAAATGCCCTGATTAGAATCCTTAGGCAAAGACTATAAGAGGGAAATATGCAGGTTTTTGTGGCTCCAAAAGATGCCTATGTCTACAGGGAGTCCCACGTCTGGCTGCAGCCTGATAGAATCCCCGTGGTCCCTGCAATCTATTTTGCCCATGCCTCAACTTCAGCAAATCAGTCTTGTTAATCTTATTGAAAGAATAATCGAAGGCTGTGGGAAAGCAGTCACTACCCTGAAGGGACAGTTACAGCTGCCATTCTTCCTGTCCCTCAGCAACAGGGAATGCTTCTCATTTTCAGCACTGGTGAATATGTTCAGTGCTCCAGAGATCTCCTTTAACTTTTCACTTTCCAATGGAAAGAGCAACTAATTCTAGCCCTTCCTCTCGAAGGCAGAATAATTGTTTCCTATCAAGCACTCCTAATCCCTAAAATTTTCTGGTTAACCACACTGGCTAAAACAATACCTGCCATTTCCACTTTGAAATTGTCCTGTTGCAGCATTTTTAGTATAAATGTTCCTAAAAAGAAACCCTGTTAAGAAGAAAAATACTTTAATATGTTATCTTGAAAAGAATATCATATTAACAAGACTATTAATTAGAGAGAAAAATACACAAATTGTTTTTTTAAAATAAGTTTTCTAAACAAATTAGAAAACTACAAGCCTATTGGCATTTTGCCTTTCAATTTTAAAAATGGATTCATTTCTTTGAACACATGGCATTGTTGACCTGATAGTGAGATGTAATAAACTGGCAGAGTTCCACTGAAGTGAATGTAATTGTTGATTATCACCAGCAGTGGGTCTAACTTTTACATCTCAGCTGCTCTATAATAATTACTCTAGCAACACTTTTACACAGAACCAACCCTCCAATTTTATCAGAAAGAAAAGGGAGTTAATAAGACTTCTCTTGTGTTTACAGAAGCTTTGTAATTTGTGAAATAGAGTGCAAACTTACAGTGTCCATTGTAATATTCCTGTCTCCTGACAGACCCATCCATTTCCAAGGGTACTTAAAAGCTGGTATCTGATTCTAGAGTTTGTTCTGAAGAGTCAGCTCGCACAGTGAAGCATTAATGAAGAAGGGATCAAGTGAGAACTTCCAAAGCTTCTGAACAGTAGTGTTACTGGGGGGGTGATATCCTTTGTGGTGGTGACTCACGTTCTTCGCCAGCTGGAAAATATGATCTCGATCTTAGAGGTCTTTTCCAACCTAAATGATTCAGTGAAATGAGCAGTTGCTTATTCAACAAACAGGACTCAGTCTTTCTGAGATCACATTTTGTGAATATATTTGGTCATTCATTCATTTGAAAAATACAGTCCCTTCACACTTCTATCTTTCAATCCACTCTATTTTAACTTGTGCTTGGCAGGAACAGCTTTTCAAAACAGTGAAATGCTTGAGCCCAGTGTTATCCTTAGGGCTTCTCACCTTAAGAAGAGTTGAACTGTTTATCACCACTGGAAAGCACAAATGTATGAGAAAAAGTCTTTTGTTTCACAAGGGCTGAACTTTTCCATTTCTATGAAATTATGCATTCCTTTAGGAAGAGAAACTTCATGTTCAACTCTTACCATGATTCTATGCCTCTGGCTAGAAAAGTTCTCTGGAGGTCATCTGTTCCAACTCTCCATCCCCAAGCTGAAACATTTATACCTTTAGCATCCCTGACAGGTATCTGTCTAGCCTGTTCCCTAGTCCACAGTTTATGCGGACTCTCACCACTTCCATCATCAGTGTATTTTAGTGATTTGCTGTTTTTAAAACCAGAAAGTTTTCCTCATGTCACACAAGTCTCTTATGCTGCAATTTCAGTTCATGTCTTCTTGACCTGCCCTCCACACAGATAGAAAGCAAGTTGTTCGTTTTCACTTTGCAGGAGCATTTGACATATTTCAGAAGTAGTGACAGGTTTCCTTTCTGTCTCCTTGTCTAGACTAAACAACCACAGTTCTTTCAAACCATCTTCACAGGTCACATGTGTAGGGTTCGATATTATTTCCGATAATTTATGACGTGGAGTCTCTCTACCCACATCTTTCTTGTAGTTTGATGTCTGCAAAAGACCCAACAGAAGCTGTACTAGCAGCAGAAGGAAAATATTGCTGCCTATATTTCAGGCTTGGTTGATGCATTTCACTCTGCTGTTCTATACTCTTAAAACTACAAAACATGTTTGATACATGTTCAGCTAATGTTCCTCAGCTTCATTTTTACAGTTAGGTAGTCAGCTGGATTAAGAAATATTCTAATCAAAAGGCAGAGTCATGCATTTATGTTTATTGATTTTTTTTTTCCTTCCCAAATAATTATTCAATTTGACAAAATTGGTTTGATTTTGGAATCTGTCCTGCAATTTATGTTTACAACTTCGAAAACTATAGGCTATGTCAATTTAATAAATCTAATTTCTGCTTCCATCGTCTAATTTGTTGTATATTGGAAAGTACTAGATCTCTGCAGAAGCACATCCTTCCATTTTACACTCTTAACTGTCTCTGCTTTCCATATATGGTTTCCTATCCCAATCTATAGCAGACTTATTCAAATACCACCATCTGCTATAAATTCAGCTATGAACTATTTATTTCTGAGAAATCTCTTCGGTCCTAGAAACATATGAACACAAGATTGTCACGTTATTGAGGTTGAAAGGGACATTGGGAGGTCATTTAGCCCAACCTCTGATCAAAGCAGTGTGGACAATTAATTCAGACCTAATGGCTTGATTTTCACTGTCCATTTGAGTCTGGACAGCTTCCAAACACAAGGATCCCATAGCCTCCCTGAGAATCCTTTTCCAGTGCTCAATTACCCTCATAGAATAGATCCTTTTCCTTATATCCCCTCAAACTTGCCTTGTTTCAATTTATTACAAGTGTGTATTCTTTTCTCTCTGTCCATGCTGTCAAGGAACTTGCCTCTGTCTTATTGGTAGGCTCTTCTAATGTATTAGAAAGCTGCTACTTTCTCTCTCCAGGCTGAACAAGCCTCATCTCCTCTCAGATTAAGCGCTCCACTCTCAACCATTTTGGTCACCTTCTGCTGGACTCTGGCCTCTGGACACTGCTGCACTCATTCAATTTTACTATAGGATCACAGAATCATAGAATATCCAGCATTAGAAAGGACCCACAAGGATCATCGAAATCCAGCCCTGGCCCTGCACAGGACCATCCCAAGAATCACAACATGTACCTGAAAGCATCGTCCAAACACTTCTTGAACTGCCAGGCTTGGTGCTCTGACCGCTTCCTTGGGGAGCCTGTTCCAGTGCCCAGCCACCTTCTGGGTGAAGAACCTTTTTCTAATATCCAACCTAAACCTCCTTTGACACACTTTCATGCCGCGTTATCACTGGTCCTATCACTGGTCACTGGGGAGAAGAAATCGGTCCTGCTCCTTTGCTGTCCCTTGTGAGGAAGATGTCAACCATGATGAGGTCTCCCCTCTATCTCCTCTTCTCTGGGCTGCACAAACCAAGCGGCCTCAGCCACTTCTCATATGGCTCCCGCTCTAGATGCTTTACCATCTTTTCAAACATTTCTTGTACCAAGGTCCTGAAAAATGATTGCAACATTCCTGATGGAGTCTCCTAATTGCTGAGTAAAGGGCAATAATCTGTCCCCTTGATCTACTGGCTATGCTCTTTTTGCTACAGCTCAGTATGCAATGAGCTCTTCTGCCAGGGCACAGAGATGACGCATTTTTGGCCTACTGCCCACCATGTCCTTTCTGCAGAACTGTTTTCTGGCAGTAAATCCCTGGCCGATCCCTGACAGCAGGGGGTGAGTGTGTCTCAAGCACAGGACTTTGCAGCTGTCATTGTGTCATAGGTTAGCAAGCATAGTCCCGGAAGGGATGTCCTTGCTAAGGGGTGCTTACAGCTTCCTCTGGGACCTGATAGAACCTATCAGCTGGCCAGTTTGAATATGGACAATTCTTTAAGCCACTTAAAGTTGTGACCGCCTCTGTGATCCACATTTAAGAATAGGCAAACTCCCCCTCCAAGCTCTCTCTCGTTTCCGGCGCTGGCACAGGTGGCTGCGGGCCCCGTGTGGGGGCCAGCGGGCCTGGCCAGGCCCTGCTCGGGCCAGGCCGGGCCGGGCCACGGCCATCCTGGAGCCGATGGACCTGTTCCAGCCATGGAACCCCCCCCACTGCCTTGCCGTGGGCAGCCGGAGCGGCTCGGCTCTCCCCCCTCTCCACTTCGATAAGAGAAATTCAACAGTCCAGCTGCAAAGCTGCAAGGCCGAGGTGAGATTAACCCTTTTATTGCTGTGAAGAGCTGAAAACCTGAGGGAAGAGAGAGAGGAGATGCTTAAAGCTGAAATTCTGTTGTGAAGCTATGATATATCAGAGTATCCCGTTGTAATTCCATGAAGATATGGGGGGTGGAGTGTTCAGCTCGTAAGCAAAAGCACCTGCGCTGAGATAGGCAGATGCTGACGCAGCTGTAATTTCATGAGAAGTTTGGACAGGGAGAGATGGACCAGATGAGGACTTTTGCTCCAAATGGGAAAGGAGAAAACCTCAGTTCCTAGAGATGCTCCCAGAGATAGTCCTAACAATGAAGATGAGGAAGACCCTTTGCTCCCAGGGAAGGAGAAGGGCCTCTGTTTTTGTTTCTGAATGGCTCAACCTTAAAATTGTACCCCAAAAAACTTCAAGAGTGGACCCTCGAATGCGGGAAAACCAATTGCTATCTGTGTGTGACCTTGAACAAGCTGCAAGTCGGGGGCAGGGACTCACATGCAGGCAGAGAGACTCCTCTTCCTAAATGGACTGAACAATATTTGGAAGTGGGCGGCTGTCTCGTTGTGATAATGTTTTCATAGCATGAGCAAGAAGAGACTTCTCTTTCTAAATGGACTGAACAAGGTTATTATGGCAGTGGTAAACAGACTGAACATCTTAAGGGTTGTCTTTTCACACTGTCAGTGGGAGAAGGGAGGAAGGTGGGGGGGAGGAGGAGAGTTCTGAAGGTGGTATAATTTTTTTTTTTCCTCTTCTTTTAGGTCTGTTAATAAACTTTATATTCTTTCAAGTTTGGTGCCTGCTTTGCATTTCTCCTAATTCTTATCTCACAGAAGATAAACAGTAATGAATATTTTAGACCAAACCACTACACTAAATTGGTGTTTCTGCCCGGTTACAAACCGAACCCGCGACACATTGTTGGATTTCATAAGGATCTTGTTATCCCACTTCTCCAGACTTTCTAGATGCCTCTCAACTTCAGCCCTATCCTCAAGCATATCAACTGCATGCCCCATCTCAAAGTTACCTACAAACTTGATGAAGACACACTTCATCTAGTCCTACAGGTCATTGATAAAGATAGTAAGCATGATAAATTCCCTGTTTAGCCTCTGAGGAGCTCAACCAGTCTCCTGGTATATTATGAACCACCAAATTTCGAGCATGATCATGCATCCAATTTTTTACTTATCTAGTAGTCCATTCATCTGGACCATAATGCCCCAACAAAGACACTGTGGCAGATTAGACTCAAAGCCTTGCTAAATTCAAAATAAGCACTGTCCACCACATCCACAGATCTAGGAAACTCATCATAGAAGTAAATCAGGTTTATCAAGAATAGGTTACCTTTGGCAAATACATATGAGTTATTCCAAGTCACCAGAAATGTTTCTAGGGGAACTTGCTCCCTGGAGAGTTCTCTTGGGGATCAGAGAGAGACTGACTGACCTGTAGATCCCTTTGTGCTTTTTAGAAAGTGATGTTAACATTTGCCTGTTTCCAGTTCTATTATATTATTTCTGAAATCATGAAATCAAAGCAATCTGTGAAAAATCAACACATTATTCAAGATCTGGGATCTGGGGAGAAGTTGAATTGATACAGTGGCATAAAAAAATTCTTGTTGGCATAGAAAAATTCTGGCTTGCTCTCTATTCCTTTCCTAACACTCTATTTACTTTTCTCGACTGAGTTATTCATATAACTATCTGTGTAATCCCAAGGACTCATGCCACTGCATTAACAGGCTGCTCTGATTCCATCTATGAAAATCTGATTGTTTTTGATAGTGTGCTTCGATTTACATTTATCTTCACTGACTTCTGTTTGTCATTGGTGTCTCAGGTATTTGATTGCATGAGACTTCTTCAGTCCTCACAGCTGGTTTTCGTTTTTACCAGATAACTCTGTTTCATTGCAGACATTGACAACTCACTATCCTATCAATCTTTCTTTCTGGATCTTTTGTTAAGTTTTCTTTGGCCCAAAGAAAGATTGAAAGATTTCACTAAGATTCCATTTATAGATACCATATACTTCAACATCTAATTTTTTTTTTTTTTTTTTTTTTTTCTTTTTTACTACCTTTTAAACAGTTTTCCTTTGTATGAGAACCTTCCCTGGTCTCCCTCTTATAGAGCAGAACTGATCAAAATATACTAAAAGAGATTAATTTTTAATGGAAAGCAGAGAATATCATGCATATGGGGAAAAAACCAACACAGAATTTAGTTATATAATATAATTAACCTACTTGAAATTAGAATTATAGTCTTTATAGAAACCCTTCTATAAGAAATGCTTTTTGGATTTTGATAGGTATAAATGTTCAGGTTACTAGATTTAAATTTTATTTAGACAGAGGACAAGTTTGTGTTTCTGAAAGGTTATCTGATGATACCACTTAGCTAATGCAGCTCCGCACTTTCCCAAAATACTAAATTCAGAATCCCAGTATGACATCAGATGAATTCTGATTTAGAGGTAAAAGCATTATCTTCTGAATCAATAACATCAGCCTTTTAATATAAGTTCATGGTGAAGTAAATAGAATTTTTTTTTATTGATTTTAATTGGATTTCACCTCTAAATAGCTCTTAGAAGCTTCTTAGCCATGTAACAAAAGCAGTTGCTGACCTTGTTTACCATGCTAGATATCATAAGATTTCAGTGCAAGGTGATATATCTTCAAATTTAAATTAAGTCATGGGACGTAGAAGGAACAAAGTGTTGCATTGACAAATGTGAGTAGGCAAAAAGTGGGTAAACAAAATTGTAATACATAGCATAATGATGTTTTTACTTTTTCTCCTTGCCTTTCATTGTTGGAACTATACCTTAATCTTGAGATATTTATTACTATCATTTGGTAATAAATCACAGAGAATCTATAGTGAGAATAAATTTTCTGACATTTTCTTAGTGTCAGTGTCTCTTAACTATGGATATTTTTGTAATTTCAGTGCTAGCTTTGAGGATTTTAACAGGAGCATCTTTCAACATGCGTAGTACACAAGGAAACACACTGACTTGCTTTTGCAATGAAGATTTTGGGTCAATGAGTGAGGACAAATCACTGAAACTGATCGTAGAATCTAGAATGGTGCTGGTTGGAAGGGACCTTAAAGATTATGTCATTTCAACCCACCACCTTGGGCAGGGACACTTCCACTAGACCAGTTTGCTCAGAGCCCCATCCAGCCTGGCCTTGAACACTTACAGGGATGGGACACCCACAGCTTCTCTATGCAACCTGTTCCAGCACCTCACCACCCTCACAGTAAAGAATTTCTTCCTAGTATCTAATTTAAATCTGCTCTCTTTCAGTTTGAAGCCATTCCCACTTGTCCTGCTATGCATGTATGCTCCTGTAAATTGTCTGTCTCCATGTTTCTTGTAGGAATCCCAATTCTCTTAGTCTTTCCTCATAAGAAAGGTGCTCCATCCCTCTAATCATCTTGGTGGCCCCCCTCTAGACTCACTCAGACAGGTTGATGTCTTTCCTGTGCTGAGGACCCCAGAGCTGGATGCAGCACTGCAGGTGGTGTCTCTCCAGAGTGGAGCAGAGGGGCAGAATCCCCTCCCTTGCCCTGCTGACCACGCTGCTTTGGATGCAGCCCAGGATATTGGCTTTCTGTGCTGCAAGTGCACATTGCTGGGTCATGTTCAGCCTCTCATCCACGTGCATCCCCAAGTCCTTCTCAGCAGGGCTGCTCTCAATCCATTCTCCACTCAACCTGTGTTTGTGCTTAGGATTGTCCCAACCCACTTGCAGAACCTTGCACTTAGCCTTGTTGAGCTTTATGGACAATAAATCATTTGTCATCAGTCTGAATCTCAGAGAACGGAGTCATGGCTAACGATGATGATTCTTGGACAGTGGCTTTGAGCACCTCTGTGTTGCTTGTGAATATGACATCTGTTGATTATTTTTATGAGAGATACATAGCATACATCAAGAACTAAAGATGCTTTCTCTATATCTGAGTATTTTGGTAAGCATTTTATCTGAAATTCTTGTGTCTCATTCTAGAGCACAAAATTGTTACAGAAGATATTATTGTTTTCTCTAAGCTTTACACAATTAGTGTAGGCTTACACAGAGATACTTTCTATGACCTTAGAGAAATCTACTCTGAATCATTTGGTACATAGATTTCCTGGCTTTTATTTGGGTTCTTCATCCACAGGGTGGCTGGTCACTGGAACAGGGTCCTCAGGGAAGTGGACAGGGCACCAAGCCTGACAGAATTCAAGAAGCTTTTGGAAGGTGTTCTTAGGCACATATGTGACTCGGAGATGGTCTTGTGTTGGGCCAGGAGCTGGACTTAACGATCCTTGTGGGTGTCTTCAATTCAGGATATTCTAATTCTGTGAAAAAACGTAAGAAGGAAAGGAGTAAATACAGCCTTTTTGTGGATTTCATCTAAACAATTTTTTTTCTATTTTTAAGAATATTCATACTTTGGTTAAGAACCTGTTAAATCACTCAGTTTTACAGATATAGTTCTCAACTGCTAAATAAATCCCTCTTGCTGTATTATATGATATTAAAGAGACTTTTAAAGACTCTGTAATGATTCCTTGGTTTGTCTATAAAGAAACACATTGGGTATGAGATGCTGGTGTTTATAAGTACTTTAAGCTATCATATGCTAACACTGCCAGAAAAAAGCTTACTTCTCACACCTGCTATCACTTCAGCTCTGTGCAATGAGCCACACTGGAGAACTGATGGAGCTGAAAAATAACTGTTTCCTTCTGCTGTGGAAGTTTTCATTTGAATAACTCTTGGTTCTGCCGCTGTGAAGTTATGCCCACACAAAGGAGGATATGGCATTGACAGGACTAGGTAACTTAGGATGCTACAAACAGCAGTAGCAGTTTAAAAAGGTCAAGCTTCAAATGAATGTTCTCTTTTTTACTGAGTGGCTATCATTTTCTCCATTTAATTTCTGCTTTATTTTGCAGGATTAATTAGCTAACCCGGTGGAGTAGTTTCCATGCTTTTCCACTCTAAATTACTCTTCATGTTTTGTATTTGCTTTAAATTAATGCTATTTGAATGAAAAGTTATTGGGTGAGGTATTTTTCTGGAATCTAGACAGAGGTGAGGGAAGAAGAAAAGAGTGATGGTAAGGAAAAGAGCCTTTGCAGCTGTGTAATCACAGCTGCATCACAGGATGCAGGAGAGAGCACTGCTGTTGAGTGTGAATGGCGAACCTGGGTGCCCTAAGCACACCTGCATCTCAGTATGATTAGTACAGCACTTACTTTTAGAGAAGAATTGCATGTTTTTAACTGCCTAAAAGGTAGCTGGTGTATATCATGTTGTCGAGGTGACACTGCTTCCCCTGAGTTTAGACTAGGCAACCAACTTTTTGATGATTATGTTGCAAAGACACTCACAGATGGAGCATTTGCTAAAATCTTATTTCCTAGGATCTTGGCGCAGGATAAGTCTTATGTGGGAAATCATATCTCGAACAAAAGGTGGCTCTCCAGACAGAGATGGGCATCCCCACAGCAAGGGTCTTTGCAGCAATGTCTTCAGCCGGATTGTCTCACACTCCTCAACCCACTGCTCTGCTCAGTTCTTGCAGTTCATCTGGCACTGCTTCTGTGTGACAACCCCATCATATGCAAGCTGCACTGCAACAGATTATTTCAAGACAAAACATCTCCTAATTCTCTTAATTGTCTACAAAAGACTGCCCCATTGGACTTTTATATGTACAATTTGATCAGTTTTGTGGCAGGAACCTCCTGAGAGTCTCTGAGATAGCACATTTCTCCACCCAGGTTGTTAATCAACATATTTAAGCACAGAAATTGGTCTAGGCACTGCGGGGTTTCCTGGGGAAAATCTTCAGGGCAGTCTCAAATTTCCACTAGGAGAGCTTCTGCACCAATTAGTCAAATCCTTAATTGAAAGGGTGGTTAGAAGTTCGGTCAATCACTGTCTCAAGTCAGTCTATTATCTAAATTACTCCATTATCTCCTCTATGCAGATGTATACATGGGGAGTTTCTGGATCACCCAAGGAGTTAATGACTTGAGTGCATCAGGTGTGCACACAGGCACAGCCCTGTTACTCAGCTACACCACAATTATAACTATAGGACAAACTTGAATTCATACTTATTTTTATACATAAGTTCTATACCTCTTGCTGCAATTAAAAGCCAGGCAACCTGAAACTCAGCACCTCAAAACCAGTAGCATTGCCTGAGGAGCAAGAGTCTAAATTATAACCATTCTTAACAGAAATTATTTTAAACAAGCCTTTTTTGAGTAATATTTTTATGCTTTTAGCAGATTCAAATTGTCTTTGTAGATAATGCAAAGTGATTAAAAATAAATAGATATCCTTTAACAAATTTAAGGCATAACCTATCTTCCTTGTGTAGGAAGGGCCTAACTGGACAATGAAGTCAAAGACTTACACATGTGCTTGTTCTTCTCTTTAGAACACTTAATATTATGCCTACAACAAACTGACTGAGTTTGCAATACCAGCTTAATGAACTAATGTGGTCATTCCTTTATTTGCATATTTATTTTCATAGGTCATGGTAAATGAAAGCCAAGTGACTACACCCAGCTTATGCTGAAGGTAACAAGCAGCATTTACACCTCTATTCTCCCGTCAGAACAACCGAGCTCATCAAGGGTCGTAGCTCTACAACTGAAACAAACCACCAGCTGATTACAGCCAGGTGCATCCAAGAAGTGAGAATGGAGGAGTAGTCAAGACAGATCTGTCTCATGAAGGTAGTTCCCTTGGACATCATTTTGGGACACTGCATCTGGTAATCTCAGTCAATGGGAGGTTACACACAATTTGTGACTGAATGTTATAAATTCATACCTATTTTAGTTCCATATTCTGTCCTTTGTCTTATCAGTAGCAATGTTAAGTTAAAAAGAAGAAAGTGAAAACAAAATAAGTCTCCCCCCTGTTAAACCTCAGCTGTTGGACTGCTTTACCTACCTCTTAAGAGTTACTACAAATACAGGGTCTGGCACTTGATGCTCCTAAATCACTTTAGAAGCTGTTTTTAACAGGTATTTCTGAACGAAAAGCATCTTAACTGAGGTGTTGTTAATGCAGGCTTCTTAATCTCAAGACCTTATTTCTCCCTGCAGAATATCAGCAATTTCTACTGACTTTAAATAGAGGCAGTTTGTGTCCTGCAGGGAAGAAAAAGACCTAGGGAACATTAACTAAAAAAGCTTTAACACAGAAAACTGTAACTGAGGTCATCTTAATTCAAATACTTTACACTGTGCTGGCCTCAAATGAACTAATTTGAGACCTATGACCTTAACGGAGGGATTTCTCAATTGACATACTGTTAGCTGATGCAAAGTCTACCTGAAATAGCCTTAGGAGCTCTGTATAAGCATATTACTAAGCATATACTACAGTAAATGTGAAATTCTTCTGGATTTAGTAAAATCAGATATTCATATAGAGCTTCTATGAGGAAAGCTTTTTGGGTATTAGTAAGTTTTTGAGTGGAAGTAAGAAAGTAATAATGAATTCTGATGCAAGCAGATTAAAATCTAAAATTATAAACCTTTCCTGTGCCATAAAGAAAATTATGCAAAATCAATGTCTCTGTTTCTCCTATTAACTAGAAGAGTTCCAGGGACTGACTGTTGTATGCAAGGCCCCAAAACAGCAGCTAGTATTTGTCTGAAAAATTTGGAGACAGCACCATCTTTACAAAAGATTAGGTTTGCAAATATTTTTTAAAATCCAAATCAAAGCCAGGGATTCAGTTAACAAGAATATAAATGATCAGAGCTTATGTTCAGGACTCCAGCTTCCCCACATGATTTTCCCTTATCATATATAAGAGGCAGCCAGATTTGTAGAACTTTTTGCATGATGGAGAGTTCTGTTTCTAAATTATCAATCTCCCACCCCTCACAACCCCCCCCCCCAAGAAAAAAAATCCAAATAGGAATTTCCCTGAAATAAAACCTGATAAAACAAAATAAATACTTTTTAATTGTCCCAGTCATTACATCTCAGCTAGCTGGCAATGAGTACAGAATGTTTGCAGGTATCTATTGTAGCTTCTCAGCCAAAGTCTACGAGCCTGACGCCTCGTAGCTATGTGATGTGGTCAACATTGGAGAGACAAGCGGGTTTCAGCTCATTTCTGGGATAGGCTGTATTGCCTGAGAGGAGGTGACAGAGCTAGAGGAGTTCCAGGGCTTGTGAAGCCTGGTGAAGAATATGGGGAGGGAGCTGTCACAGGCAAAAGGAAGGAATTGTGGCTCTTTTGGATCTCTGCTTCCTAGGAGAGTTGCCAAATAATTTTTCCTTCTCTCAAAGGCAGATGAGTATAAAACTTAGTGTAGCCATAATAATTCACCACTAATTTTTTAAGATTTATAAAAGAGAAAGGGACAAATAAGCACAGGAGAAAACCCCAAAACATATATAGCAAATCTTTTCAAGAACTCATGCAAAATACATTTTCCCAATATGTGTGCATGAAATGATAAGCAGACCCACACAGCTCAGGACTTTGTGCACATGTAATTCTATCTTCACATCAAGCATTTGGCATGTAAATGCATGGACAGTTAAAAACATTCAGACTTTATTGCATTGTTACAGATGGTAAAACAATATAATACTTGGCAATATCTAAACAGAGCATCAGTGCACGGCTCCTGCATCAGAATCCTTGTAATGGAATGCCATTATATATACAGGTTTAGGACAGAAACAAACCAGAAGTGATATAAAGTTCTCTTCCCACACAAAAATCCAAGAACTTTTTTTTCATTTGAGCAAGACTGCTACTCTCAAAATTGTGTGTTAGATTTAGCTCCAGAGATTACATTTTTGTTCTCATGACTGTGTTTTTTGGATTTAATGCAGTCTGTTGATTTTGGACTGCTGAGTCCGACTACATATATCAGACAAAAGGATTGGATGTGTGCCTTCGATGTCTCCTTCACTTACAAAATTTGCTTTGGAGAAATGACATTTTTGGTGTAACAGATTTGAAGGTATTCCTTCGCTGCTATATTTTGTCCCCTCAGAAGGATATACTTATATTTTTCTGTCTAATATTCTTCTGTGATGTGTTAGTTGATTTCTATGTCTAGTTTAAAATGATACTTGCTTTATGAAAATTTTCTTCTTATAAAGTTTCATACACTTCCACCACATATGAACACAGGGATTTTATAATAACAATTAACTGTTATTTAACTCTTAAGAAAAATACTGAATTATGCATGTGGCTATTACACAGAATTTCACCTGCATTTTGAGAAATGATTGGTTAACCTGTGTTTCTCACTTTGTCTCTCAGATCACATTATTTTCCACCTCAAGGTCTTACCATGTTTACAGTAATGACCAATATTACATAGATCTGCTCATACATCTGTTAATTTATAATTTTTTACATAGTTTCTTTATGCACTTGCCTATTTGGGAATATAAGGGAAAATGGTACTCTGTTGTTTGATGGTATAATTATGCTGCAGACTTCTGCCAGAACATCCATGTCAGTTGGGATAGATGTGGTGTGATTTGAGACTGATTTAGCTGTAGGAGCAAAAACCTATTGTGTAGACTACAGTGGCAGGACCATATTTTTGTCAGCTCTCTGTGAGAAAGATGTACTTTGCCAGACATAATAAAGATATGTGACCACAGTAAGAGAGCTTTACTGACATGATGGAACAGTTTAACTGTACTTGGAAAGTAGTTGTGGTTTGGATTTGTTTGGTTTGGTTTTGGTTTGGGTGTTTGGAGGGTTTCTTGGATTGTATTTTTGTTGTTTTTTGTTGTTGGGGTTTTTTTGTTGGTTTTGTTTTTTGTTTTAATAGCAACTTTAGGCAGCTTATCAATGACACAAAAACCCATGGAAACTCCTTAATGCTTCTGCATCTGGACTTTTCCCTGCAATATCAGGTGAAGAAAAGACTATGTAAAGCCTCAGAGATTTAGTACATTTTCCATTTTCTGGACTATTTGTCTACTGGATCCAGTAACTTTAGTAGGTTATTTGTCAGGAGTTTGGTTCCGGTAAGAAAAAGTAAAACAGAAATTGTCTGAACAAAAGTGCGTGCTTGGGAAAAACTCCTAAAGAAAATAACTTGTTTGGTCCACCTTTGCTGTATGTGTTCTTTATGAAGTTTATTCTAAATAAGATGACATAAATCCCTACAATATGATGCTGTTTCCAAGAGTATAATTTTCACTATCATTTAGGGTTTTACAGGGATCTTGATCAAATACAACTTGCTTGAATTTGTGTCTGTATTTGAGAATCCAACAGCTAGAAAATGAGTATTCACCTTACCTAAAAATAAAGTTAATATAGGTATTACAGCTCCCACTTTATTAAGCTTTTTATCAAACTCCTGGCCTGTCATTGTGACAGCTGTACTTGGCAATGGAGGGAAATCTCATGGCTGATGCTCCAACAAGGAGCTCTCATTCTGGAATAACGTGCTAGGTGAGGTCTCTGTCTCAGGCAACTCAAATTTGTCCCTCCAGAAAAAGATAGGAGGGTTTTATACAAGAATGAGATCTTGGTAATGAGTAAACTGTACACCATAAGGGCCCAGATGAAAACTTTCTTCTTTAACAGACCTTTTAGAAATATCAAAAATATCCCAAAAACTGATGGGGAAATAGACTTAAACTGCAGTTCAAGAAATAATATGTCTTGTAATTTTGGAGACAGATTAGACCAAAAAAACAAAACAAAACAAAACAAAACAAAAAAACAAAAAAACCAAACAAACAAACAAAAAAAACCAAACAAAAAAAAACCCCAAAACTAGACCTGAATACAAAAAGTAAATAAAACCAATGTTCTTTTAGTAATATTTAGAAATATTTAAAAAAAAAATTAAAAAATCCAAAACCTAGTACTTTTGTAGAAAATTGCTTTTTCACTATCAGATTTTTAACAAACCTTATAGCAGATGTCTTTACACTATTATTAGTTTATATGTTTTCCATGGGGACTCATGATAATAGATTCCTGATGAGATATTGTGGTTCAGACTTCCAAGTGCATTCTCTTATCTTATTGTGTTGGGGTTTTTTTTCTTTTTTTCCCTCATTTTTAATAACTTAGCTATGCACATATTTTGTCATTATGTCATACTCTTCTCCTGGCTCTGATATGAAACTTTGAAGAACAGCTGTTATTATTAGGCTAGGTATTCTGGTGCTTCTTTATTGTTAATAAACTGATGAATGCTTTTATACTCCATTTTTGCCTTGAGGTTTTTAAAAAGTAGACATTATATCAGGTTACTGAATTACAGGAAATACATTCTCTAGTATTATTAGGTGCCTAAGCACTTACCAATCACAACTTTCATCTAGCTATTTTAATCTTCACCTGTATTAGTCTTTACTTAATTTACTCTGGTTTACGTACGATTAGGTGCATTATCCTTTACCTTTGTTATCACAAAGGACTTATTTCTCTCTCTTCTATTTTGTAATCCTTTAGGAAAATAATGATAATTATGTATTTATTGCCCTTGGATATTTAAACGTCACATTTTACCTTGCAAAATTACAGTAAATAAAGAAGTACAAGTCAAATGTAGTTTTTCTTTATGGATGCTGAGGTGGACAATTTCTGTAACTTTTTTGGCTGTGTGTTATTCAAGTGAGATGAATATTGCTTTAAAGTAACTTTTGTGTCTCAGCTAATTTATGCTTCCTGAAAGACAACTAGATTCCTCATAAGAATAGAGAAGGATTCTTAATGTTTCCTTTGTTTGCAGAGCAGCACACAATATAATTTAAATTGACAAAACCTTAGAAAGGTTCATCCAGCTGTTTGTATTGCCAACAAAAACTTAAAGCAAAGGAAATTTCAGGAAAATTGTTCTGTAGAAAAATTTTCTTGTCTTTGACTCATTTATTACCCATCACAAGGCTTATTTTAATCTTCCTTATTGTCTGAGGTGCTGTCCTTCAAAACAGCAGGTGCTGAAGTCTATCATATAGCCAAATTCTTCCTTATATGCATATAATGGAGTTAATAGACATTTAATATAGAGGTACTTGAAGTAAAGCCTAACCCACATGAACCATGCACCTGTAAAATTGATAATATGATACTGTGTCAAGGAGGATACTTTATTCACTTCCATGGAAGAAGGAGTTGGAAGATTAGCTTGATCAATTATATTTCAACAACCCAAAGTATTCCACATTTTGAAACTGAGCATCTCTGTGATTTTAGCTGTTGTCAGTCATAAAAGTTACTCTTCTTGTCAGTCAGAAAAGTTATCATATATAGCAGTATGAAGAATTTTTTCATTGCATGACATTCAAGGAAGTAAAGTAGGACATGTGTTTTTCCTTGCACAAATCAGTGCCAGTATAGAGTCAGCCAGAAGGGAAGGTCTTGTGGGAAGACCTGCTGGATTGCTGCCAGAAGGCTTTGCTGACATACTGTCCCTGATAACCTGAAAGGGGGAAATTCTGAGTTTCCTTATTTTGTCAAGAACACTGGCAAGAATAAATGGTAATTTTATAAATTGTAGTTCAGGACAAAATGCTAGTCAGGATTAGGGTAAAAATAGGAACAGAGTATGCAAGAGTCAAGGGATCTGTGACCTTTTCCTTTCCTCTGACTAAGTATAAAATTCTTGGCAAATCTTGTTGAGATATTAGATATTATATGGTTCATTGATCCCGTCCCATGGTGGATATTTTTGCTTCTGTTATTGTAGTATTTTGGAGCTTTCAGTCTGTTTTGTGCTTGCACTTACAACCATAATGAGCAAATACTATTTAGAATCACAGGTTCTTCACCAGAAAAAGTGAACGCTAAAGGAATTTTTTCTGATATTAAAGCAGATATATACTTCACCTAAATGTCTATTAAAGATCTCCAGTTATTTCCACTAGATACTAATCACAGAAATAATCTAGCAATGCAAATATATTGCAACGTAGTATATGGCCAATATAAATATGTATCACCATATAAGAGATCTGACACAAGTAAGAATTTTAAAAATTGTAAAATTTAAAAAATTGCCAGACCTATTTTGCTTCCTTGATGTATAAGTATTATACAACTTTTGATTATTTTGATGCACATTATCATTTTGGCTGAGTTTGGCCTCATTCAGTTTACAGGTAACCTCTGAAAAAGAACTGGCAGTTATACAATATAAGATCATTTTTCACACCTAAATATTATTTCCACATAGTATATATGTGTTTATGGTCTTTTTGCTGCCATAAGCTCCTTTTCATCAGTAATTGAAACACTTAAATTGAGAGTGTATAAGTCTGCCTACAATATTCCCCTTATGTGGCATTGAAAATTAAATGAAAAAAATTGATTTATTGATTTTGCTTATCTAACTAACCAGTAAATGAAAATCAGCATCTTGTGTTAAACTAAGTACAGCTGATCAAAACTGATGTGCTTATTATAAATACCTTCTTTCTTTCCCCTTTCTTTTCACTAAGTCATGAAAAAAATAAAATGGAAGAATATGATGAAATTAAAATATATTGCATGATTTTATTTATCTGAAGAAGCATTCAAGACTCTGAAGCATCAGAACCATGAGCAAATCCACAAGTGAGGTATTGTAGTCACAGAGATGGGCTGGCAGGGACAGTGCCCCCTGAAGGACGGGCTCGGAAAGCCATATGTGGACCGTGTGCAACGGACCAGGCAAGCGCAACTAGCCTCCAGTCTGATTTTTAACCCCACAAGGCATTAGCACCACACAGCTGATCTGGCACAGAGTGTGTCAAGCCAGTTTTGTGCCTCCAAGAAAACAGCCCTGTGCACATTCATCAAGTCTGAGGCTCTGGAAGACATGAAGCAAGAATACAGGTATAATGCCTGGGACCTTTTGGCTTCTTGGAGAAATTGACATGAGAAGACTGAGGAAATAACTCTCCCAAGGTACTAAGATGAAAAAATGTAAAACTTCCATATTAGTGGGACACACGATTAACATTAGGAGAGAAAACACCAGTGGAATCTATTTTAGCAGGAAATTTCCCCTCTCTTCTGACGTGGTTATAATCCTGCCTTGGTGTAGTACTGCTGAAAACAAACATAGTCTCATTCTTTAGTCTTGTAATTTATATTTGGTTAAGGAATTTAAATAAAATTTAATGTTTTTTGAATAAATTTGAATAATAGTTTCACAAAACGGCATTTCTTTCAGGGAAAAGAAATCAGAGAATTCCACCAATTTTAGTTTTAAGAATCTCATATATCATCCACTGTCTGAACAGATGAAGTAAACAGCTTGAAAGCATCTTGAAGCATTTGAAATGTGTGGTAAAGGGAGTAATGATCACATAAACATAGCATATAATTATTTCTACTTATAAAGGGACAATATTTCAATAGTATTTTTAAAGATCATATAAGTTGTGATGAAATATTCACTTGAAAAGAAGTCAAGCATTTGAACCACAGTTTATCTCTGCATCTTTGAGCAAATTAACAGCAACTTGGCTTCAACTCATCAAGGTTTTCTTTTCTTCCTGCCCACAGCAGGAATCCCTCTGAGAGCAAGTAGGCTGTTTTACAACTGAAACCTTAATTTGAGACAAACAGATGTAATGTAAAACTAGCAACTTGTTTTGTTTGTTTTGCTGCTGGAAGAAAAAATAAAAAAACCCCACAGATTATCATGCTGGCTACTTTAAACACAATCAATAATTTGAAATTCACCATTAATTCACCTCTAACACTTGTAAATCCTTACAAGCAATACCACGAGAACTGTCCAGATCTCCAGAGAATGGATTGCCCTACTCTAAGAAAAAAATTATAGAATGAAGATTCACTCTTCAACTGTGCTACATCTGGAGTCTTATGACTGAGTTAATGTTTCAAATTTGTGTGTGCTTCATGGCAGAAGTACCTCAGAAAGGCAATCTGAGCTACAAGCACCATATAGCACCACATAATACCTAGTGTGGAGTACTGGCAGGAGAAATATTAAAAATGCCTTTTCTCAGGAGCTAAAGTGTAGGATAAAGGAAAAAATGCTAGGTAACATTGACATCCTCAAGTATCTTTTAAAAAATCAGATATGTTGATAGAACTGTTTCTTCTCAGCTTTTGTCAGCCGTGTACTTAAAATACTAATTCAGAAAAGTGAATTTTTAGTTCTGATTAATTTTTCTTCTGTCTCAAGAGAATGTTTTATTCCTACAACTGGAGAAATTAATACGAAAAATGCATTCAGCTTTTTCTGACACTGGACACTTTGAAGATGTTTTGGGCCAATATGAAAGCATAAATCAACAAATTATGCATTATGATTCTTATCTTTGAAAAGTCCAGTTTTGTTTTCCTTTCTTGGGGTCATTCCTGTATTTTGTCCATTGACTCTTGAGTATAAAGGTAAAACAATTCCTACAAGCAGATTTTATTCTAAAGGAAATGGGGAAAAATGAATATTTATCAATTAACTCCGTGCTGAATAAACTATTTCACAACATTTTCACAGCATTTCCTAAAGGAAATTTCTATTTGCAATCTACTGCTTAGTTTTTCTTTGAATGTGTTGTAAAGAACTGAGCCATCACTCTATTTCTATGGACCAGTTGTATATCATAGATCAGAATAATAAGTAAATATTTATTTAAGTCTGCAACTATGCACTTGAAGATTTCTAACATTGCTTGATAGATTAGACCCTAAACTAACTAACCAGAATTGTCATGTCAGCTGAGACTGACCATTAGTAAACTGTGATTTGAATGCTTCACTTTCTTATGTTCAGTTAACATTTTTCTTTTGCAAACACTGTTCATTCTCACATTTCCCAACAGAATTATAGAATGGCCCCTGCAAGTATCTTTTTAGTATTTAGCAAAGTTTTGATCAATTTCCCAAGTGTGATAAAAAGCCAGTTCAGGCACTGACAAACCAGTATATGAAAGGCCTGAAGGATTTGTCAAAAGCCTAAATAGCTGATCTGTAAAAATCAGATTATTTTCAGAGTGATCCATGGGAAGTCATGGTCCTTTGTTAACAAACTATAATATAAGACTTGATACATTATATATGTAGCTTTGTTAATGTATGATACCCATCATGAAAGAAATGCAGAATGTCTATTAATACTTGTTGTGGACAGATGCAAGTAAGTAACAATACCTATTATTTTTCTGAAGTGAGTAATAGTGAAAAATATTGCCCATGAGTGGAATCTGTCAGCCTCTACAGGTACCTATTTATTTCTAATGGTTACTGAGAAAAATAAAAGCTCATTGACTATGAAGGTGCCTAATCTATGAAACATGAACATCATCCTTGTGGGAAGATAAGGCATTTGAAAAATTTAACCTCGACAGGGTAAGGACCTTGATAAAGGTTGAGATTACAACAAGACATAAAATTAAGGAAGGGAATTTGAAAAAAGTAAGACTGGACGATCACTAAGAACTAAAAAAAGTAGACTGGTTTTGATTATCTTTTTGCAGAGTCATAACATTATCCTAAGTAGGCAAAAGGGTAAGCAGCATAAAAGATGAAAGGAATGAATTTTGAAAAGGAAGAAAATATAGATGGATTCAGAGACTGACAGTACTCTTCATCATCTGTTCCTCCTTCACTGAGATAGGCTAAATAAAAGATCTCTATTTTACAAGGACAAATAAGAACACAAATAAATTTCCTGTTACATGATAGTAAACCTTCAACTAAGCTATTTCTTTCCATGCTGCTATGCAATTTTGCATAAAATATCTTCTACTCTAAAATGTAATCCCTAGTGAATTTTGTACAGTCTAATTGTGGATTGGTGAAAAGTAAGAGAAGTGCTGACATAATCTTAAATAACAGCATGCTAAACTAAAATGCCTAACTTGGATAACAACATCTAAAACTTTGCTCACTGGTGTGTGCAACACTGGCTTTGAAGCAAACGTAGCTCTTTGCAGCTCAGCAACGTATCTAAAGAAATTTTATAGTACATAAAACGATGCAAATGTGATTAGTATGTCACACTCAGATCAGTATGCTATGCATTGTGCATCAACACAGTATGAGTGGTTTCTGCACCATGAAGATTAGGGCTCAAGTAACAGAGTAAATGTGAGTGTTATCTCTTTTGTATAGTTCAGGACTGTAGTAGGGAGATTACTGACGATATCCAGGAAACTTTGTTGGGAAGTTGAGAAGTGAACCAAGATCTTCTCATAGGCTGATCAGTGTCTTGAACCTCTGTTATAGTCTTCTGGTTTTGTTTTTGGTTTGATTTTTGGAAATTTTTTTAATATGTTGGTTTTATTTCTGAGACTATCACATTATTTTGACTTGTTTTTTGTCAAAATAAATTCAAATAGCTTTTTCAGACTAAGGTGGGTCGGTCCCAAGTTTTCAAACTTCCAGCTTAGCAGTGCTTACTTACACAGAGAAAAAACCTGAAGCTAAATTTATGAAAGGAGTATCTGCTAAATTTAATTTTGCATACCTCACTAGGAATGATAAAACACAAAACAAAAAATGTCTCCTTACTTATCCATTATGATCACTTCTTAATTCAGCTGGAAATAATAAACACACTTTCTTGGGCATCTTAGCAGGGAAATTACATTCTGTCTGTGCAGCTGGACATAGTTTGAGTTTGACAAGGGAAAAGAACTGTAGTTTGCTCAGCACTGAAAGCAAGCAGTAAAACGTGAGGGTAAAGTCTAAGCATACCACTGAGGCGTTGGATTACTTGGATAAGATGTTCAGTGCCTTGTTTGTTTGTTTGTTTGTTGGTTTTTCCCAGCTATCTAGCCTCTGACATGGCTTCTCCTCTGGAAGAGAAGAGCTTGTTAACATGCTAAATTTGTATGTCCTTCTCTCGAAAACTTACGTTGCTTGGGAGGAGAACCAGCAGCCATGCCGATGTTATCATCCACTGCTACAGTAGTCACCATCAGAGTGGGGGTCTATGTTTCTTGAGTGGGAAGATGAAGGACATCCTTAATAAGACATCTTCACAAAGGGCAGGAGAGTTGTTGCATGTCATGGTTTAAGAGCACCAAGGGCTCTCTCACACTTTTGTGTGTAGAGGATAGCAGTTCCTTCATTCAAAGAAAAAAACATTTAGATGAACTTGTCAATCATTCAACTAAGGAAGTTTTATCTCTGTAATCTTAGGGGGGATAGAGAAGATGTTTCCGTTGTTTTTTTTCTACATGCAAAGATGAGAACTAGGAGAGTTATAGTCATGAAAAAAGCACCAGTTAAACTTCGCACTCTGCATTTATTTACCTACCTCTTAGTAAATGCATGTGGCCTTAGGCTTAGCAATAATCGATGCAAAGTTAAATATTTATGAAAAGTTTTCACTTTTAAAATATCATCTACACTTTTATCTTGCATGTTTATGCTATATGAGGAAATGTTTTCAGTCAAATGGAAAAGCATCAACATTCTATTTCCTACAAAGAGAGTAAATTACTTCCCATTAAATACAATATGCAGGAAGGTTCCAAAAGCTTCAAGATCACTTAAACAGTCACCTTTCTGACACAGCTGCAAACCCTTTTTTGACTTTAAAAGAATCAGCTCCACTATTTGCTGGAGCATCTAATCTCTGCTAGATGAATTCTGTGGAGACACATTCCAGTAGTTTAATCTCTGCTTCATTGGATTTCCTGAAAAAATAAATGAGAGATTTCTGAGCACTGAGGTTTTAGATTCCAACCTCTTTATTTCAAATTAAAACAAAATATAATAGTGCTAGACCTAGAATCTAGGTGCTTAAATATACACCCAACACTTGCAGAAGTATTTTGCTTTAGAAAAGGACATTGTAAATTTTAAGAATAATTACATGGTATATACTGTACTGATCCTAATATTACAAACACTCACAAGACCAAAGTTGAAGACTTGACTGACTGAGCATTGGTAAAAATAGTTTCAGAGGAGCCAATTATAAGGTTAATCATACATATAATCATACACATAAATGTTTGCATGCCCAGGTATATAATTAAAACTTTGTCTTCATAAATGCCTTTATCCTGTCTCCATCAAGATCCTACTCCTGGGTCCTATATGTGAAAAAAAAAACTGAAACAGAATTTGAACCTTTCATAGTTTCCATTTTGTGAATACTAGAGGGAGCAAAGAAAATGTGAAACAGAAAAATGAACTCACCTTTATGAAAAGAAATCATGACATAAGATCAAAACGGAATGACAAATGGACTCTGCACTACAAAATTTTCACATAGGGCCTTAGATTAAATTCTGATTATAAATTGCAGTCACTTATTAATAATAGTTATGTCTCATTTTACATAAACATCTGCTGAAAACTCATTGGAAATAGACATTTTTTATTCGTTCCTCTACAGAGTTGTGTATATTCTTCCATTTAGGTAATCTAAACAAAAAAATAAACTGGAAATACTTCCAAAAACAATGTTTAAAAATGAACACAAAACACAAAACACAATTAATTTATTTCTCTCCTAGTTATTACTCAGAAATTTTAGGATAAATCACACTGTCTCTCACTGTTTGTATGATCTAGATATAGCTAATATTTTAAGCAGAGAAATAGTGAAATGTGAGACTGCATGAAATTACTGCAGATTTACCCCAAAAAAATAATAATTATTAGTTCTCTTTAAGATAGTCTTGAGATAATAGCCATGATCTTGCTTCTATTAAATAAAAGTAGGATATCTGTTTACAGAAGAGGACCCAGAGGGGAAATAAAGATGTACAAAAACCTGTTTGATTTATATAGTTCCATGACTTAGAATACCAGCCTGGGATTCTCAGGACAATTTTACAGTCAGAATAATAAACAATTTTCTTCTAGATCAACTGGTGAATTCCATGTTATAACTTGTTCATCTCAAGTAAGTGTTCACTTGACTTCCAGTGCCAGTTTAAGAGTTACCTTGTGAATACAGGAAATATAATTTTTTTGCTACATCATTTGTATTACTAGCAAAATATTTAACATATATTTGTAATCTATCCCATAGGAAAATTTCTAAATATATTCATCTGATTTTCCAGGGGTTTTAGTCTCTTGACAAAGATGATAGTGATATCTTGTCTTAAATTCTGTGAAGTAGTGGTCACCTGCTCACGTATAGATGCAGAGACTGTTGCAGCCTTTGTGGTAATAAAAGCTTTTATTTAAAATCCTCTAATGACTCATTGAGGAAAGGATATGAGTAATATCTGAAATTCAGTTCATATGACCTTGACAGACAGCCAGTACAGAGCACGGGAGAGGAGCACACAATGAAACCAGTATGGAAAAAAAAGGATCCTTTTAAACATATCCTATTGAGAGGGAGTTTTTCTCTTCATCCCTCATTCACAATGAAAATGGATTGAGGTAAAATGAGTTTCCATATCCTCACATATGGACGAGTGTGTTCACCAAACTCCCATTTCATTTAATACAGTATGGTAGGGGGATCAAGATGAATTCACCAGAAAGACTTTGGTCTATATTCATCCACAAGTCCAAGAAGTTAAAGAAATGGGCATCAGAAAAGGATGTATGTGTTTCAATATCCTCTTGAGTGAAACTTTTTTTTCTGGCTAAACATCCTATAATAGGTCACTGGAATACTTCTGACACCAGGTTAAAACGGCCAGAGGTCTCTTCTCTAACTTTCCACAATTGTCTCACATGAAACCTTAATTACCTAACACTTTCTTGAATGGATTCCACTGTAACTCAATAAAATGTGCTAAGGGGAACTGAGGAGCAATACTGGAGCAAATTTGATTTCAGCTACCACCCACCCTTTAATTGCTTCAGTGGCTGAAGTCTCTGACCATTTAATCTTTGAGGCACTAATAATGTGCCCAAATGATCAGTTACAAGTTTTTAAAAATTGCCTTGTGTACATGCATTAGGAGCTCTTGGTAGACTGCGGTGGGAAGGAGTTGCTATAGAAACACCACCTTAACACACTCCATTCACTGATGGCTACAGAGAGATACAATGGTCCCTGAATAACTACTACTAATCCACATGATATTAGAAAATTGCTAGGTTTTTGCTCTCAAAATTCTTACTTGCAATGCCAGGGGAACTCCCCCTCCTTCCCTGCACCTTAGCCTCCCACCTTTCCATTCAAACCTTCCCAGACGGAACTTTGCTTGAACAACTACTTGCCTGTGTTATATTGTTCTGTTTTGTGCAGACAGCTGAATTCAGCTGTGATCTACACAATATGAAGAACTCAACAAGATTAAATAAAATCGGCTGCTTTGTCAGAAATTCCTATGCAACCAACTGGCAAAATATGTTGAGAGCATCAGGTTGGAGTAATGCTTGGAGGAAATGAAACTTCTTATTTCCTGTAGCTTTTCCTATCTGAGTCTGACTGCTTAAAAACTGCCATCCCATCCATCACTCCATTTTACCTTCTTTCCAGAATTTTTCTCCTTAATCTGGTAGGTAATTAAATGTGTCCTTTCAGCCATTCCTTATTCATCTTTTAACATTTCCAACATTTAATCAACTGTAGGGGATAGAAGTACATGCACAGTACAATTAATCTTTCTCGACTGTAATTGTGATTCAATTTGAGATGACAATCTCTGAAGAAAACTCAAAAGTTAAATCTACCAAGGACTAAAATTAAATCCAAGACATCTTGTGGAGTTTACCACAGTCAAACCTTAAACCATTAATTTAGGAGATAGAAGATCTGATTTCTAGACTGTCCTTAGCTTGCAGAGAAGTATAAACGTGAAAGAACATAATGGCTTTTTTCCCATTCAGATTGTTTCCTACTCTGCTAAAGCAAATCAAAAAAAAGAAAAAACAAACCAACAAAAATAAAAAAGAAAAACAAAAAACCAAACCAAACCAACCAACCAACCAACCAACCAAAAAAACCTCAAAAAACCCCCCATGTATTTGAAGTAGAATAATTAGAGAACTTATCTAGAATAAATTATTATTATTGTCTTCCAAGGGCATTGAAGAAAAGGGGACACTTAAAGCAGTATCTTTCTCTGCAGATGTTAGATATCTGCTTTCCTCTGCTGACTAAGATTCCAGGTGGTTCTTTTAGATTACTTGGGTTAGTGACCTTCTCCTTCCTAGATGTGAACCTCTACAGTGTATTCCAAATTCCAGATTAATTTCCTCCTTTATAAAATTCCCAAATCTTGTAACTAAAAGGCATGTTTTATTTTTTGGTCTGTAAATGTTTGTGAAATTATTCTCCCTGTCAGAATTTTCCATTCAACTGATTGCCCCATTTTGGACTGGGATAAAGTTAATTTTCTTTCTAAAAGCTGTTGCAGGCCTGTGTTTTTTATTAAAGATGAGGAAAATGTTAGTAACATGCTAATGTTTTAGTTGTTGCTAAGCAATGTTTACACCAAGTCAAGGACTTTTCAGCTTCTCACAGCACCCCACCAGTGAGTAGACTTGGGGGCACAAGAAGATGGGAGAACACACAGCCAGAACAGCTGACCAAAACTGTCTAAAGGGATATTCCATACTGTATGATGTCATGCTTGTTTTATAAACTGAGGGGAAAGCTGGCTGGGGGTTTCTGCTTGGAAACTGCCTGGGCATCCATGGGTGTGTTGTGAATAATTGCACAGTACATCACTTGTTTTTATATTTGTGTATCATTAATATTATTCGTCCTTCCTTTTCTGTATCTATAGCATGCCATAGTATATGTATGGGATAATATAGTGTATAATATATATATAATGTCCTTTTCTGGGTTTTATATGTATATAGTATGCTGTAAAAAAAATCAAAAACTGTCAAAAGTCTATGATTGTGTATTGGTTCCAGCCAGGACAGAGTTAAGTTTTGCAGAAGGCAGGAGGAGGCATGGCTAGAACCCAGAGATTATTCTATACCAGTTCATGTCATTACCAGGAGTGGGGAAGGACGTCTCTTCTGAAAAGAAGGGGTTCCTTCCAGACAAGCGAGTATGGCAGAGGGAGCAGTGGGATAACACTGGTCCCAAGCTGGAGGGAATGGTGGGTTGGCACTGGTCCTGAGCTGGAGGGAACTGTCAGGGTGGTGTGGCTGTGGTTGGGTTGAGCTCTGCAATGACCACTTTTGCATGTGAATCATTCTCTTTTGTGCATTTTCGTTATTTATATTTTTGCTGTTAGTGTTTTTTCTTTTTATCTCTGTGCTGTTTCCAGTAAATTGTTCTTACCTCAGCTGGTGATCTTTACCTATTTTGTCTCCAATCCTCCTCTCCATCCCAACAAAGGGAATAGGATAGGAAGGGGAACTGAGCATCCAGCACGTGATTTGGAGAGTCTCAGGTTTCTTTGATTTGGGAGCACTAAATTGGGAAGTATAATTCCTAAATCATGACAGGTAGGCAAAAGTTATTTTGACAAAATATTTTTTTCTATGAAGCTGTAATAATATCATATGTTTTTAATGTGAGAAAAATGCAAAATATCTTAATTTTGATTTCTTATTTCAGCTGTGAAAACAGTGAAGTTGCTTTGATTTTAATGGTACTTTATCCTATTCTTTAGCATGACTACAATTTTAGAAAAATCAACTTTATTTTAAGATTTAACAATAACGGTTTTTTAGCAGTTGTTGTAATGTCTTATTTTCTGGAGGCAAAATGTATTTATATAGAAATGGAATAACTTATCTCTTAATAGTACCAGAATTTTTTTATCACAAAAAAGAAAAATAATAGAAAAGAGGAAGAAAAAATCCTGATTTAGTAAGCTAAAATCATTAAATCTATCTGGTTTGTGCTCCTTATAAGCAATGAGAATGGATTGCAAGAAACCAGAGTGTTCCATGAAATTAGTTTCATTCATATATGAAGAAGGACCATCTTATCAGATGAGATTAAGCTGAAAAAAATGTTGAATGTCAGGTTCTTTAATGTCATCTCACCTTACTGAAATGAGACACATACAAGTGTTGTGTTAAAAAATGCCAATAGTTTTTACATGAACTCTGCATAGGCTAATTTATACAGTATCAAGAGCAGCTGGGGAATTCTTATTCTTCAAAACTTAGATAAGTGATATCTCACCATCATATACTATCAGGAAGTAGTCTCTGGTCTGATGTAACAAGAATTATCTCCTCTTGTATTATTTCTCCTTTACTTTTGTGCTTTATTTCCAATTTCAGAGACGTTTTGGTAATAGAAAGGCTCCATATAGTGTGAGTGCACAGTTCCCAATTCTTTCTCACATTGAACCATTGCTTATTTATTCAGCTCAAAAAGTGGTTGACACCATACTTGAAAGTAATAACTTTTTTAAAAATTCTCATATGAAAATTGTTGGATATCTAATTCTCTCTATATTTCCTTGAGGGAAACTGGTTTACTACTAGCAGGTTAGCCATTCCTATGGCAAATATGAATTTCTGTCTTTTCCTTATCTTTTATTTTTATGCTTCATACAATTTAAAGAGATAACATGAAAACATGGCACATCCCACTCTGGACACCAAATTGATAATAACAATAATAATAAAAACAAAAAACAAACAACAACCAACCAACCAACAAAAAAAAAAAAAAATAAAAACCTCATCCATCTAAAGAAACAAGTTCTTCTCAGTTTGTCTTTGCCACTGCTTAGACCTGAAACATTGAACATGTCTGTTCCCATTGTTTGTAGGATGGGAAACATAAATTTAAGATATTAATTATTTCACCTCTGGTATGACATGGACACAGAGTTTTGAGGTAATTTTGAAGTTAAGTGTTATCCTGACTGTGCAGTGGTAGCTGGCTGCTTATGATCACTAAATTAGTAATCCTGCTAGGTAACCAGACAGCTTTTGAGTTTTGATCAGAAATAGAAATGATTTTTTAAAAAATATTTCTTAATATTAGACCATTAAAATTATTCTGTACTATATACTCAATGAAACAAAAGTCAGTTATTATGTCTGTAATCATTACATGATTTTGAAGGTTAATTGGTAATAAAATCTGAAATGTCCAAGCTGTTACAATCATAACTATTATATCATTTTTAGAACAAAGATCACATAACTAGTGAACTATAACAGACCTCACAGTTTTTATGAAATATGTCTCAGGAGGTCTGTTAATCTCTTCTGGGCCATCTGTCCTATTTGAGTCAGAGAAGATAAAGACTTTTGGGATCAGGAAGAAAGTAGGGCAAGGCATTCTGGGACATATCTAACTTAGGTAGAAATATCCAGGAGGGGCTGTTAAAATAAGGATCATTGAACAGGGCACATGAATGACTAGAAGTCTGGCTAGAAGACTTCTAAAAGTGCAATTTTTTACACAGAATTTTACCACAACTTGCTGAAGTTAGTAAGAGAAAGAAAAATTACAGTGATTGAAGTTTGGATTCCCCAGACTTTATCAGAAATTACTTCCCTCATCTTCATGATACTTGTCTCCGGCCCATCATGCTTTTTGTCTTATAAAGGAAAAGAAAAATGTCCTTTTTATGCAAGTATGTACTGAAAAATGGCAACATAATTTAATGAGACTGTTGGTCTCAGTTGTCGAGCCTCCGGCAGAGAAAGATATTTTTGTTGGTTTTTTTCTTTTTTTTCCACTAAAAAGTGTATTCATGGTGTCAAAATTTAAACAACCACTAAAGAAAGCAGCAAAATTTAACAAACCATAGAATTATGATAATGGGCAGTTTGTATTGCTGTGGTAGTAAAATGCAGTCACCTGTAGACCAGAAAGGCTCCAGCAAGTTCAGCTCCTCACCAGTGTTGCGCCTTGGTGCTCTGTTGTATCCATGCTCCCTTAAGGGCTAATCCTCACACTCCTTCTGTCTCCACTACTAGAATGGTTTGCTGTTGGCTTATCAGTCTACCCCTGGAAAGAAGTACACTGAGACTTCTCTTTAATTGGGGCTATGCATTTTGGAACGGCTCGAGATATTTTAATGGCCTCCTAGATATCAGTAGGGAACCATATAATTTTTTATCAGGTTCAGCTATACAACAATGAACAACCTTTTCAGAGCCTGTCAGTGACAGGGAGTTTAGACTGCTGTATGTGCATTTGCTTCCCTTTGAATGCTCCATCTCTCTGCAAGTAATATTGTCCTAAAAGGGAAAAGGACTTTTTATTATTTCAACTGTAAACATCAAAAGTTGGCTCTCATCTTTTCCCCTTTAACTTAGTACAAATAACCAACTAGTCAAAGAGCAAGAACTGCCTTAAACAAACTACAAAAGAATCAGAATAGCCAAAGGTGTAAAAAATCTGTGCTTCAGATGTGGCTCCCTGATAATAACATTGTTATGTTAAGCCACTGGGTTGACTAGACTAAAATCACATACCGAACCTTGCTTTTAAGCACATCATTTCAGAGGCTGAATTTCAGACTTCAGCTTTCCTAAACTGTGAAACCTCTATGTACAATATAGCTAAAATATTATTTTGAATTTAATTTGTTAAAAGCCCTAATTTTTTTAGCTTGCACCTAGGAATACAGTACCATGCCATAAACAATATTTGATTATATTTGTTTAAAAATAATTCACACAGGCAACCATCTTTAAAACTACCAGATATACTGATAGCAGAGCTCTCAGTATTCCCAAATATTCCCAAAGCAGTATGCTTCACGTTATCTCAATAGTACAAATACAAGCAAACAAGAAGACAGACATTTTTCATGTCTAAAGACATGGTGTTTTATGCAAACCTAGCTATATTTATTTTTTTGCTCTTGGAACTGAATGCTGTTGAACTAGTAAGTGCAGTGGGAAGATTCTCACTGAAGAGAGGCCACTTTGATTACAAGAAAAGAAATCCAAACACTGAAAAGCCCCAGATATTTTGTTAAGTTACTTTGGTTTGTTGAGGTGCCATGTAAAAGCTAAACCAGTGTAACAGACTCATTGTGTACTCTTATCTCATGGCAAATGTGAAGTAAAACTTCCCCCAGAAACCCAAATGTTGGTCTTTTTTAAAATGTTGTTCCTTTTAAATTGCATGTTTCAGTTCTTGTTTGCAATGGATGAGGTATCCACATGAACTCAGTTAAAGAACCTGTCTAACATGTGATAAGTCAATTATAGGTCTTAATCCTGTGCTGTTATGCATTTAAGAATTATTCACATTCTTGTCTTTTAACTTGCTTTACAGAGGTACACTTGCCATTCCTTACCTTATTCCTACAATATTTATTCTCTTTTGCATTATTTTTTAATTGTGGCTATGACCTTGCTTTTTCTATGACCTCACCACCTGGAAAGCTGATAAGATTACCACCAGATCAGAGATCAGCCATGCCTCTGGCACCAGGAATCTCACTAAAAGGAGGAGGGAAAATAGAAGGGAGGTATTTTATCTAATCAATAATTCAATGTCAGATAGGAGCTGAAGGCCCCTCATGGCAGAGATTTCTCACCGGGGTGAGGATTCCCTTCTACCACACTACAGCCCTCTACCCTAGACGGAGTCACTACCTCCAACCTACAGGTACCTATAATCTACAGTGTCCAAGGCAATCTCCTGAGATATCAGTCAAGAATCTAGAGCCAACACCTGGTGATTCTGTCTGTCCTTGATCTAATAAATTTGTTAATTAGCTTAGAGATGAAAGGAGGTTATAGTATATTCTAAGGTCAAAAGAGACTGGATGACAATATTGACGGCTGAGCTTTCAGATCTCCTGAAAACAGTCAGCGCACCTTACTTCACCGAAGGCTTATTTAAAGATGATCTGGCAGCAGCTGAGGACTAAAATGAATTTTCCATGGGTGTTAGCCTGTTTAGAATGCATCCACATTCCTCAGGTCACCGGTGGCACTGTCACCAGCAGTTGTCAGTTCTCATGCTCCTGGACTTCCTGTCACCAGGCAGGAAAGAAAGTGTCAGCCTTATTTAAGGTAAGGATGACCAGATTCCTAAACACAAGTGTCATGGAATAATACTTTTATATGTTAAAATTTCATGATCTTAGAAGAAGAAGATCCTTGGCGTCTTCTGGAGCAACTGGACAAGAATGCATTTTGTCAAGGGCTATTGCACTGCATGCTGTTCAAGTTGGAGGCTATAATGTCTTGTGGAGAATTGAAGATCGTAGTGGTACCACTCAGCAAGAGGAAAGGGGAAGATATTCCCAAAGACATGAGGTTATCCCAGGGAGTATGTCCACACAGAAGTAGTGGATGATGGACTGGGTCTTACATAGGCAGCTTCTGGATGATACCAACCTTCACAGGAGCTAAATACTTGGAAGTGATCGGCTCTCATGCCCTGCTTTGGTCAGCTCATTATGGAGAAGATTAACATGCCCTTGCCTGGAGGAAAGCTGGCTAACCGCTGCTGCTTGTGCCATACCTGAAGGGCTTCACTCCTCCCAGTGTGTGCAGACTGTACCCAGAAACAGAGGGAGACTGATGTCTGAAGGCCAGACTTTCAGTATGTTTCCAGCCATTACAGAGAATTTACACTGGGCTCAGCAAGGCTCCCAACCCTAATGAGCTTCCTACAGCCATCTGTAGGGTCAGTGTGATGCCAGTAATTCTGCTGCTCTGTGTGTGCTGAGAGGGGCTGGATATTCCCATGAGCAAGGACCTGTAGGAATATGACATGGTGTGTGAGAAAAGTCAGGTGTAGAAATTTAGGCCTTAAAACATTCTTACCAATGTTTCTATATTGCAGTGTTATTGTGACTAAAAAGCCTTTTTTAGCGGCATTTATATACATGCTGCTTCCATCACGTTCAGAATAAGGATACTTTAAGCACTTTAATGGTTTCATGTTATAGCTACTTAAGAGCCTTAAATCTAATGATTATTTTAAATAATATTTTAAGGATTAGATAGAAAAGAACTTCTGTTTCTGACCTCCTCTGTCTCAGAAGTCTGTCCTAGCATGAAAAATAGTTTGTGTTTGTTCCCATGGAAAACAACCTCAATCCTTGCTTAGAGGAATAGAGTAATTATAGAGTAATAAAAAAAGGTAATTTCCCCAGCGTGTGTGGAAAATGATACATAGAACACAACTATTTTGCATTTGTGTGCAAAAATTAAAACACGGTAGCAAAGACAGCAAAGTACCCGTCCTTTCAAAAAGAGATCTGGAGAGCAACATAAAGCTCTGAGTTTCCCCAGCACTTCTGCTGCTCCTTCAAAGTGTGACAACTATAAAATTATTTCAGTGGATATTTCTGTTATTAGCCCTTGTGATCCCTCCTCAGAGATGAGGAATGATTAAAATCACCCCAGGAGAGTTAAAGCTGCAGCAAAAGAACTGTGTGATTACTGTGAACTCTAAAGTATTTTAAACTGGATGCATAACAGATAAAATAGCTTGCCCATAAGTGTAAACCAAGAGAAGGCACATTGAAGTCGTGCTACAAAAGGGAAGCTAACTATGTGCAGTACAAATTCTTATGAGCTTTTTCCCAGGAATAAAAATCAGCCAATGCTTTCAGAGTATTTCAGACATTATTTTCATTCTTTTTTTTAATCTCAGTTTATCTTCCTCTCTTAACACAGTTGCTGGATGCACTGCCTTAAATACCACAGAGTGTCTGTCACATGCATACGATTCCCTCTATGTACAATTTTCTCCAACAATGCAAGATCTAATTTCACCATTTCTGCTGTCTGCGGTGAATTTTTTTCACACAGCTCTAGATGGCAGTGCTGATAAACAACTAGTACATTCGGCAGGGATAGATTTTATTTGGTTAACTGCTACAATTGATTTGGAGTCTTAACCTTTCCTCCACTTACCCTGTTTCCCACTCTACCACCTGCAGCCCTATAAACAGAAAAGACTTGCATGATGGAAGCCATCTGTACAGTAACTCATCTCATCAGAGTGCTGAAGAGCTGTTCTGCTCAAGTGTTATCAGTGTCTTCCAACTCACTGTGTATTTTTCTTATTGCTAAAAACAATCCCAAGCATTCTCTTTGGCAGATTAGTAAGGAATTCAAGTAGCAGATGTTCAAATCACTTTTTATTTTTTGTGTATTGAATCTCCATAAGGATACCAAGATCTGTTTCTTGGTCTTTGTGCTAAGTGTAGCAGTTCAATCATCTCTGCTCTATAGAGAGAAACTAAGGAAATGACTGTGAGTATATTGTCTGAAAACCCATGTACGTTTTAAAAAAAATTATATTTAGCTTCCCTGGGAAATACCAAGAACAACATATACTGATTTTTATTCCTATGCCCCCATGAAAAATAAACATCATGTCATAGGCAATACCTGAATACATGTTTACAAGCTACTGCTGCACAAACTTCCTTCAATCAAAACTCTCCCTAATGTACAACAAATAGAAATGTCTATCTGACATTCCTCAGTATAAATTCAGCATACAAAGTTGTCCCCTGAAGACATGACTGAAGTTGTCTGATGGGATAAAATCTACTGGATTAGTTGGATTGCAGATCTTTTTGATAGCATACTTATTCTCTTTCTTGCATAGATATAGAATTCTCTTTATAATTTATAGAATCATTGAATATGCTGAGTTGGAAGAATCATCACACATCAAGATCATTGAGTCCAACTCCTGGCCCTATGCGGGACACCTCAAGAGTGACACCATGTGTCTGAGAGCATTGTCCAAACACTTCTTGAACTTAGACAGGCTTGGTGCTCTGACCACTTCCATGGGGAGCCATCAGCTTCATGCAATTTCCTTGAGTCCTGTCACTGGTCACATGAGTGAAGAGATCAGTGCCTGCCCCTCCTCTTCTTCTTGTGAGGATGTCGAAGACCACAATGAGCTCTCCCCTCAGCCTCCTCTTCTGCAGGCTGAACAAATCAAGCGACTTCAGCTCCTTCTCAAAAGGCTTCCTCTCCAGACCCTTCACCATCTTTGTTGCCCTCCTTTGGACACTCTCTAATAGTTTAATGTCTTTCTTACACTGTGGTGCCCAAAACTGCCCCCAGCACTCGAGGTGAGGCCGCCCCAGTGCAGAGCAGAGTGGGAAAATCCCCTCCCTTGCCCAGCTGGTGATGCTGTGCCTGATTACCCCCAGGACAGAGCTGGCCCTCCTGGCTGCCAGACACTGCTGACTCATGGTCAACTTGCCACTGACCAGGAGCCTCGGGTCCCTTTCCACAGTGCTGTTCTCCAGCCTCTCTTGGTCAATACACACAACCAGTATTGCCCTGTCTCAGGTGCAGTATCTGGCGCTTGCCTTTGTTAAACCTCCATACAGTTGGTGACTGCCCATCTCTCTGATTTCTTGAGATGTCTCTGCCCTCACGTGGGTCGACAGCTCCTCCCAAATTAGTGTCATCAGCAGACTTACTTAGTATTTCTTTGAGTCCTGTGTCCAAGTTGTTAATGAAGATGTTGAAGAGAGCTGGGCCAAGGATGGAGCCCTGCAGACCCCCACTAGTGACTGGTTGCCTTTCTGATGTCAGTCTGTTCACCATAACCCTCCGTGCCTGACCTGTGAGCCACTTGCTCACCCACATCCAAGGCTGTTATCCAGCTGTGTGCTGGACATTTTGTCCAGAAGAATACTGTGAGAGACAGTATCAAGTACTTTGCTGAAGTCCAAAAAGATTACATAAACTGGCTTTCCTAGATTAGCTTAGTGGACTGCCCTATCATGGGAGGAAATCAGGCTCAACAAGTAGGACTTTTCCCTCACGAGGCCATGCTGGTTGTGACTAATGACTGCATTGTTCTCCAGGTGTTTTTTCAATACTTCCCAGAATAAGTTTTCCATTATTTTACCAGGCACTGAAGTGATCAGAACAAGTAATTTTAGGTACACAGGCATTATGTAGGGTTCTCTTAGTAAAATATATAGTGCCATGGGAGGTTCTAAAACATTTTAATGGGATCTTCTACACTGGTAAACCTTAGAACACCCTCAAGCACGATTTTGGCACATGTTGGCTAGAACTTCCCCAGCAATTTCCATAGCTTAGGGGTAAGAATCTTCCAGGCATCATTACCAGTGGCCAATTTGCATTTAGAAAACTTATTTTGGAGGCAGTGAAATTATACTAGCATGCCCACATATTTTTCTGTGCCAGTAACTTCAGTAGTCCAATATATTCTTGGACAGGTTTAATTTGCTCCTACAGAAATAACCTAAATTTTCAATACTTTCTTTCCTTAAAGAAATACCTCATTGCTTTCAGACCATAAGTTTATGAACAGACATAGGTACTGCAGTTACAGAATCCAGACCAAAAAAAAGAATAAAGAAAGTTGTTGGAACCACATGGGTGTGAAGCTGATGAATAGTCTGTAGCATGAGTCTTATGAGGATTGGCTGAAGGAACTGAGGTTGTTTATCCCAGAGAAAATGAGGCTCATGGAGGACCCTATTACTGTTCAAAACTGTCTAAAAAGAAGATTTTATTCTGGTGACCGTCAGTCTCTTCCCCCCAAAGTGACAGGACAAGAGGAAATGGCCTCAAGTTGCATCAGGGGAAGTGTAGATTAAATACTAGGGAAAATGACATCACTGGGAGGGTGGTCAGGCACTGTAATAGACTTCCTAAGGCAGTAGAGGGAGTGCCATCCCTGGAACTGTTTAAAAAGGTGTCAATGTGGCTCGTGGAGATACGGTATAATGGTGTCTATGGTGGTACTCATGTGAAGAGGTACTTGGGGGGGAGTTAACAGTTGGACTTGATGACCTAAGAGGTCTTTTCCAAATGTAATGATTCGAAGATTCTGTGGTTTCTACCCATCATTCTAATGAATTCTTGCTGAAATGTGAGGAATATTTGAGACTTTACTGAGAGGATTTAATGTTTATCACACTAATCAAGATAATATCAATCAAATAAGATTATATTCCTTGAGCATGATACAGTAAAATGTTGATATTTGGTCAGTGAAGGTTTTTAACTTGGAAATCTTGGGTGTCTACCACATGGTGATAAATGAAACATAATCCTTGTGAATTTTGATTTACTGGCATAAAAATTACCACAAAATTAACATTTCACAAAACTATTGAAATAATTTTATTCTTCAATCTTTAGGATCTTTAGGGAAATTTCCCAGTATAAATGAAAATCATTATATTTGTTTTCAGTTGTCCTGTAGGGTTGACCTGTAGCCTCAACACAATATCAAGGTACAGAAGATCAAAACTGGCAAATACAACTCAAATCCTACTGGATCTGTGTGCTTCAGAGCCTTCTCAGTTGAATGCTGTTTGGCTGAGTTTCTTGTCAGGTTTCTTGAAGGGAATTATTCTATAGCGTGTCAGTACTCACATGCAAAGAGGTGTCTGATAACCACCTGTAATGATGGCTAAAAAATGACAGAAGGGCAGAGGTACTATTTTAACTTAACCTACCCAAGAGAAAAGCATAGAGGCATATCTTGACAATACAAGAATAGACCTTATTGCAACATGAAATCTGCATATTCAACTCATAAATAGTGCAATGAAACTAGTACATAATACAAGATTGCAAGTGATAGCTTTATTCAGGCCTGCTGGAAGTATTATTGGTAGATAAAAGTCATCATGTCTTCTGTCGTGTTCAACTCATAAAAGTGATCTTATGTGGGTTTTATCACTATTGACTAGAAAGCTAATACCTTTTTTTATAACTATTCAATGCTATTTCTGACTAAAGAATAAACTTTTCCTATCTGAAGAAAAGAAGGATATTGCTTTCTCTCTTTCAGGATGTTCCTGCAGTCAGTTCCTGCAGTTAGGCAAATTGTGATATTTTTGAAACTCAAAACATTGTAGATATCCATCATTTTTGATGAAGATTCTGATGGGAAGTTTTCTGAGAGTCAATAGGGACTGAGAGGAAGATATTTCAGTTTCAGAAATGTCATGCCTAAAATACTGTTTTAATGTAAAATATATATAACAGATATCATACACTTTCTGTAAGATTGCACACTCATGCTCTAAGATTATTCATCTGCTCATAAGATCAGCTTGAAAAAGCTTTGGAACAGCTTGACTTTCAGTATTAAGGTAAAAAACCCACAGCAGAGTGCTGCATATATCCACACATACACAAGAGGATGACTTGACAAGTTTTTAAATTTTTGTTTCAATCACTGAACACATGAATTTTCCTGGTTAATATTTAGTCTTTGGGAATGGAAAGAAATAGGTGTTCTGGTCAACCACAATAAGATCATTCTCAAGCTATATTTCCTTAATAAAACACACAATTCCTCTCAGACACCTATAAATCTAAATAAATGTACTATGCCCTGTGTTTGCTTGCTGAAATAGGCATACCAGAAGGCCACATTAAATATCTTAAATGATGAAAATCTTATCAATTCTGTTGGCAGTTTTGTTTTGCAATTTCTTAATCTTACCAGCTAAAGATTTTCTCAAATCAAACTAAAATTTTCTGCTTAAGAGAGAATGCTCATTCCTTCTTATTCTGCCCTTGTTGGCTAATGAGAATAATTGGTCCCCATCCTCTTATAACATTCCTTTATGTATTTGTAGCCAGTTATCATGGCTCCCCAGTGGTCATTATGTTTAGGTATTGAACATCTGCTCAAGAGTTTATTGATGCTGTAGATAGTACCATATCTGCTGGGAGTAATAGCACATTGCACTATGTGGCCATTCTGGGAGCCCTACCTGCAGGAAGGTCACTCAGTAGTAAATCCGAAACACCTACAAAATGCAAAGTCCTTACCATGAACACAAAGAAGGTATATATTTCTTCACTATCACTGAATTAGGCTGTTGTATACCAAAAAGCAAGATCTGTTAAAACCACATATAATTGTGACCATTTGTTTTTAATACCAGGCAAGGATTTTATCTGTATTTGATCATGATGGTTTTATGGTGCCTCAAAACATCAGATATTGATTTTATTTATTCCCAGACATTTTGTACTGAATTCCTATGAGGTCTTGACATTTCTATAGTACCTTCCATGCTTGAGAAGAAAATATTGCAAGCCTGACAGGTGTTGACAAGCAAAACATTCATTAGTGAAGCATAGTATTAATTATAAAGTTTGTGTCCTTTGTTTGGATCCCTACTTTATCTCGGAGTAACTTTTAAGTAAGAAACACTTGAATGTGAAGTCTACAGTAGAAAAGAGATGAAGTTTTGTACAAGTTTATAACAAAATAGAAGGTCACTTTGAGCTAAGAGTACACCCTGATCTAAAGATCATTTCTCTTTTATTTATTAAATAATGCCAGCTACAAAATCACATTTAAATCCTCCACTGACAGGAAATAATTAGGTTAACACCAGTAAAAATTACATGTAATAGCTCAATCAGTGGGAATTTTTAAGTGGGATAGCAGGGAATGTAACCAAAAGGAAATAGGCCTTTGGGTTTCTTGAAATTTAAGTGGAAGACACATTCACACAGATGCAAATAATATCATACTGTAGAGTTTTGTATCATCTGTTATAGTAATCACTGTATCTACCAGCATGTAATGATGTTTCAGTCACTCTGCACTTCCTTTTTTTAACTCATTTTCCTCAGTCCCTAAAAATATTCTGTGAATGTTATAAGGATTAGACAACTCCAGGAAGGAAGGAAGGAAGGAAGGAAGGAAGGAAGGAAGGAAGGAAGGAAGGAAGGAAAGTATTTGAATATCTAAATGAGTAGTATCTGCTATTTTTAACCAGGAATATATTTTTAAATTAATTTTCTGTTTTACCTTATCGTACAACCCCAAAAATGTGCGGCCATGTACTGTGATAAAGATGTGACACCAAAGCTGAATATTGCTGTACCGGGTTTATGTACTTCTAGAGCAGTGGGGTGGTATCTTACTCTCTGTAACAACTGCTGGCAGATTAGCAGCCAAAACGCTGAGAGCCTTCCAATTTGAAGGCATGGGGCGGGCCAACTGGCACAGTATTTATGAAAGGGACATTCAAACTATGCACTTTGCTAAGCTGCCACTGTGAATGAGAAAAAGAAAGACAAGCAAAGTGTTATTGAAGCAAAGCCTAGAAAAAGAGCATCAAAGAGATTGGAACAATGAAGGGCTGCTTTCAGAATGGGATCATGAAAGCCTGAAGCCCTGTGGCAAGGCTGGCAGGTGGACACATGCTGCTGCAGATCACAGCAGCAGGGCAAGCCATCAGGATACTATACAGAGTTGGCAAGGTTGTTAGAATCCAGTTGGGCTAGATTAGAAGCCCTGCAGAGAAAGGATTAGCAGCTATGAGCATAGTTTAGACAGCAGGAAGGTGAAATGAAAATCCACAGTCAACCTATATCTACCTTTGTGCTTTTTCCCTCCTTGTTGTCAGTGAAAAAGGCCATCATGAAGTGAAATGTTTTAAAGTTTCGTTTGGATATGTCAGTCTAGAATATAGTTCCTACTCTATTTTATTCCCAGCTCAGGGGACTGAGAGCATTGTGTCTGTAGTGGGTAAGGAGAGAAAAGTCCAGGTATCTATCTTCCATTACCTCTGGTATCTTGTTTTCATTCAAGACAAATCTTGGAGTCATCGAGACCATTTAAGTTTCTATGGAAATACTATAAACAGAAAACTACGGTCATGTACAAGTGAGTGCTCTACATATAGTTTTTTACTAGTTTCTCATAGATACACTAGAAATTCAGCATGTATGACTAGAGATCTGGGATATGATAATTCACAATGAATTGCATCAAAGTCCCATGACCATGTTTTGGTGTGGACTCTCTAAGTTTAAGTCTTCTTGATGACTTAAGGTACAGGAAATTTCCAGTTTTCTGCAGTTTGGCTAACCTTCTGCTGAGGTTTCAAATTTGAGGGCCAGAGAGGTCCTCTGCACTACTACCTCACCAAAGAATCTGACCTCTTTCGGAGTGAAGCTGAAGTTTCCAGGATAATCCTTCTCCCTTCCTGTCTGGTCTTTATTGTCCCTATATGGAAACAGAGAGGATGACTGGAAGAAAATACCTTTCTTCTGGTGCTTTGGGGTAGACAGTGGGAATGTGAGAAAACAGGACCTCCCATCTTGTACACAGGGATCCTGTTTAAATTCTAAGGCAAAACACTCACTTCAGTGCATATATCAAATCAAAATAAAGCTGCTCTAAATCAGCTGTATTTATTTAATTAGTTATTTAGTTAGTTATTTATTTATAACAGGTCTTATACCCAGATGAACCAGCACAGCTAGTTACATGATAGATTGTATCAAACCAATAACAATAACATTTACACTGATTTTATATCATGAGGCATATGAACTGGCTTTCGCTTGTGACTCAGTTCACAGAGTAACAGGTCAGCTCTGAAGTAAATGAAAAAAAGTCCATGCGAGTTCAGAGAAGTATTCATTTTTACTACTTGCCTTTTCATTTGCTCTGAATAGTGATGGAGAACTTTTACAACTATATATAAACATTGCTGATAGGGACTTTTACGTTGGGTCTTTTCATTAGAGTTGAGCTGTGTTAGTGAATTCTTGCATCTGGCAAACCTAAAATTACCTAGGCATACTTTCCTACATTTTTCTACTTGAAAGTAGAACCTAAGTTATTTTAAAGGATTCAGGTGAGTTCTTGTCTAGGTATTCAGATATATTTAAACCTTTTTTTGTGACTGAATCTCATCCTTCCATAAAATTACTGATTACATAGCCTGATGTGAGTGAAGGTGAGTGCTGAGAATTATTTTTTTGTTTGTTTATAGTTTTTGCTCTCAGTGACATATTTCAGCCTCACTAAACCAGAACTTGTCCAAGTCTTCCTTCCTGTGTTAGTATGAGCAATATAATCATTTTTCTTGGAATCTTAAAGGCAGCTTCAACATGGGTATCTTGAGGTCCTTATGCTAATGCCATCATATTAGGATTATTTTCTACATATTTTTGTAACTGCAAAGACTTTTATTTTACACTTTTCCATTAAGTAATATTGCTCAAGCTCACTGAGTTCAACTTGGATAACGTTTATACCCTCTTTATCCCTAGCAACTCAATTTCCTCATTCACATGTATTCAAAATAATGCAGCAAGTCTATTTTCCCTCTCCCTCTTTTCTATGATCTTCACAACCCCCTTTCTTTCTGCATCATAATCTGCACAAACCTTTCTAGCTTTGTTTTTAGGAATGTCCTGCTTCTACCTTTCATCTGTTATTTGCCACTGAGAAATTGAAATTTACCTTGAATCCAAAATGCTGTGCCTAGCCTCAGCTGTTACGCACCCAAAGCAAACACAATGACACTTGCTTCCTGATTTTCAGTCCCATCAGGGAAGGGATCCTCACTAAATTTCTGCTAAACTACATCACTACCAGTTTTTACCTTTCTAAGAATTTTTGCTAGATTGGATACCAACAAGAGACTTAGCAGTGGTTAGCCACTGACAAGAGTTGCTGTGATAAGTGTTGTCCCTTTGTTTTGTTGTAATTCCCCTCTGTTTGAATCTGCTATTTTTTGTCTTATGGTTAAATAAAACTTGTTATTTTGGGACTTTCATTGTTTCAGTACCTTTCATAAGAGGGCATGCGAAATTATTAGCGTTTCTAATTGCTAACTATAATTATGATAACTAGAATCAGTAAGTATTTGCAAGAATATTATGGTATCCTGTTTTGTTTATCAAGCTGTACCATAATTTGATGAGATTATATAGAGATATATCATCTTTATCATATTTCATTTTCTTACACCAAAGAAGAATGAACTATAAATGGGAGGTGTATGATGAACTCAGTTTATATTTAATTAGAAACTGAAGTTAAAAGCCAAGAGGCAGGCAGGAGTAAGCTGCTAGTGAAGGTTAGGCTGCTATAAACCTGATAAGGAAAAACGTGTGGGGTTTTAAATTGAGATTGCTGGTAAGGTGGCTGTGGGTTTCTGTAGTGACAAACTCTACTTACAGATTCTAGGAGCCCCTGATGAAAAGCTGTTCTCATTCCCTAATGCTTTATGGGAACACTGCAGCCTCTTGGAATATTTTTCAAGCAAAAAGACATCATTGTGACAACACTGGAAAAAGAAGGGCAAAAAAAATTTCTTTCTGGTAGGGAAATAAAGACATCTTAAGCTCGACTTCAAAAGCTCTCTACAGCAAACAGTAACTGTAGAGATACCGTTTCATCTTTGCCTCTGGGATATTATTAAGCTTTTCTAGTAGCTTTAACTGCAGGAGAAGGGATTACAGAAGTTGCTGCTGTGTAGCTGCCTGACATACAAATATCTGGAAAAGCACAGATCACGTTTTTGTACAAGGGCCACTTATTAGACAGCACTGAAGGCTTAACCTAGAGTGAATAGCGCACCACACTGCTAGCTGCACACAAACAAAAAACATACAAGACCCGCATGATTTATGCTGGCCTTTTAAGCGCTTTGGGTGAATATTCAGGCTCCCGGCTTCCCTCTTGTCATGGTTGTGTGTACAGAGATTGGTGCTAATTGAGGCTGTACTGTTTTGGTACAGAGAGCCATGCCATGCCATTCACCCTGCTTCAGTTCAGGCTGTGTCAGCATTTCCATGACAAATCCTTACTTTCAAGGGTTTACAGCTTAATCGGAGCAAAACCCGCAATTGGCTGAAATGACACACACTGTTCCCATGTTAAAGGCTTTGTGCACAGGAGCCAGAAACACAGAGAAAGAAATTGTTTCAGGTGCTTCTATTTACTTGGAGCTGCTGCTTTGGCCTGGTAATGGCTTTGTATTCCAAAATGGAATGTGTAGGGTCAAGGTCCTTATTGCGAGTTCCTACATTTGAAATGGGGAAAAAAAAAATCTAAAGAAGCATACGGTTTTTTCAGTGCTTTTCAGCAAATCACTGAGGATTTTGCAAGATTAGCCTGGTGAATCAGGGATTGGAAAATAAGTTGCAAAGTGGCAGGAGTCAGTTTGGAAACAGATGTGCTCAAAACAAGTCCAGTTTCACTTTGTTAGTCCTAAGAGACTGTATTAGACTGAACAGCCATGCTTTCTAGGCATCTACAGGAATAAGTCTCTGGCACTGAGTAACACATGATGTCCTTAGCATCTGCTACACCCTGTCAAATCTCACGAACCTGCACTGAAAGACAGATTTTGTTTTTTAAAGATTAGCATGAAAAAGGAAAGTCACCTCCTCTAAATACCAAAAAGAAACAGTTTGATGTTATAAAGCAGGGATGCTGTCATGGTCAGAGAACAGTTACTGCAATAAATAGTCTTTAGGGCAGCAGTAGCAAGTGGTTCCTGGCCAAAGGCGATGAAGAGCTGGGTGCTTCAGTGTGACCTGCGTAAAATCAGGCAGGTGAATAATTGTTTGTAGGTTTGGATATAAGCTTGGTATTTTTCCATATCCATAAGTCAAGTGCTGATGGTGTCATTTTTATTCTTAGGGAGCTGATCTCTGCCCCTTGCAATGCTTATAAACAGAACAATTGTTACGAACTTGAGGGAATCAAACTTTTCTTTCACCCCACATGCAGTCTGTATGTTGAGGGATTACATGGCCATTGAATCTCAGCTATTTAATTCTATGGTTAAAGTAAGGACAATATTCAGTCTGCACTTAGATAATCTCTTAATCTTGCAGGATTCAGACAATTCACACAACACCTTTCTCACTTTTCACTTGCAAAAATTGTGGGAGTCCTGGCATACTGGGAGTCAGTTCATAAGAGATTCGAATACCTCATGTAAATATAAACCTTCAGAGAAAGATTTTAATTATAATTCAAGTTATTTTTGTTATTTCAAATAACGGTATATAACAATGAATGTTGTGAGTCCATCTCTTCCAGGTGACTATAAAATCTACTTCATACTCCATCTTTTTTCCATGTGTGAACAATACAAAATTATACATTTTAGAATAAATAATTGATGAAAATATAGTTAATATTTATATTTTGAAAAGGAAACCAGATTAAGTGGGAAAGATTGTCATTTAATTAATTGAAAAAAGCTTAAGTAACTTGGAAATTGAACTCCTGGATGAACTAGTGGTTAGAAATGAAACAGTGTCTATAAACATCTATCTGCAAAACAGGTCCAAACTTTGACTTTGAAGAATTTATTCTTGGCTTTACTATGTTCCCTCAAATGCAACATTAAATAGCAGAGCACTTTGATGAATAATATATATGAAAGTGAAGAACCAGAAAAAAATATTCTATGATTCATTAAGTTGTTTCTTTCATATGACAATGAAATAAATGTGAAATAAAATTAAAAATATGAGGAAGAGAGTATTGCTCTTGCAATATTGCTCTTGCAATACTGCCCTTTCGCTTTGTCTTAACTTGCTCATGCTTTGCAAAAATTAAATGACTGACATGATATCATGAGACCAAGCAGAAATTGAAATGTTGATGTGCTACAACACTGCTGTTTTTCCACATATGTATCATTGAATTCTCTGTTTCTTGTTTGGTAGATACAACAGTGCATATTCCTCGGGTTTAGTACTATCAGAACACTGCAAGCTAAAAAAATCTTTGATAGTAGTAAAGGTGAGAAAACTGTCAAGCAACCCTTAAACAAAAATATTAGTTTAAACCCTTCAAAATCAAACTAGAGCACTGATGAGACAAAGGGAAGGAAGGGCACAAGTGATGGCACAGTTCTTTGGCATAGCATCCCTTCTTCACTGGCTCTTGAAAGGCAGAACCCTCTCATGTGTGTACAATGTTCATATAGGGGTTGTCATAAGAGGAAATTGCATGTTACACCAATTTCAGGAATCTGAAATTATGGGGTTTCTGGGCCAGGACCGGCTTGACATTGTTCTACATTATAGAGAACCAACAATGGTCATGTTGACTACTGATGGTCCAGAGATGTCATAAACAGAAATCAGGAAATTGTGAAACTTGCTTTAACAGCCCAAATTTGCCTTTCTCCTCTGTTCTTCTTCCTTCTTCCCTTTTTATATTCATCCATATATTTAACACTGTAATGATGGGATCAAATGTTTGCCCTTGTTTTTTCCAGGCTGGAATGCCTTCAAAGCAGACAGGTCTTAGTTACTGACTTCATATCAGAGATATCTGAGTAAATCTGAATACTGTTTTTACACAGGATGTCAATCTAGAAGCTTAATGGTCCCCTCTGATTTTACAATCCATGAATCTGTAAATAATTGCAATAATAACTTGAAGATCTTACAATGCTTCCAAGAAAAATGGGGTACTTTATATACAAAATACTTGCAAAGACAAGGAAAAGTCCTTTAGGCCTATAGCCAAGCTAGCACATTGCAGAAAATTAATTTTCATGCTTGTGCTTTCAACAAGAAATATGTCGCTACGTAGGAATTGTTTGAAAAGGATGATCACTTCCTTTACAACAATGTGTGCTGAAAAGGAAAACTTTTATAAACACTTCAGGCACAAATGAAGTATTTCTTTTTTTTCCTTTGAAAAACTGAAATACATTTAAAATTACCTGGTGTAAATGATGTAGCATGTTATGATAAAAAATCCAGCATTTTTAAATCAATGTGGTATTAGATTTTGTAATAGGGTTAAAATACTGCTTAAATGAATTTAATTGCTGAATTAAATTTAATGTATTTCAGAGAAAATTTAGAATTTATATCAAATTCATATCTTAGGTTGAGCATAAAAGCCAAACACTTGTAATTTTTCTTTTATATGAATATGAGAGCTTCCATTTTTCTTCTTCAAACTGAGTGCATCACTAAAATACAAAATAATATATATGCTAACAGTTCGAATTCCTGCATACATGTATTATTTTTCAAAATCTCGCTTTCTTTAAATTATCTTTTCCTTAGGATTACCTGATCAGTAATAATAAACAAAATCTATAAGAAAACTGACAGTGATATACTATATATAATATTCTTATATTAGCCAAGCTAAGAATATAAATAGACATACTAAAAATGTAAATTTCTTGATAATTTGCAGTGCAGTATATATTAAGTAAATTGCCAGTATTTACTTCAAATAACTTTATATGTAAAAATTTTAATCTGATTTTTCTTGCTTTAAAGTAATAGTTTCCTTTCCTAATAGAAGTTTTAATTACTTTATCTAGTCAGACATTTCATTTTTTAGAAATGGAATGGTACTTGGAATTCCTAGGATATTTTTTTTTTCTAATCTAATCTAATTTGTGAATGCTTGAATTAAAGTTTTGTGTTTATTTTAGGACTAGGAAATCCAATTTCTACAAGTTATGTTGCTAGTAATTCTGTAGAATTATTAAATTATATATTTATACTTCTTGGCTTTCACGTATTTATTTTAGTATTCTGATAAGGAAATTTAGGTGGTTTTAATATTATCTTTTAAATTTTAAAGACTAGAAAGGTTAAAATATGTAAATAAACAGTAAAGAACATATAAGCCAATAAAACAGTAGTTATGGTGCTGACATATTCAGTGGAAAATAATATTTATTGTTCAGAATTTGTAACAGAGGAAATCTATATGGAGACTGACATACTTGTATTTTATGAACAGTTGAAATACATAAAGACAGCCCTTACTTAGTATGGTGCACTTCAGTCTTTGAATGCTGCCCTGCCTATATACTTTTAAAGAATAATTACTTACTTCTTAATACCCTAAGAGGAAAAATCAGAATGACAAAGCCTCTCTGAAAAGATCTTCAAAAAGCTATCTGTCTGTAGAAAAGAAAGAGTGGGAATGATGTCAGAAAAACTCCTACTGCACTGATGAATTGTTCAAAATCAATTTTAATTTTAGGAACAAATATGGGGGAAAAAAGAAAGTAGAGATTAAATGCAAAGAGAAATCATTCAGTGAAATGATCTATGCAGCAAAAATGTAAAAGGAAACAGATTTTATGAAATTCACTCTCAAAAATTGTAATATATAACCTTCAGTTTACTCATGTACCATAATATGAAAATTTTTTTATATCATATATTTAAAATTACGGCTTTGTCTGTCAGTGGTGTACTCAAGTAGTGGCAGCTGATATGCCAACAGCCCTGGTAATATTTCTCCAAGCCAGAGGAACAGACACAGGATCTTTTTGGGGCACTAGTGAAAACAAGACTTCCAGCAACATTTCCTACATGTCTTTCAAAAAGGTACAGCATGTAGTTCTTCTAGCACAGCTCTTCAGCAATGAATGGCCTTTTAAGTGAGGCAAGTGGTACCATGATATGATAATCAAAGCCCTTGAACAAGAGTTAGAAGCAGTGGGAAGGAGATGGAGCAAAGCTTTAAGCAGCCTGTAGTTATATGCTCTGCCCCCAGGTATCTTCTGTAGCATCTATTAGAAACTGAAAAGTTGTTCAGCACTGTCAAACTCTCTGAGTGCATCAGTAGTGAGGGTGGAACCTGTGAAGCATTGGAAGCACTTCTGAAACATCTGCTTCAGAAGGAAAATAAAACCGTGGAAGAAGTATTAAATAATAAGATACGTGAATTAGTGCTAAGCATAAATCTCCATTTTTGAAGACAAGAAAGGCTCACAATCCACACATATGGAAAAACACTAGAGGCATAACTTTGTATAATGAGAAATAGAAAGAGAGGGGAAGAGGGAGATGAATTTGCCCCCTAGATCTGAGAAAGCGCCTCAGGCAAAAATTCTCTGGAGTGTGTCATATCTCTAAGCGGCGCACACAGCTCAGAGATCATACCAAAGAAAAAACTGGACAAAGAATTGTCCCAGACTGGGATAGCCCCGTGGGCACAATCTGGTCACCAGCACTGCTAAAAGATTCTTTCTGTCCTGAGGAAGTTAGCTTGCAGGCATGGGACATACAAACAGTGATTTTCAATAGGGACTCTGAAGCATCTGTGAAAGAATTTAAAGCTGAATACAATCTAGTATTATGATTATGTTTAATTTTTCATAACTGTTTCCATCCTTCAATCCTCTACTCAAGGTGGTTGTGTGTGAACCTGACAACTGTTCCTCAGTCATCCCCGGAAGCAGTGGGTAAGTCTAGGTAAAATGATGTGCACAGACCTTCTCTTGGAAGAACTCTCTTTCAAAAAAAAATTAGGGGACCCAAGGCACTCAGGAGTTACAATTGCTCTTGGGAGAAACACTGTAATACTTAGAGCCACAGTCTTAGGAGTCCAGTCTGACAAGCATCAGTGACTGCAACACCTGCAGGGAGAGTAGCATGATTTTGGACAGATTTCCTCTGACAGATCATATCAGCTTTATCAACCAAATGGAGTATTTCAGATGGTAGAGTGAAGAACGCATTTTCCCAAGGACCATGTCTTCCATTGTACAGCCCTGGTGAGCACAAGCCTCTCTTTGCAGGCTGCACTAGTGACTCTTGGGTACCTTAGGAGCAGATGGCTTTGTAGCAGTGTTGTAACATGAGAACACCTTTTGTGCCACAGAAACGCTGTGAAAAATTGCCTTCAAAGGAAATGTATTGCCTTTTCTTGTGTGGGAGTATCACATAAGGGAACTCTGACAGTATGGAGACTGAGTGCTGGTTTATCACAGCACCATAATTTTTTAAACTCAAATAATGCAGTGATGCAGGAAAAAAGGGTGAATTAAACAAGGAGCTTTATCAACACAGTAGTAGTACAGTATCTGTACAGTACCACACATACAATGCAGTGCCATACATGCCATGTGCCATTCAAAAAATGTCAATAAAAATAAGGCCTTTTAATGTTATTTTTGCATAAGTGGAATTCATGCACAAGTACATTATAGTTGTTAATGAACAACTGAAGTAGCAATCCTCATGGTAAACGACAGAGCTTCATTTGGAAAAGGTAGTGAGAAGGATTCTAACAAATCTCCAAAGAATCTTTGATTCTTAAGAGTATAAACTCAATTTGACACAAAATATGTACAACTTTGCAAGTGCCAAAATGAGAAAAAAATCATTAAAATTTGCAAGCCTAAAAATGATGAGAAAATGGGGTGTAATCATCATTTGAGGAAACAGATCTTTCCTTTATACAAAGTTTGTGTAAGGTTTCATGTTAAACATAAGCATCTTGCTAAATTTTCTATCTTTCATATTTCTGAATTACCTTTTCTGAGGGAATTTCATTGAAAATTCTTAAGCAATTGCTATGGACTGCGATTGAGTATGGTATGAAAATGCAATTGAGTATGGACTGCAACTAGCATGAAAAGTGCTGAAATTCATTAAAATCATGATATTATTAGCTCCATTAAAACTCTCAGTAACATTTTCACATCTTTCTTAAAAATAAATGCCAAATGAGTAAGCCTGTAAGAAGGGATATAACATTGAAAGCGTTATTTATAAAGATTCAGGTCTATTATCTGCAGTAACATTTCAAATGCATTTTGTCTCCACCTCAGAAATAAGCACTCTGTTTATTTTCCATTTGCCTTTTGTTGTTATTTGCAAATTTACTTCCATCAAAAGTTACAAATTGTTCATTTCTTCTTCTTTTTTGTTTCTCCCCTTTTCCTTCACTGGTGACATACATACAGCTGTTCAATCCCTCTGAGTCATTTTGAAACCTGTGAGAAACTGCTGCAAGCAATATCTTCCCTGATAATAACAATTTGATGTAGAGTCATTTCCTGTGCAGATCTAAAGAGGAAAGTAAATTGGAATTTTATTTCAGCTGGGAAGAAAGCAGCAGTGCCAAATACCTGAAGTCATTGAAGACCTGATTTCAAAGATGATCTTAGGATTTAGGACTCAGGACATCTGTCTTGTTTAGGATGCTACTGGTAATTGGCTACCAGATGTGGTTGCATCCCTTTTGAACTGGTAGAAAGGTAGCAGAGCATTAGGAAAGACTAAAGTTGCAGTTAGCTTTGAAATGGTAAAAACAGTGCTAAAGACTATTTGAAAGAAAATATATGCCCTCAGCTCAGAGATGTTTTAATGTTAACGATGACATTTTTTAACCAATTTTGGAAATAGGCTTATACATGTCGTTAATTCATGTACTATTCACTATTTAATCCTGTGGTATAAAGTTTAGCAATTTAAAAATAGTGTCATAAATGTAATCCCTTTATCTTTAAGTAAATCTGTAGTTCAAATATATTAATCTGTTCCTGTTACCCTGTATTTTGATAGTACATAAAACACCCACCTGCCCCCTAAGTTATTGCATCTTTCTGTGTTAGGCAATATATTGAGTACATTCAGATGTAATAAACAGAGAAATCTTGTTCTACAGGGCACACTGTAAAAAATGTCAACATAAATGTACAACAAACAGAACACAAAACAGTAAAACTGTGTATTGTGTTATGTGTTGGAAGACATTCAGACATTCAGAATGAATGTCAACTGCCTTATGACATTTGGCATGTTTTTAACATCCTCTTAAGCACTGGAAAATACAGATAAAAATGCGCTAAGAGTTTTCTGGTACAGATAAAAAACCACAGCTCCAGCCCTAACATCAAAATTCAGGAAACCTGACCAACTTTGATTTATCTGCCTAGCAATTTGGGAAAAAATGGAGTAAAAGATGTCAACTAGAGATCACAACCAAGCTGTATCAAACTACTGAAAAAAAAAAACCAACAAAAAAACCCTGACCTTCCAGCTTGGTGGAGATATATCTGGAAGGAGTATGGAAAAATATTTTTTCTACTTAATAATAGGAAGTCACACCAGGAAACAAAATGTGCACCTACTTACGGCTAACAAGTAGGGCAGAAAATTTGACCTAAGAGAAAAAGAAACAAAAAAATAAATGGAAGACATGGAGCAGCTTAGCAAAAGAGAAGGTAAAGGAACTTTTGTAATAGTCTTCATATACCTTCAATGAAGATGCAGAAAAAGAGTATGCTGCTCACCATGTCCAATGTGAATAAGTTGTGAGAAGGGTTTGAATCATAGAATCATTTAAGTCGGAAAAGACCTTTAAGATCATTGAGTCCAACTGTTAATTTGCCAAGTCCACCACTAAATCATGTCCCTAAATGGCACATCTACAGTCTTTTAAATACATCCAAGGGTTGGTGACTCAACCATTTCCCTGGGCAGACTTTTCCAATGCCTGACACTGTTCCTGTGAAGAAATTTTTCTTCTTTTCAGTTGGAACATGGAAAATACACGTTCAATATTAAGGGGAAAAATGATGCATGGTATGTCAGGCTTTCCACAAATGAAAGTTGTTAGGAAGATAGTTAAGCAAACAGCTTCCAGGAATGATGTAATTGTATTTAATTCTGATTTGGGTAGGATCAGATGGCCTCTAGAGTATTTTTATGTATATTCCTTTAAATTTTCTTGAAAAGCAGTATTTTCTCAATACTAAGGCATATAAAACTTATATCCAACTATAACGTTTTTGGACAACTGGACATAGGTAGTCAGTGGATGACTTTTGATTATCTGATAACACTTCAAAAATCTAATTGCCATATTTTGTTGCCTACAGATCCGTAAAATATGGCAGTGTTGGGAAAATCCTATAAATCGATGTTTTCCCTTTTCCTGATGTGCTTTTGCACAATCCTTTTAGAACTAGACTTTAGGAACCCTTTAATACATGTTGACAAGAGAGATAAATTTAACTCCCAAAATTATTTACTATTCTGCATCAATAGATAAACTATCTTAAAAAACCTAATATTAACCACTTTGTGAATAAACATCATTCACAGAAACACTAATAAATGTGGTTCCAGATGCTCAGCATCATTACAAACACAGCTTGTTTTCTGTCTGTTGTGCCTTTTATTTATTCAAATTTCAGGCTTCAAAATGTATTCTATGACTTAGGTATTTTTAACAGCTCAGAAGGTCGGGGCAAGAAAGGCAAAATGGGAAAAAAGACAATTCAATTTTTTTTTCAATATAAGAAATGTCAAAGGGTTTTGTAGCAGGATGAAGTTCTATTACTATGAATGTTTTTTCACTATTTTTAATTTTTCATTGTTTGTAAATCACATACAAACATTGCCAGTTTAACAAATTTGTTCATTGGTTCAAAATGTTGAACAAATGCTATATACACTCAAGTCCAAAAGCAGATAATGAGCCGGTATGGATACTGCTTCAAATAATCAATATGTGCAATTTTGAATAGCAGCTGTTTGATAGGCTGTGAAAAGCATGTGACATTCATCTACCCCTATATGAATTATTCCCTCTTTTACTTTACAGTTTTCAGTTTTCACCATTATCACTTTCAATCTGTTGCAGCTACTGCAAAATCTGCTGCTTTGGCACCCACTCCAGTCAGCAAGATTGTTCAATGTTCAGTGCTCTTAGAAAAAAAATAAAAGGGATTATGTGCACAAATCAAGAACTGTATCTAAAATAGAAAATAACTGTGACTGTACATATGAGTATATAACAGTGAGTAAGTCCAGGAGAGTCACCTGAATTTAAGCACCAAACTGGAGTTCTTGAGTTGCTTCTCCACACATTGACAGTGTTGAATGTCCTTAAACAAGTCACTTCCTCTCAGTGATCCTGGCTGCCTTTGTAAAGTGCTTTTTATATTTATACTAAATCAAGACTACATGCTATTATGAGTACTATGACTATAGAAATAAAAATGACTGACCTTGTCACTCATCTGTACATCTCCATATTAGAACTACTAGAATCTGTTTTATCAATAGAAGACGTGTAGACAGTGTTGTTCTGTATTTTGTGTGAAGATCTTAAGTCCTTACAATTCTTAATATCTGATTAGGCAGTCAGAATAAAGGAAAAAAATCTCAGTCTAGTGAATTTCCAAAGGACAGCCCAATAAAATCACAGTTCTTTCTAATAGAATACCATATATTCATATGAAAAAAGAGAACAAACCAGGACAGTTTGGTTCTTACAAAATATAGAGAAACTGTGGGGTTTTTTTGGAAGTTACAGCAAAAAAGAAGGAGATGGAAGCTTTGGGGTTAGCATTATTCACACATTAAAGAAGTACAAATTAAACATCTAACATATGAAGATTTTGCAGCATTTTTTAAAGTCAAAGTGGGCCTTTAAAATAGCCTTCAGACTATTTTGCTCTTTCAGAACATGCAGGTATGCGTCAGGTTGAAAATATTTACAGATCTTTGAACTATTCTATTCTACCTCATGCCTTTGAAGATCGCAAAAAAAAACATTTTAAGGAAAAGAAAAACATAATGATGCTATCAACAGACACACAAAGAAAGCACAAGAGGTAACAGTCTACATTAAAGAAAATTTGATGGACAGACATTATAGAACTTGGGACATAAAGATACATAAATATTTCAATTTTTTCCAATTACTGTAAAACACTTTTCAGTAACAGTGCTCAAGTCTCTGAGAATCATTCTGCTATTTTCATCTATTTGTGTTAATCATAGGGGATACAGGCTGAGCTGACTAGGTTTGAGCACTTTCTGGTTCAGGGGACACGGCTGCAATTCCAATTGCTCCACCCCAGCTAATGCTTAATATAATTTTGTGACCTGATATTCTCCTCTGGTCCTGTCTGTGGCATACTGCAAAATCCTATTATTCTGTACTTAGGAAATCTGCAAAACATGTTTTTTCTCTTCTCTCTGATTATGGTAATATAGGACATACTGAATTGACCTGTGACCCAATCTAACCAATCTAACTCCTGTCATAATGAGTGGCAAGACCTACACAAACTTCAGGTGTTATCCCTTTACTATCTCATTTGCTGGCATGGCTTTTAGCCTGGGTGAGCTGTTCTAAGTTAATACCTCCTATCTGCAATGAATTTCACTCCCACAAATTATACTTGGTGAAAAGAAAATATTTTACCTCAGTGAGTTTTAGACAATAAGTTTCACTTGAAACCTGCCCTTTGAAAAGTTCACTGACCCCTACTTAGCTGTCTAAGATGCATTTTAAATTAATAACCTTTGAAACAACGAAGAGATGATTTTTCTTCTTGTATCTTACCCCGGCAAACAGAATATATCAAATATCTTGATCACACACACAGAGACGCCCCCTTTACCCCCTAACCAGTACGTTTTTGCTCAGCAAAGTCCAAGTCTGGCTACATTTAATGCTCAATCGCAATGTGAACAATTTGTGCCTTGTTCATCGCTTGCCTGACTGATTTGGTAGCCTGGTTTTGGTTTGGTTTTATTTCACCGGTTAAATCCTATAGGATTTGTATGTGGAAAACTACTTATTTTTTGGGAAGATTCATCCAGTTTTACAAATTCTGACAGGCAATGCTTTTTTATGAAGGATGGTTTCTCTTGAATTATTTTTCACCTTTGTATTTTTATGATTTAGTGTTAAAATGGTGACTTTTCTTTGCAGAGAAAAATCTGGAAATTATTCTTGCTCTTTGGAAATTAAGATCTTTTTTCTTATTCATTCACTTTCATGCAATAAGGCTCTCCCTGCAGAATTCCTTACGAGGAATCTATGCTTCAATTTGTTTTATCATCTACAAATACACTAACTACTCTATTAATAGGTATTTATAGGAGAAGGAGGAAGAAATCTTTCCTGAAGCGACTTTAAAATGAATACTGATAATAAAAAAGATTTCAATTAAAGATTAGGAGAAAAGAAAAAAAACCTCAATAGATACAATGTGCTCTGCATATTCCTTAGAAAGCATAGTATGAACTAGTACTGATAAGAGATACTCTAAATTCAGTGGTGGTTACAGATCCAGCCTGAGCACAAAATCACAGCACAAAGCATTCTTTGCTGTCCATGTTGCTGGGCTTATGTGATCTGGTATAATTTTAAAAGATTTTTTTCATATGACCTCTCTCTTTACAATATAACAGGTTTTCCTCAGAAAGTGATAAAGCACTAAATTAAGCTAAGAATAAAGAACCATTTTCCAGCTGGTTTCAACTTGTCACACTTACACATATAAACTTTGGATTTGGAATTTAAGATACTAAGACATCAAGAGTCAAAACCTGAAGCAAAATTTAAATTTTAAGCATTTTATATTTCTGTATTTCTCTTCTTTTTTCTTCCTCTTGGCTCTGTGGAAGTTTTGGAAGTGGCTGCACGACTACTACAGGCATCTGCTGCACTACTTTGCTCCGTGTCTTAGGAAGAATATTACATGACACCAGCACATTAAGTCAGAGAGAGTCACTTCAATTCTTTGCTTCAGCTTTACAAGCAGAACATAGGGGAGAAATATTTTCAGCTTCATTAAGAATAAGGAAATTTATTGGAAAAATATGACTTCTTTTATAATGAGGATTTTTTTTTTAAATGGAAGTCATAGCACCAATTATTTTCTTTGTGAATACTAAAATTTTCAGCAGAATATTGAACATCAGTAGTTGAATTTTTAAAATTTATAAATCCACTAAGAGAACCCACACAGCTTTTCTTAATGCTTTTCTCCACATTGCCTTAGTGAAGGTAGACATTTTTGGCAGCCTTAATGCATTTTATTTGTAGGTGTTAGTAATTAATTAGGCTGTATTCAGAGCAATGTGCTGTTCCATAAAATAATAACTCTTCAACTGTAGGTGTTCTGGGGTAAGAGGTACAGGACAACAATTAGTAAAAGAGTGTAGTTTTACATTAATTTTCTTGCATGTCTTTTGCTTTTAAAAACACTTGAAAACAGAAGTAAATACTTATTGAGAAAAGAATGGAGCAGAGGGGACAAGGAACAGAGGTGAGAAAGGTTTAGATTGAATGCTTAATGCATTTAAATTAAAAAACATTATAAAATGGGCATGATAATTCACTCCAGGAAAAAAAAAAAAAGTAAAAGCCCTTCATTTCAAGGCTGTCCTTTCAAATTTTATCTAGGTCATTGTGCATCAGGGACCAAGTATTAGCTCTGGCACAATGCTAGGAAAGACAATGAAGTCAGCCCACAGACAAATTTTTTCCTAACTGTTGCTAACAACTACTGATTAGCTAGCTCACAACGCTACTCAGACTGATTTAGACATTCAAAAGTCTCAAAGTGTATGTATATATCCACCGAGTGAAGCTATGTCTTACACCAAATGGCATCCTTGTGAGAAGATAGACATGAATAGAATATTTGTTATTTTTCTCAATAATAGTGATTGTTTCCAGTAGAGTTGTGGTCTGTGGTTCCTGTTAATACTAATATTGAGAGTGCTTATTTTCTCACTTCCACTTTTCTGCAATTCAGTCTGTATCCTGCAATTCAGTCTGTATCCTGGCTCTGTTGCTCAGAAAATTTGTGTTCATACTTCTGATCCCTCATCTACACCACTCTCTCCTCCACTGACCCCCATCTTCCTCTACTGTCTCTTTTTTCTTACCTCAAATGATCTTCATCCTGATGTCTTACTTTCCACTGATGTTTTCCTCTTGAAACTACAGTTATGCTTTAAGCCTCTGTGCTCATAAAGACAAAACGCACTCACCAGAAAACCATAGATTTGCCTTGCTTTTGTTCAGTTTTCTGATTTTCATTTGTTTCAAGACTCCAAAATTCTTTTTTTTTTTTTTTTTTTTACCACTACACCACTACAGCTTATTCAAAAAGTGTGGTGGTTGGGTTTTTTCACTTATTTTTTAAACCAACTATAGGGCAATATGAGAAATTCACTAAACATTTGAATATTGCTCTATTCACTATTTTCCCAGAAAAAAATGTGGTTTAAAAAGTTCTTACATTTAGATAAAAATACTTTAAAAGATATTGAGCTTAAATTAATTCTCTATCTAAAAAAATATTTTATTGATGGGAAATGGATAAATTAGAGGAATACTTAAGCTCTAAATGCCATTATAAAGGCTTCATAATTCTGGTTTAGAATCTTGCTCAGTGACATTGAGCAACCAACTGATTTAAATGTGCAAAGAACACTGTACATCACAGAGTTGGTATGTAAGAAAAAAAAAGCAGACCAAAAGCAAACCCATCTCAGTAGAAAATTCTGTACAGCATAAGGATTTCCAGGACTTTCATTTTAATTTAATTAACTTCAGCAACAATTAGGTTTTGCAGGGAAGATATTCTCCTCTTTGCTTACTTCAGTCTTCTGTCATCTATACACTTGATTGTAACCACCAGCAGAAAGTGTGCTTGGGAGTGGCAGTGGCCTCCTTTCAGAGAAATATGAAACAGGCTGGAAAAACACTAATAAAACTCGTGAGGAAAATAGTCTATGATGTCAACACAGCCTTCAAATCCATGAACTGCATTTATTAAAAAAATAAATATACACTTATGTCACGCTCTTGTCATTAACATTTAATGTGCAAAGAGTGGGTGAACATTCTATATTTAATTAAAGCATAAAATTATTACTTCCATCTGCACAAGCAGACCTGAGAAGTGGCTTAAGGTACACAAAAAATTTACATCTGGTATTCAAATATAGGTGTGGGGGGGGGACATTTTAACTGTATCAGGTGTCACATCATTCCTCTAGTGTAGAATAAATATGATATGTTATTTATTAATATTTGAAGACATTTTCAATATTTGAAGTTTCTCAGGCACTTGTATAGAGTTTATATCATGTGAGTGAATCACAGCTTCCCAGGGTTAGGAATGTCTTCAGGTATTTACATTTCTTATTTTTATTTTATTTTATAGCACACACAGAATGTTCTTTCTCTCAGTGCTGCTTTTTTGGTAATTCTTTTGTTCTACATTTGGTGCTAAGGAGCACAGACCATGTAAAATCCATACAGCAGCCATCAATCTCCTTAACCATATGCTATTTTTACAGCAGGTCACCTGTGGAAATGCTTTTTTCAACCAAATCCTCCTTCTCTTGGCTTGTCATTCTGCTGGTTCACACTGCGGCTAATCCCAGTGCCGTCACTCTGCAGCCACCGAAGCCACCATCTGCTCTTTGCCCTACTCCGGCCTTTGATCAAACAGTAAATAAATCTTTCAGGATAGGGAAGGATTTCCTGGGTGCTGGCCATACGGCAACATATTTGGTCATTGCATGGAGCCCTGGGTAACACTGTGGTTGCTGGTAAATAACGTATCTTCCCATTATTTTGACTTGGAGTTATGAAGATTTCTCAGTGCAGAAATCAATCATTCTCATCTGTCTCAGGAGTAGCAAAGGTACTTGAACATGGCTTTGAAATAAGGTTATCAAGTGGATCTCATGTGCCTCAGAGCAGGAAAGGCTAATCTCCTGCAGGGACAGGGAAAAGACCATACTGACTTTCCCACAGTCCCACCTGAAATATGTTTGCTGACAAGGAGTTCTGGAGACACAGAAAGATGTTGATTAAGAATTATTTGCTTGGCTACATGTGAACAGACCTGAAACCAAAATAATAAGTCTGGGTAGCTGCAAGAGAAAATCCAAAATGCCAAAGGCGATCCTGATTTTTTTGATAGGGGAAGGGATCTGCAACCACTGCAATACTATAGGCCAGTAAACTTTAGCACATCTTGTTTTTTGCTGGGGAGGCAACTTCTGAGCAAAGATGGGACACAATATATTACTTATCTCTCTGTGTGCATGGGGTTGAAGCACTGAACGGTACAATTCTTGCTAAACCCTGCAAAACTGCATCTGACTTTGCTTGAGATAGGACAGAGGCTAACACAGTCCCTGAGTAAGCGTAACTGGTGGGCCTTAAAATATCTGTAGACTATAACAGAATTGCTGAACTAACAAGCTGCTGAGCCAGGATAATGAATAGAACATAGCAAAAATAATGCAATAACTTTGTGGTTAAGACAGCTGTAAACGAAAGAAAAGAGGAGCTGTCTCTCAGCCTGTTTCAACGAACTGGCTTCCCAGTTTCTTGTAGTTGGACTGGAATGGATTCAGCCAAACAGCAGAAGGACAGTCTGGAGAGCTGAGAATGTATGTGGCCAGTGGGTCACAGCATTATAAGGAGATGAAAGAAACTCAGAAATTCATCAATGTGAGTTCAGAAGAAGAGAATCAGCATTGCAGATGCCAGGGGCTGAGAAAGATGAGTATTTTCTCCAAATGAGCTTGAAATATTGACCAGGATATGCTTGGAATTCCCCACAGATTGAGTGTGACTCCTAAGTGCCAGCATCTTGCAGACCTTTGTGAGATATGAGAACTTAGAGATCTGGGCAGAAGAGTGCCTCATAACCAGAATGTATGCTGCTAATGACTGTATGCTAGGGATTTTATCATAAATATTCACTGTCTTTTATATAATTTCATTAGTTAACTTTTGGGATTGCTACAAAGGTAGGTAGATAGATAGATAGATAGATAGATAGATAGATAGATAATAGACAGGTATATCCATCCATCCATCCATCCATCCATCCATCCATCCACTGCCATGTAACTTATGATTATCTCTCATCATTCTGTTGCTATCATTGCCTGTAGTCATTGGCTGGGTTTGGTTGCTGTATTGCTGACTCGTAGTTATATCTGCTGTGCTTTCACTTAGTGGAATTTTTATAAGCTATCGGTCAACATAAGGTATGAAAACCATCCCTTTCAGAATATTGTGGATCCCTGTGGTTGTGCTTCTACCTACTAAATAATTTGTATTAGTTTTTTTAATATTTACAGTTACATCTTCAGAAAATTTAAAAAATAATAGGATACTGATATGTAATTGTTCATATTGCTAACCTGTTAGCCTGCTTTCTTATATGTCTAGTCCAGGAGAACCAGCAAAACTAGAAAATTATCATGATAGCTAGAATGTCTGGGAATGTTTTAAACAGTAACATGTTGTAAGTTATTCCAAATAGGCTGGTTGGATGTCACCAACATGTTTTGGCTGGAGGGGAGTTTGTTTGAATGGACAGAAACTGCAATATATCTGTTGGCTTCAGGAACAAAGCACAAAAGCTATTTCATCTTATATAACAATTACACACAGCCTGGTGTGTCTTTCCTGCTCATGTCCATGAAACTTTTGAATAGAGTTCTACACCCTGTAGTGGGACTTCCTCTTTTTTATCTGAACAGCTTTGCAAAATGAAACTTTCTGAAAAGGTCCATTGAGCAAAGCACGGCTTATAGCATTTGAATTTATGTATAAACATTTGTTAAGAACCTACAAAACTTAGCAGAGCATGATAACTTCTTATAAGGGTATGGATGAACTTACAAAATAAATGAATTTTAAATCCCATTCAGCATGTACTAAGAGCATAAACAGAATATTTTGTCTTTTTTGCTTAATAATTAAATTATGTAATAATTTAATATGAGATTTTATATTGTCCTTTACGGAGAACACGTGCTCAATTTTTTCACAATCTTTTTCTTTAGAAGGTTTTTTCATTTATTTCTCATTCTGTATTTTAATAAAAAGCAGAAAAAGTATGTAAAATGTAATACATTGAGTTCTCCTTTCAAGCAAAAACAGATTGTTTACTCTTGAATTAGTGGAAAAATGTCCTATGTCAGCACATTTGATTTTGAGTTTATATGAATTTGAGTCATTAAGCTAAGTCTAGACTCAAAATGACTCTTTTTTCCTGTCATCTGGTTTTAATTGGATCATAATTTTATATCTTCACAGAATAACTCTCATATGTTACTAGTATTTTAGCAAATATATATATAGAGAGAAAAATACATGATTTTCCTCTCTCACTTCCTATATCCTTTTCTCAAAGACTTAAAAAACTATTTAGCATTTTAAGAACTATTCTTCTGCTCTTCTGTTTCTCAGACTAATTTCCAAAATGAGGGGAGGAAGTTCCCCTTATCTCTTTTGAAAGTTAACTTTTGCCTTGTGGGATAAGTCACCCAAATGGGAAAAATGAAAAAGAATTCTGCAAGGTAATGCCCCCAGGGCTTGTGTGGATGCTCACTTCAACCAACAAAGGTTTGGAAATGAATTGGGGGTCAAATACGTTAGTCTTTGAAAATCAGTGCCTTAATTTAAATATACCATAGTGAAAATACAGAGAGCTGCAGCATTTCCCATTATCAAGAACCAGCACTCCAGGTCAGCAGCCATGTTGACAGCAGCTGTTCCTGCTGTGCCTGAGCCCTCCTCGCTCTCCTTAAGGAGGACACTGGTCATGTCCATGCTTACTCTGTGCTCAGATATCTGTATTCATCTAGGCAGCTGTTCCTCCTTTCTGAAAGCATTTGTAATTCCTAGCAGAGAAATAGGCATACATCATGATCTATCTGAATAACAGTAAAAACATTATAGTTATAGATAAATTATAAACAATAATAATAACGAATAAATAAGAGTTTAAGATATATTTTTCATCACATGTTCTTTTTTCTCTGAAATTAAGAGGTAAGATCAGGACACATTTTCAACATGAAATCTGCAAGCATAAGCACTTGGTACTTCATTACTACTTAATGAAAACTAAGATTCCAAGTAATAACAACAAAAAAAGGAACTCCTAGAGCTGAGGGTTCAAAAAAAAAAAGAAATTAATAAAACCAGACATCATGGAAAGTATACTGTCAAGATGTTGCTCTTTGTTTAGTCAAAACTAAGGTGGACTTTTCACAGTACTCACACAAACAAAATGCAGTCTCTGCTCCAAGAGACTAAATATTGTCATTCTTAATTTTTCATCAAAAATGAATTGCGTAAATAAATAGGGAAACAAATATTGTTAAAATGTGGCTGCAGAATTTACTCTGTATCTGTTGTTTTATTCCTTTCCATTTATTTAATGATTTATTCTGAAACTACCCTTGCTTTCCATTGTCTTTCTACAGGCTCAATGAAAACCCATGTCACTGCCAACTGCTGCTGCACCTGATGTTTTATTTTTGCAGCTCTCTCCAAAAACCTTGAGACATGAGCTTGTTCATCAGACAAGCTTTTGCTACTAACCTAATGCAAAATAGCCCGTGGTGCCATTTAGTCGGCGTAAGATTGATCCTTTAACCACTGCACATGGTTAAAATTTGCAATGATGTTAACTGGGGTTCGATGTATATATTAACAGGAGGCTGGAGGCCTCACTGGATTCCTTTCTGCTATATTCAAAATCACCATAGGTGTTATTTATACCACTTCTGTTCTTAGTGCATTTGCCAAGAAAGGAAAAGTCAGTCCAACACAGTTGTCATCTAAAAATAAACACCAATGAGATCTTCTTCCTATGGGCTGTAAGGTCATTCTGTAACTCAGCATGGTTCATTGATCTCTTCTACCCCCTGTGCCTTTCCAGATTTATTGGAAATCTGTTCAAAGGAGAATATATCTTACCTCTTGCTACTCTCGGAACTGCTGCTAAACGCTGAGTAAAAGATTCTTTTCTATTCACTTTATTCCTTGTCCTTAGAGACAGAATCAAGGAAAATCTTCCCAAGTCTCTCAGACATCAGCTGAAAACAGATGAGCTGGGAATACAGGTTGAATACCTTCTGCTGCTCTTCCTTTGGACAAGTTCACTAAGTTCAGGAAACACCTTGGGACCAATTCATCTCAGTGCGCGTCTGTATTGCTTCTGTCATTAGCATGAAGAGCCTCAAAGTAATTTAAGTCAATGATCTGATTACTAATAAAGGACAGCACTAGATACAGGTCAGATATGTGTGCTTTGTATTTCCCTTCCTTTTAATATTTCACAGTATTAAACAGTACTGTGAAGAGAGAAATCTCCTTGCTAGCAAGAGATATATCTATATAACTATTTAATTCCCATCAACCTAATCACATCATGGCATAGTGCAGTTCAAGCATTCATGTAAACATATGTAACTAATTAGAAAAAATGGAGTTTCATCCACATTCACTCAGGTTATGTCCCCTCTTCACTGTAAATCCTGAAATAAATGGGAAAATGTGAACACATGTGCTGGGAGTTTTACTAGGAGCTCAGCAGCTGGAATATAATCACTGAGGTTTCATTAATTTGTTGTTCTTTTCCTTTTTTCTTTCTTTAAAATAAAGGTTTTCAGCAAGACTAATGTATATGCATTCAAGCCAGAAGGATGTGCTGAATTAATAAAGCAGTTTATGAGCAGTAGGATCGTGGAGTCTGTGGAGCTCCACCGAAACAAAGGGCTCACCTTTGGGGTACCCCTAAAAAATAGTGTGCAAAAAGGGAGAGAGGCTTAGTGCATCAAAAAAAAGAAAGATGAAGCACTTGAATTCCTTTGATTCCTGCTACAGAGGCACATCTGACAAAACAAATTTGTGTCAGGCTTTTTGCAAAGTGTTATCTCCTGCTTTCCCCTACTGCTGGGCCAAGCAGCTGCATGCCCCTTCCCCATCTGTGCCTCGTTCGTCTCTTCCCTCTCTTCTGTATTCTTCTTCATCTTGAACATTCTCCAGTTTTTGGTCTGATGTTTTTGCTGCCAATCATATAATGATGGAATAGAAAGGCTATGCTCTGAGTTCTAATAATTTAATACTCTTACTCAACCAGTAAACTTGAGAGGATACTCTCTTTAAGCCATTATCTGATGTGTATAATATTAACAGTATTTTTTTCTCTTCCTCATCTTTCTTCTTCATCCCAAAGGTGAAGTGCTATTGAAGATGCAAAAGAGTTCAGAAAAGGAATATTTCTCTTTGACTAGACATTCAAACACCTCTCTATCAACCCCTCTCATTCTCCACACATCTCTGCCTTCATGACTTCTTTAGCCTCCGCCCAACAAATTCTTTTGTTCTCTCCCCTCAAACAAACATGCAGCTCATATTGTGAACCTTAACTAAATGAACACAGTGGTATTTGCAAAGTGGTTTTAAGTCCAGGGCTGAAAGCTGTTGTTTCACCCCAACAGAATGGCATGCAAGAAACTCAGCTGTCATACTTGACCACTGCTACTTGGAAGATGTTCTCTGTGAATTTATCTTAAAAGATTTTAAGGTCTTTTGCCTGCTATCACTGCTACATGAGAAAATGAGCAGTAGTAACAGCTACAATATCAATAACAAAAGTGTACACAAGAGAGTGATTCACCACAGAGCCCGACCTGACCACAGCCATGACACCCGACCACTCCACCCGCTTGAAACCGGCATTACCCAAACCCTGCCTCCAGCTCAGAACTGGCACCACCCCACTGCTCCCTCGGCCACGCTGACTTGACTGGAAGGTAGCAGCTGGTAGCAGGGGGATCCCAACAACTGACTGTCCTGGAAGCTGAAGTGAGCCTGACTGGGAAAGAATGGCAAAATCACCCTATTGTGACAGGCCTGGAGGCCCCATGCATCACTGGTGTAGGCTACCTCAGGAAAGGGTATTTCAAGTGATGCCATGAAGATTTTTGCCTTTTCTTTTATACCCCTGTTATACCTTTTTACAGCTTCTGTATTCCTAGTACTTTTTGCCTACATTCTTAGACTTGTTTGTTAAGCTAAGAGACTAAACATTTTAGAGGCTTCGTAGCCAGGGATCAGTGTGCCCCAGACCCCAAGGTCCTCTCCAGAACATATTCTGTAAACCAAGATAGAACCATCCAGGGGAAGGTTCCTTGGGGAGGGGGGGCTCACTTGAACCTCTCATTGGGGAATCTTTGATAGATATGCTAATTAGTAAAGCCTATAATGTTATACCCAATGTTGGGGGGGGACACGGGAACACGGGAGACGAGAAGAGACACAGAGACACAGGGAAAGACTCAGTGGGGTACATCTCGATGCATATGACCTGGACGTGTACACCTAAGGATCCTTAAGAATAAATACCAAGGTAAAACCCCTTTTCCTCTTCTAACCGTGTATGCCTCTTGATTTTAAGACCAGAAAAAGGCATCACAAGGACACAAAAGGGCATTTTTGGGATAGCTGCTGTGGAGACAGAGGAAATTAAACAGCTAAATAAAATACCTTGCCTGTTTTCTCAGAGGACCCTTCTGTTGTGGGACTTCTGGGGGTTGAAGAACAACAGGTACCCATCACTACCCAAGTATATTGTCAGCAATACCGCACCAACTGGGTCCCCATAACACCCACTCATGAGAGGATTCATGAACTGGAGAGCCAGGGAGTGGTTAGGAATACTCATTCACCCTTTAATAATCCTATAGTCTGGTGCATAAGTCCAATGGAGACTGACACTGGTCTGTTGTGGCCTGAAAAATGTCACACCATCACTGAGCGCTGCTGTGCCAGACATGCTTCATAATGGAGTCCAAGGCAGCAAAATGTCATTGCTAATGCATTTTTCTCCATTCCTTTAGCAGGAGAATGCAGGCCACAGTTCATGTTCACCTAGAGGGGCATCCAGTACACCTGGAACCAGCTGCCCCGGGGGTGGAACCACAGCCCCACCATCTGCCATGGACTGATCCAGATTGCACTGGAAAAGGGAGAGGCTCCATAACACTTGCAATATATCAATGATGTCATCATGTGCATCAACACAGCTGAGGAAGTTTTTTAGGAAGGGGAAATGATAATCCAAATCCTCCTGTAGGCCAGTTTTGCATAAAGCAAAGTAAGGTCAAGGGACCTGCCCAGGAAATTCAGTTTTTAGGAGCAAAATGTCAGACATCATCAGATTTCAATGGACGTGGTCAACAAAATAGCAGCTATGTCCCCACTAGCATCTATGTCCCCCAGCTAGCAAAAAGAGAACACAGGCTTTTGGAGGTGCTGTAGGTTTTTGGGGGATACATATTCCAGATTACAGTCAGATTGCAAGCTGTCTCTATCAAATGGCATGGAAGAAGAGTGATTTCAAGTGAGATCCTGAACATCAACAAGCTTTTGCAAAAATTAAACAGGAGGTTGTTCATTCAGTAGCCCTTGGAATAGTCAAGACAGGATAAGATGTGAAAAATATGTTCTACATTGCAGCCAGTGGCTAATGGTCCTTCCCAGAGTCACTGGCAAAAAGTTCACAAGGAGACTCGAGGATGACTCCTGGGGTCATCTGAGTTGAGCTTTTAAGGATGGTACAGCAGACTTACAGAGCTCAAACTCCACCTAACCCTCATCTGAATGATGTGGTTTAGAAATGGTACCCCCCAGTTCAGTGTCCCCACCAAAACTTTCCAAACCACACACCACTCTCTCTTGCTTTCCCACGTTCCTCTCCCCTTCCCTGCTGTGGTAGGATGGAGAGGGGAATTGGCAGCACAAAGGGCAAGGATCATGGGTTGAGATAAGAGCAATTTACTGGAAACAGCAAAGAAATAAGAAAACAAACAGAAATGATACAAATGACAGAGGGTTCAAGAAAATAAATTATTTACACCAAGAAAACAGCCCAATAACAGAGAGTAGCAGACAGTTCCCTCCACCACGTTTACTCAGCCAGACTGGAACCCCTTCTTCCCAGAAGAGAGTTCCCTTATACACCCCTGGCAAAGATATGAGGTGGTACAGAATAACCACTGTGTCCTAGGCATGCCCCCTTCTGCCTACTGCAAAAAATTAACCTTGTCCTGGCTGGAAGCAGGGCACTGAGGGACTACAGCCTCTTCTGAAGTTATTAATCAATTCACAAATTTAGGAAGAAAATAACTCAAAAGTACTGTTTGCCCCAAAGGTACATTACTTTGTCTCTCCTTGCGTATACAAATAAAAATTAGACCCACATTTCCCAGGATAACATTCTTCCATTTAAAAATCATGTGTGAGAGAAAAAGGCCATCTACAAAACATGCTGGGGATCTGTAACAATTTTGCAGTTAATGCTTTTATCCAGACATGACTGAACTTCATGCCCTCCCCAAGCTCTTCCCATCTGCTCAGTGAAACACAGGCTAAGAAAACATGTCACTGCTGTAAATTGATCTTGAACTTTCCTGCCTCACATTCACGTCTCCGAAAAAATCCTTAAAGCTGTAACTAAAGCAGTGATGTACTCAGGTAAGAAACAACATTGAGTTAGGCAGCCAAAATCTGGCCATTTTCTCCTTAGTGTGAAACTGGCATCATTTCACTGAAGATAAAGGTGTAAGTCCTGATTTGTCTGGCCAAGAGCACTTCTAATTTATGGCCTTAGTAGACTGGTTCAGGTTCTCTTTGGGCTTAAGTAAATAAGTAACCTATAATATCCTCCAAACCAATGCAATTGGAGCAGCTTTAAGTGCTACACTTCACTTCTGAGTACAGAAAATACAAGTTTATTGTGCATGAGGGATCTTTTATTTTATCAAGATTGCTGAAAATATAAAGGGAATTAAACATACCCCCACAAAAATTACCTCCAGAAGCACATTTAAATAAGACTTACAGAACACAGTTAGTGGGGAAGAGCAAGAACAGAAAGTGTCTGCTCTGATTTACTGTAAATCTCTCCCTGGGTGATTTTGGTGACTCAAGAGCTGAGAAGCTTAGAAAAATATATATGACAGAGTCAGACACTGTTAACCCTATGAATACAAACAATAAATATTGTACCCCTCACTATGAAAGAAAATTATAGTTTCTTGAGCTCTGAAAGAATAACACCACCATAAGAATATTATATTTCATAAACACTTGCAATTAAGAATCAAAAGGAGAAAAGAAAATGCCCCAAGTCCCTTCTTTTAATAGACTTTATATTTATGAACAACAAAATTAACAGGCATGCCTCAGTTCAAATAGTACTGTAAATATTATTTATTTATCTGGAAAATGACTGAAAAATTTTAACACAGAAAAAATTTCCACAGTACAATTTGTTACTCTAAAAAAAGCAGTAAGTCTTTACCGGCTGTAATTGCCTCAGTGCAATTGAATATCCCTATATACTTTTTTTTAAAAAAGCAAAGAAACAGTCCTATTTCTCTATTCTTCCCTCACTTCATATTTAAACCAGTCCATCTCTAGACCCAAATCTACATCTTAAAGCCCATTTATGTGATAAATATAAACACTGGACAAAATTTTGCCAAAGCTTAACTGCGATTGAATCTGCCTGATCCAAATCACTTTGATAGATTTAGGCCAAATCATTCCAATAAACATTCTGTTTTCAAGCTATTTGGGCTTGGTTCGATTTCTTTGGGTCTTTCTTTACTTATTCTGGGTAAGCTGAAGCTTTCAGAAAAATCAAAAAATCCTTTTCCATAGATGAAGTTAGTGTCTTTTAAATACCACAAAGACAATATTTAGATTAAAAAAAAGTTTAAAATGTGTGGTAGTGCTCTTCACCTAATATCTAATATTCAGAAGACCTTTATTTTTCTGTCCTTCCTTGCCTTGGTACTGGTCGTCTAGTGATGATGTTGGGAATGTTACATTGGGCTATCTGCTCAGTAGTAAATTAAAACTTTCCAGGATAATTTTCTGCCAAGGAAGCCAACTGGAATAAACCCTATCTTTACTATTTGATTCTTTTAACTGTCAAAACATGCAAGGTCTCCTGACTAATGGATCAAAGCCTGCGCTGACTCCTGAACTATGAGTGAGATAGGTTTGAAACCAGCCTGTCCTCTGTCATAGAAGATTGAGTTTTACCATTATGTTGGTGCCCTAGTTAGTTTATCTGTATAGGTGTAGCTTTTACCTCTCTCTTCTACAGTTTCCCCATCTGCAAGGAGAGAAATATGATGCCTGCTTCTCCTAACCCACACTTGGCAATCTCTTAAGGAAAGCATTAGCTATGTCCCTTAATAAAGAAAATGAACTGTTAAAAGATATAATGCAGACTTACTCCTCTTGTAATCACTGTCAATCTCCAAATCTGACATCCACAGCAACCCCTTTACGTCATTACTTACTCTAAAATGAAAATATGCTGATGGAACAGTAGCATTGACTTTCCATTATGTGTACTAAATGTGTACCGAAGATTTTTTTTAGAGATATGAAAAATATAAGGTCAGAGTACTGGAATTTCTCTCATTGTTTTAACATTATTTTTATTACTAAAATTGAAATTACTAGATATTTATTGTTACCTAATATAGTGAATATAGAAGTTTCAGTTCAGCAATACGTACTTGCCACTGGCTGGTAAGGTGTCCTGTTTAAGTTAAGAAAGCTTAACAGGAGTTATAGAAGGCAACCATTTTGTAATCAGTGTCATGGTAATGCAGGGCTATACATTTCTTTTAAAGCTTCAATGTGCAATGTCTATTTTCTATAAGAGACAGCTACTGGCACTGTCTTGTTACTTGGTTTGCCTTCTAATGAGTGGTATTTCAGTGCATGTTTGTGTTCTAGTGAATTGGAAAACAGATTTTTCACAGAGAAATGGAAAATGTCGTTATGCAAAATAATGTCTAATGAGGCATTTTTGCACAAATTTTAGGAGTCAAAGTTGAGAATTAATAAGTGCCTTGAGCTGAGCGAATAATAGGAGATTATGTGGCAGTTGAGAGCTGCTTTGGTTCACTATCTGTTAATTTCCCGATGTTCAAATAATTTCCTTTAATAAAGAAAGTATAACTTTTTTTTTATTTCTATCATTCCTTTCCACCCAGAATCTTTGGCTTGTAATTAAAAAACCAACCAAACAAAAAATCCCAGTATCTGTTTATTTTCTCTGAGTGTTTGTAGTGCAAGGTCCTGATCTTACATGTCTGAATAATTTTAAGTGGATGAGCAGAATTAAAATGTTTGCAGAAGTATTTATAGGAATAAGGCTTAAATCCAGTTGGTACTCACTGCTTGTGCTCTTTTTTGACACAGGACTTGCCTTTGTTGCTTCAGCTTTCTTAGTTCTTGAGAAACCTTTCTCAAGTTTGGGCATGTCTTTAGTGTTGGTAGATAGAAAGTGAAAGTTTAGATCCTTAGAAAAGACAAGAGACCTGACATGTACCATCAAGGACATTTTCTACCTTCTTTAGTAGAGAAGGTAGGTAAAAGTCTTAGGTAAAACAGCTTTCCCTTCCATACTTACACAGACGCAGTGAAGAACAGGACTTAATGGTTACGTGCCAAGGAACAAAACTCCATGGGTGCAGTGGTGCAGGTGGATGCAGCTACTCTTTCTCCTGAGAAGAACTCAGACAACCAGCTGTGGGGGTTAGCAACGCAAGTTTAGCATGTAACTTTCAGTCATGGTGAGAACCCGTGAGCCCCTTGTTTTGTCTTTTGCATGTTTTCCCCTGATTGGTTAATAGTTTGTCACCCTGTGTTATGTATGAAGTTCGATATATTCATTTTCCTTCTTTAATATGTATTAGTTCTAGAAAGTTCCTCGTTCCTCGACACCCCGTTGGATCCTTCCCTAAGTCCCTCCTTTGTGTTGTTCCCATTGGTTCCCTTCCTGTCAATCCCACCTGCTTGCCCCTATCCCATTGGCTAGGATCCCTTTCCCCACCTATTCTGTACCCAGTATAAGATCCCTGTACCCTCCTACCAATTTGCCTCTTTGTCCCTGTCTTTTCACGGGAATAAATCTGTGTAGAACACATACAGAGAGTCCCCTCTCTTTACTTCTTTGCCTTTCCTGCGTGCCTGCCTGACAGTGACAGGAAGGTACAGCCCCTTTGGGTGAGGAGCTCTGCCCCTTTTTCATTGTGTGCTGGGCACTGAGTGCCGCCTTCCAGAGGGGTTTCAGCGTTGACCTCCGGGCTTCTTTGTGTTGGCACGCGAGGGGTAAAACCCCCTTCTGCCAGCTCCCAGTAGCTGAAAACCCCTCCACATGGGAATAAATTTCATAAGCTAAGTATTTAAGATAAAGGTTTTGGTCTCCTAATCTTCTAGAAATACTATGAAAATAGACATCTTAGAGAGTCTCGAGTGTGAGATGTATACGGGGGAAGAAAAAAGGTGGTGTCAACCACAGTGGCTCTTCATTTAAGTCAACAGCTCCTTGCTCTTACCCTTTCCTGGTGGCCCAGTCTGCACAAGAAAAGCAATAGCCCTGAGACAGGACACACTAGGGGTGAAGTCTCTAAGAGCTGCCTTGTCTACTTCTTTAAGAAGCACAGAAGGGCGGAGGGAAGAGCATGGAGTATAGTGTGGGAAAAGGGAGAGAGTGATAACAAATTGCCTGCCTGCAAAGATGATAGATGCCCATTGAGGCTTTTTTTTGTCTGTCTTTTAATTCCCTAGGTACTAAATGCGTGTGGTGATGGGCTAATCTTGAGTATCTCTGGACCTTTCTTACCATGCAAGCAGCTGGAAGGCAGACATCTGCACTGTGAACTTACTGCGTGAGATGATTCTCTCACTTCCCCCCCCCAAGTTCCATCAGCACTTTTTCTGATGGATTAAGCCTTGTGTGTGTATATTCAGGGATGTCTGCAGAGTTTCCCATTCCCCAGTAAAGCCAGGGTTAGTCTGAAGAGTCTGGATCATGGGACATTATTTAGATATTTCCACAGAAGGAAATGAACATATGACTAATAACAAATGGCCTTGTTAATAGGATAGTTCTGGCAAGGATGTCTGTGAGAAATAAGGTTCCAAAAGTTAAGTTGCCCTGATCTGTGCCAGGAAACAAGAATTCAGGGTGAAACAACATATTTTCAAGTTGAGACATTGCCAGGTTATTTCTGATACTACTTCAGCTTCTTCAAAGACATCCAGAGGCTACATGTGGCTCCAAAGAAGCCTGCCCAAAGTGAAAAGACTGACAATCTCACCTATTTTTACTGATATTTGAATTTCTGTCTTGCTTAAATTGGAAACAGACCTGAACACCATGTCAGGTATGGGGAGGGCTAATTAGAGTCTGAAGAGCAGCACCAGCATCCTGCAACAAGCTGGGTGATTCTGCGCTGGGTCTGGCTGGGATGGAGCTAGCTTTTATTGTAGCAACCTGTATGGTGCTCTGTTTTAGGTTTGTGCCTAACAGTGCTGATAATATATCAGTGCTGCTGAGCAGTATATGCACAGCATCAAGGCTTTCTCTTTCACTCATTCTGCCCTCCACAGAGGGTAGGTTGGGTCTGGGCAAGAATCTTGGAGGATTCAGCTGCAGCTGGCCTGAACTGGCCAGAGTTGTGCTTTATACAGCTATTTTATGTAGTGCCATGCTTATCAATAAAACAGTGTTTGCAGACTGGCTGAATATTGGTCTGCTTATAGGGGTGGTGAGTGATTACCTCTGCATGTCTTGCTTGGGTATTTTTTCCCCTCTTTCCTTAATTTATTAAAATTTCCCACAACCCCACAACTTTTCTCTCTTTTGCTCTTACTTTCTCCCTATCTTTCTGGGGAAAAGGAGATGGATTGAGAAAGTGGCTGTGTTGGTGCTTAGGTTACGGCCAGAATTAAACCACCACAGGTCCCATCACATTTGCTTACAGTCACAGTGTTTCTGGCCTGCAGTGGCATGTATTTGTTCTGCTTGCACTGTGCCATACCTCCAGTCTTGTATGGCATGCCAAAGTTCTGACTCAGAGATGGGAAAAGAGAAAGAAAAATCACTACTCCAGGATCACTGGGAGAATGTGGCTAGGCACAGTCTCAAGAATACTTCGTCAGATAAACATCTATTTGGCTTTTCTCTATCTCAGTGTTTATGTGTCTTTACACACTGACTGTGAGTACCCTTTCTGGGCTCTGAAGGTCAGTGAGGGATCTGTATTCTTATGTGATATCTGCTTGTAAGGCAAAGGAGGACTGCTTTGTACTACTGCAGCACTTAACATCCATTTCACTGGAGTAATTTGGATCAGTGGCCTTTCTCAGACACTGCATGCAGTTTTTACTCTCTGGTTCATTCCACTTGTTTGTACTCTTCCACTGTCACTGTGTGCTGCTCAGCACAGCACCTGCTAGGCTACTAAAAGCCTGGAGTCAGCAGCAGTCAGTTTACACTGTCAGGTTTTCCTTTACTCCTTCTGACTGGTGTTGTGGAAGCAAATACTGCAGGGTCACTCCCCTTGCTTGCCAGGCAGATGCAGCTGTTAGATTCCAGAGGATGAATCCATTACTAATATTTATCAGTCCTCAGCTATCTGATCTTCCTGTTACATATACTGATAGAGTATGGCTCAGAGATGGTAGTCCCTATAGCACCATCACACTGTTGGTTTAGCTTCAAGGAAGTGTGATTCTGCATCACACTAACACAGCTGGACACTGCTTAAGCCCTGTGACACCCATCAGAGAGCAGGATTGGGCTTTCTTGTTGTTTTTCTTTTTTTTTTTAAATGTGTTAACCTCCAATAAACTGTTTCCACAGAAATCCCTTTCCTCTATCTGGAAAATAATATAATTCCACAAAAAAAAAAAAAAAAAAAAAAAAAAGAAAAACCACATAACTACCACAGCATTATAAATCTTAGGTTTTACTGTACATCACTGGAGCTGCTGACTGGCAGCAGTCCAATAGCACAGAACTGAATCAGAAAGCAAACAGCTTCCAGTGCAGTTTTTCACCTGGCTATGAAGGGTAGCATTGCCAATGGATGGTCAAGGATGGGTCCAAAGAGGTGAAGGTGAGAGAGATAATTACATATAACTTAGTCCCACTCCAAGCCAGCAGATTTCTATGGCATATGTGGCTATGGTTCTGAGCTGAAATCAGAACCACTTTTGGTGTAGAAGATAAGAACATAGTTAACTGTACGTCAAAATGCAGTGAAGTACCATTATTTTAAAGATAAGAATTATTGTTGTAAATGGAAAAGTGGGCAGAGTGATGTTTTTTTCCTTATTTCTTTTTTAGTCCTTAACAATTTACACTCTCCTTTTAAGGAAATTCTTTGTCACTCCAAATGTTAAATCAATGTCACAGGTGCATGGTTCTTTGTTTTCCCTGTAAGAGTGAATATTGCTTTACAAGCAGATGCTATATTTTAATAAAAAAGGTATTTTGCACCGAATTTTAATATAATAGAAATGGACATACTGTTGCATGCTTTCAACTGTAATAAAATAGATTCATTATAGTACGAGAAGGATTTTGAGTTTGAAAATATGTTTTCTTCAGAATATTTAATAGAAAAGAACATATCATTTCTCTATATAAATTGATAAAAAAGGGATGCAATCACCGTGAGAATGCACATCCATTAACAGGACCAGAAAAGGAAAGATTTTTGATGAATATGTTTGTGATTTTCACATCTCATAGATAAATTCTATCAACCAGAAATGAAAGCCATTTTTCCCCTTAAAAAAAATGAATACAAGTTTATGTGAACTGTATGGTAGGTCCTTGCACTCAAGGACTTCTCTGCCTAGCAATGCCTCATAAAGTAATTGGAGTAATAAATACTCTGTTTTCTTACAACTAAATCTGATACAAACAAACACTGGAGAGTAAGATGTGGCAAAAGTAAATTAACTGGGATAGGTACTGAATAAAGGGATTGGGGGTTTCATCAAAAAACAGACATGGAGCTTAAGGAAGACTTGAGTTCTGTTCCTGATTTGTCTGCAGAGGGTCTGTGTATTCTTAGATCATAAGGAGGCATTTCTAAGTGAAGATGTGCGCTTATTTGCTGTCTCTGTGACTCCTGTCTAAAGGTGATGTGGTATCATGTACCTCAGGCCAGTCAAACTCAACCAACCACGTGTTTTCAAAGGCAGTCTTCAGTGTGGTTACATAAGGAGGGTTCAAAGCCCATGCTTACTAGATTACTTGTAAATTACTTTATTGCTGGCTACCATTTAGTTCTTGAGTTACTTTAATTTTGTGTAGTGATCCATTCTCCAAAGTAAAGTTAATGACAGATACTATGTCCTCTCCAATCATGATATAAATAAAAACCATGGAAGTCATTGACAACAGATGCCAAATATTTGCATGGATTGAGAGAGCAACAAAACACATTCACAGAAGACAAATCCATCTGGAGCTATCAAGGAGAAAGATTAGGCCCTCAGTTTAGAATTCCCTACACCCTGCTACAGCCTGGGCTTGCATTTATAAGAGTTATTACATGCATTTATTCTTCCTCTGCTAGACATTGTTAGGAAAAGGGTAGAAGGATGTGAATTCATCTTAATATACCCATTTTAAAGATTTTAAGTACTGAATTACTTCCTATCAGGCCAAAATAATTAACTACATATATTTTTTGAATAGCAGTGAGAACAGAATCAGATTAAGAATATAGTAACTAAGCCAGTGGTTTTCTCAGACTTGTTTCTGTTTTCACACAAACCAGGTGGCTGTGCCTTGCTACTTCCTATTGGTATATCTTTCAAAGAAACTGTGATAACCTCATGGTCGTATCAGTCTCATCATAAAGCATACAATGCAAGAGATGCACAAAATCTGCCTTAAAAACCTGCAGCTATTGTACGCTGCTGATTCCTTCATTATTCTGAAAGTAGATATGGAAATGATTATTCTGACTCCTTACTCTTGTCTGAAAATAACTGTAACAGCCAACTTCAGTAACATATTGTGCCAGATTGTAATTATCATGGGTGTGGTATAAAGCCTAAAAAGTATAGACAGAGAAATAGACTTCTCATTTTAGAAAGACCTGGGTATATAGCTTGCTGCTATTTCAAATGGCAAATAGTTTTAGGCTTTTTTAATGTTATACTAAAAATCCTCTCTCTGAGCAATTTTTTATTTCTTCAAGATAGTTTTCCACCCTTCGATTTCAAACCCCAAACTTCTATGACTCACTTAATGTTTGCACAAATATTCCCACTTACAACCAGCATAGAAAAGACTGAAGAAGTGGCTGTCCACAGCTTTATCCAATACCAAAAGTTATTTCAATGAAAATAGGATACAAAATTCCTTTCCACACTTCACAACTAGGTCTTTCAGAGATTGCAGCTTTTGAACGAAAGTATTATAAACACAGAAGGAGCCCCTTGAGTTTTGATATTTGAGGAAATTGTCTCTCATATAAGAGAAATTCTCATCTGAACCAAAGGACTGAAATTGTCCCTTACATTTCTCTGTAAGTTTATAACTGTTTATAACATTCCATTTAAGTAACACATAAAGCCAAATGCCTAGAAAATTCACTTGAAGTTGCTGAATCCCATAGTTTGGCAGAGATGAGGCTGCCCCAGTGCCATGGTCCAAGGTCCAGCCAGCAGTCAGACTGAGACAAGCACGTGTCCTTGATATGCATACACTCACATGTGCACACTTCCACAATACATATGTACATGCTTACATGACTTGCCACACAGATTAGCAAAGACAGAAGCATTCACACAAACATAGGTGGCACAGGCAGCTTTCCTGTTTCCATCACTGGCACCTCAGGATGGAGGTCTGTAAGTGGGAAATTTATGCATATAGCATGGATCCCTACTTTAGGTACTCAGTCTACACAGTACCTGGGCCCTGGATTCTCTAGATTCCCTGGATTCCCAGTTTCCTTATGCACATAAACACAAGATGCAGGTGAGTCTGACCCCCACACTTCACGGTCTCCCCTGTTGCTGGCTTGGATCACCTCTATCCTCTCAGACCACTCAGGTCTCTACAGCTGCCCCAATTCTTGGCTCCCAAGCCTCTGTTGCACTCACCAGCTAGTCCAGGTGGATGTTAGCTAGTGAACACATTCCAGCATTTACCACGCCAGCCTCTTGAGTTGCTAGTACAGGAGATACATGGTCCCTATGACCTGTACTCCCCAGTTCTGTCTGCTGACATTCAGATCTCCCTGTACTCATATGCATGTTGAAAATAAAGAGTCTTACTCAGAAAAATAGTCAAAAATAGAGCTTAATGTGAGTACAGGACAGATCAAGGTGATCAGACATAGCGTATTGCCAATGAAGCATATTGACTAGCAGCCTGATGAGAGATACCTGGCCCATTTTATCTCTTTATCTCTCTTGTTTTCCTGTTCTTGCTACTTCACAAGCTTCCCAGCTTCCCATTTCCTTGCCTTTGGTTTCTCCTCTAATTATCTCATAATAGTCTTCCCTCCTGCATCCCACATTGAATCCCCTACCTCTAAGGGCAGAATCCTCTGTGAGTCTGTAAGGAGGCCTGGAGACCATCTCCTGCTGACGGATGGATCTCAGTCACAGCCTAAGGGGTTGACACGCGCCTGAGGTGCCCTGGGAGGGGCCGACCTGGAGCAACTCATCCTCCTGCTTACTGTTGTGCCTCTGGGCTTCTCCAAGTGTGTGGAGACGACCTTTTCATCATAAAATGTATCACTGTACAAATCCCTTTGACGTAGGTTTTGTCTGTTCATTTTGTAGTTGTATCATGACAATACAGTGTCACAAGTCTGGTTGGGCAGGGACAAAGGCACATTTGCAAGCCCTGTGGGATCATATTTCAGCAATTTCAGAAACCTGTATTCAGGGAGGAACCAGAAGTAAAATTTTTCTGTTTACTTATCCATGACATCTCTCTTGCACCTAAACTTTGTAATTCCTGTTCCTGAATTAAGTGGGGACCTTCGCTATATGGAAAGAAGTCAGACTGAGAGCCTCAAAAGAGAGATCACTTCTTCTGCCCAATTAAGTTACTTAATCTTCTTTTTGCAGGTCTAACATTTAGGTGAAAGTGAAGGAAGAATGGAAGATACAGTCACCTAGGGCATGTCACCATTGAGACTCTGCCTATTCTCACTTAAGAGCAGTTGCAGCAAATGGAAACAATTTATAGTATCTTAAGGCAGCTATCTAAACCAGGACAGACTAATTACAGACTGAAATGGCCAATATCTCTCCACTGATAAAGGCAATCCAAGGTGACAAACTCAGATGTAAACACTGTAGGCATCATTTAATCTGATGAGTCTCACATTAGACTCAATAGTTAGATGTGCAATACAAGAGAACTGGTTGCTGCTATACAAAAATTTGGAGTCACCTGCTTTTCAGCATGTGTAACATATATATATATATTATATAACATAAGAACTGATGATCTGGAAATTTAAAATTGTCTACTGATAAAGCATCTGTAAAAGGTAAAATACATCTCTTTCAATATTTCCTTTATGAAATTAAAGGACCAGTCAGATCAGCAGGTGTTTAATTCAAACGTGTTTGCATTACTTTTAGAACAGCATGAGTTTAAGCCAGAAAGCTCCAATCCAGAATTTTCAAGGGGAAAAGTATGAGTTTTTTTAAAGTTTGAATTTTTTTCTTTCTTCTAGTTTTTAGAGGATTCATTAGTTAAAATCTATGAAGATAAGATCAGAACAAAACAAAACAAAACATCAGCATGTTACAGGTAAAAAACCCCACATTTTTTTTCAGGAACAGTATTCCTAACCACTAGGCTACTAATTCATCTCTTGTTTCTGTCACATGACAAGTCAGGCCTGACCTGATAAAGGCAAAGCTTGGAGGATCTAAACTAATGGCAGTGTATGACTTAAGCAAAATTTTGGGGTTGTGCTCATGAATTCATGTTCAGTATTACTTCAGGTGCCTCCTTTATTTGATATGGTCATTTAACTGCTGCTTACTTAAAGGCAATTTTTTTTTGATGCTACATTAGCAATGGATTCATACTCAACTTTTTTTTGTTTCTGTCCTTGGTATGCCTTACAAATTTTGCTCTGTATTACAGTTCTTGTCATAGTTCCTGTAAGACTGATTTGGCAGCTGCCAAGATGCAGTCAGAGGTGAGCTCCATGATAGGGAAGTACTTAAGCACAGGTGACAGGCTGCACAGCAGCAGCAGCATGACATTTTATCTGAGATACAGACAATGCAGGCAGTAGCACATTGCATTTGATACACACAAGGGACAGCTGTGGTAAGTGTAGCAATGTACAAGTAAGTGCTTTGAAAGATTATGACAGGCAAAATCTGACTTTTATTAAGAAATGGAGTGAAAAAAGAATCTAATGGAAATCAATCAAATGGATTCTATACCTTGAGATTAATTTCATCCTACATTAAATAAGTTACATGCATACTATACATGAGCAGCATTAAAACTTCTTTCCACATAAGAAGCCCAGACTTTGAAAAGGTTTGAGTGTCCCTGCCTGATGTGCATTAAATATGACCTTGTTCTGTAAGTGGTACCACCAGTACCACTGACATGAGTAAAAGTGGCAGTGGTAGGCTCCTGTTTGACAAAAGCAAAACCAGGTATCAGTCATCCATTTTGGTTTAAGTTTCCCTTAAGACGTATTAATTTCTCATGTTTCTCATGTTGCTCATAATCCTCAGCAGGACAATAAAAAACGGAATACTGAACAATGCTGGGATTCTTCTGGAAAGTTAGAAGTCATAAATTCAAGAGCAAATACTAGTACCTCACATTGATTCATCATTAAATTTTATTTTAAAAGACCTTGAAAGGAAGAAAATGAAGGGTAGAATGGTTCATTGAGACCCACCACTGGCTAACTATCTCCCTACGTTTGTTGATCTTTTTACAGATCAATCCTAATGCTGTTGGTGAGTTGTTACGAACCACAGAAGAGCCAGCAGTTGAGGTATGTTGGCTTTCTACAGCACTAATATCCCCCACAGGTGGCAGGATTTTGGACAAAAACGTTTCTGTTCTGGAATGCACATGGAGAGAAAGCAATGAGATGTATGTGCTACTAGGTTTTTATTTTTCTTTGCCATAATCTGTGACATGACAGTTATTCTGAGCACAGCTGTTAGGCTTTTTCAGCTGTAGAGAAAAAAAATATAGAGGAAAAAATTTCCTTTTGGCATATTTTCATCTTGTATCTGTGTTCTATAAGGTTTTGCATTTGATTATATACTGGGCAAGATCCTTAATAACCAATAAAGGTTACATTAAAATAGGTACAACTGTGCTGCTTAAATATTTGCACCTTTAAAAATTTGGAAATTTGGACCTTGTGACATAGCCAGAAACATTTTTTTTTGTTTTCTTTTAAATTACCAGTAAGTAAAAAGAAATCTGACTGCAGGATAAGGAGATGACATTTATCTGCATAACCATCCTTTCTTCTATGTTTCTTGTTTAGAGCTTGCATAGGTTTCTTTGTTTTCAGCACTGGAATTAGTAGGCAGTAAACTCCAATTCTTCATTTTCCTTCCCAGTCACTCATTCCTTCATGAGAAGGACATCTCAAGAGCCCTCCTGCCCTAGTCTGGAGCATGACAACTTCCCTGCTCTGTGTTTTACAGGTACAGTGTAGCCTGTCGTGTAAAAATGTGATAGAGTAGCTGCCCAAGGAGGGAGCTGTGTACATCACCTGTAAGAGATGGATAGCAATGCTGTGTGTTCCCAGGAAACTCCAGCCTGCAAATTCTCACCACCATTAGTGGTAGGTACATCATCAGCTCCAAAGTAAAGAAAAAGGAAATAAGGGGCAACAGCTTTCTTTAGGACTTAGGCTTAGATAATTACTTTTACCAATCTCTTTTGGCTCTCAGAAGGTATTCCAGTGAAGTAAAATTTATGGAGAATTTTTAGTTAACTGCTCTGGCAGAGGGAGTTAATTACAGCAAATATGCCTAAGGCACAGGATGTGAAAGAGGCTGGGTTCTTTAACTGCTCCAGACAACTACAAGTCTTCTTACTCTCTGGAATTTTTCGCTATTGCTAACACCAGACTACACTTTGGCAAGAGATAGGTGTTTGTTTTTTATTGCCTTGTGATTGATTTTTTTCACTGCAATTTACTAAAATTAAGAAGAGAGAAAATATTCACTTGCAGGATCAATGGAAAGTGAAAATGGAAAATAAGAAAGTGAGAAGAACAAAATTTATAAATTTAGCAGGAGAAAACTCTTGAAACCAGCACAGCTACGACAGTGAAATCAGCTAAAAAAAGGTATATAAAGAAAGGACATTCTAATTAAGAAACAAATGCAGACAGAAGGTAAAGTCATAAGTGATGAAACCTCTAAAGCTTGTAGGAAACTGTTGAGAAGCACCAAAGGAAAAAAGGCAGAACCTGGGATACATCGAATTATAAGAAATTTAAGTGTAAATATACCAGGGGAAGAAAATCCTATAGTATTTCTTTTGAAGTGAAAATGTCGGGGTTTTTTCAACAATAATGCAAAAAGAACTATTTAATAAATATTTCTTTTCTTTCTTGTAGTGTAATAACACAAAATATTTTAAATTTCAACAGTAACTCAGGAAATTAATAGCAGCTTATAAAGTTAGATATTTCAAAAAAGTAGGATTAATAACTTTAATCTAAAACTATTAAAAGAGCTGAGCAAGTGCTTTTATGCGCCAATAATGTTGATTTTCAATAAATCCTAGACATGAGAGAAGTTCCAGAGAACTGGAAGAAAACTAGTGTTTTATCCATATTTTAAAACAGAATGACCACATATTTTAAGCTTGAAATACATATATTACACAAAATTATGAAAGTGATAATTAGGACTTCAATTAACTTTCCTTAATTCTTTTTTTAATGCCAATCAGCATGGGGTTATAGAAAACAGGTTGTATAAGCTAGCTTTTTATGTTATGGTTATTTTAACCATGGCTGCTAATAATAATAATTTTCCAGTGTACTTTGAATTTCGATGGCTTATTGTTTTTTTTAAGAAAAGAAAATAAAAGATACAGCAAAAAAACCAAACCCAAAACAAGCTAAAGCATGACATATTACTTTAAACTGACTCTAGCTAACAAAGTGTTTAAGAGGATGTTTTTACAAATGGTGTTCTACAGGCAGTCAGTTCCTACCCTACATGCATTTGAATATTTGTAGTAATGATTGACACTGAATAGAAATTTGGGTAAATGAAGAAAATTATGAGACATCAAGACCAAGCAAAAGAGTACAACTGCTTTTACTTCTGACCATAAATTTTCATCAGATAGTGTACGTGTTATTCACGTTTCTTTGTTTTGACTTCAGGTTCTTGAAAATGAAACACATTAATAAAGTTTTGGTTTCAGTGTAATGATGGCTCCAAAATCTCACAAGTTGTTTCAGGCATGGAAGATAATTCCTATGCAGTCCAAGGTCACAGTACAGCTGGGTCCATGCTTCTACCACCCAGTTGATTAAAACTCCCAATACTGAATAGAAATTAAAAATATTAAGTTCATTTGACAATTACAAAAATAGACTTTATAGACCAATAGAATTTAATAGATTTATTATCTGTGTCTAGCAAAGTAAGGAGGCAAAATGCCTTTTAAATAAAGGAATTTATAGTTAACCGTTGAAAAATGGTTAATAATTTGCTCTTTATGATGAAAAATAGAAATTGCAATAAATATTATTGTAATCATCTTGGAGAAGAAAAATAAATGCCTAGGTTATTTATTATTTTTACAGTACATTTTCCCTGCTATTATTATTTAAATTCTAGGAGTATTTACAAGTTTTATCTAGGAATGGGACTTCATTGCTTCCTGAATTTAAAAAATATTTGGGACAATAAAAAAAACTACCTGATTTTAATGACTTAAAAATTTGGATGGCTGGCCTAAGCTATTTTACCTAGGGTCCTTACTCAATGAATTTGGACTAAGCACTGTGGGTGGGGAGAGGGCACATAAAGAAAGCCAGGTCATCTAGCACAGGGAAAAAAGTATGACTGACAAACAAGCATCTTAATTTTTTACGTGCTCCAGAGAAGACGATAGCCTGACCTCATCACTTGGGTGCAGATTGCAGCTTCATTTCTGCCACTGCTGTTGTGCTGTGTGCTGTATTTCAGTAATTGTTCCATTTCCAAATCATTACTGATACTAAGCCAAAGGTAGGTCTTATTAGGTCTGGATATAAGCATGAGTATCCTGGTGGTTATCTCACAGCTTATAAGCAAAATGCGGCAATTCTTTAGACAAAAATGCACAATCTCAATTTTCTATTGAATTTGGGATCACAAGAAAGATTACACTGCTGACATATTTATTTATTTATTAATCATTTTTAGAGCAGCATCCTATGACAACAACCCTGGGCTGTTATTTGCTATAGAAATACAAAATAAAAACTGTAATTTCTCAGTTCTGCAGCTTTTCACAGTCCACATGTTCAGAGAAATTGATTGCCTTCCAAAGTTAGTCCTTCCCAAGTAATGAAATACTCTACAACCACATCCCTTTGTATTCTTGTTGAAAGCTCTTGGTCCACTCTGTCAAATGCATTTTAAATGCTCTTTTAAAGACTGAAACTTTGATGGCTTCAGTCTAAAACTCCCGACTCATTGAAAATCTTATTTTGAGGGGCACAGACCGGTCTGACCGATGAAAGGTCTCTTAGTTCAGATTTTTATCTTGAATGAAGTGCAGCAAGCTTGACAAGATCAAAATAGGTATCACCTAAGATATGGATCACCTGTGATCATAGTACAGACAAACACGGGGTTTGAACTTAAGGTTTAGGGTCACTGGCAGATTGCTTGACCATGAAAAGATTTTTTTCATAGATTCTTAGACAATAAGTTCCACATTATTTAAATAGTTACACTCATTCTACTTGAGTGTAAGAGGTCAGTATTCTGTATTTCATTTATTAGGGTACTCAGATGGGCAGAAGAAAAGTTACAAAACCAGGAAATTATGAATATTCTTAATATATTAATAGAAAGTTTTTTCCCATATATTTCTCTGTCATATCTAATAGCAGAAACATAATTTTGCTTTTGTTTATGTCACACACATACTTTTTAAAAGCCTGTTTGCACCCTCCGTCATTTCAATCTCTCACGTTTCATTTTTTGGCTAAGCATTGCACACATTTTTTCAGATGAAATCTTGCAATGCTTTATATAATGACATCAATGTTTCCATTTCTCTGTTGAATATACCCCTTACAGTCATTACAGCCCTATTGCTTTGAGCTTATAGACACTTCATGAACACAGGAGTGCATTCAGGTGTTATAAATTCCCATCTTATTGCAGATATTTGTATTAGCCTTGTACATCTTATATCCAAATGTCTGTCATGATATCCTAATTTTCCTGAAGAGGTCTCCAACTCTGTGCATCACTAGCCATTATTATCACCATCTTTTCTGTAGCATGGCTGTTATTTCGTAAGTTAAGTTACAAGTATTTTAAGACCAATACTTGAGACACTTCAAGAGCAGCCTCTTTTCAGCTTCCTAGTCTGACTTCTAGCATATGCTCTCTTTTCTTTAGCAGTTCCTTACCCTGTAAAATTCTGAAAATTATGTCCATTTTGTCCAGCTGAACTAAAAGTTTCCAGGTGGTACCATACCTTTCTTTTCCTTTTTATTTTTTTTTTTGCAGTGCTTATAGATTAGGTTTGTATTTTACTTGAATAAAAAAATTACTTATCAGAAAAGATTTCATCTAGTTTGCTGCAATTTATCTTTGATAGTATCTTGTGAAATTGCATTACCTTTTCCATTTAACTCAACATTCCTTCATTTGTGTTTTAAACTTAATTCAGTCTTGCATGTTATTAACAGCCTGGCCTCACCATGCAACATACTGTACTATTAGAAAATTAACAAACTGATTTAAAACACAAAAACCCTGTGTTAGATTTCTTTTAACATATGTTTGGAATTAAAATAGATTTTTAGGGGGTGGGGTAGTTCATGTCTCACTTTTCCCATTGTGATGAAGTTCTTTATACCATTCCTGGGCATTTTTCCTTTCTATGTTCATTCAATATAATGTGTGAAAATTTTATTGAAAAATTATGTAGCTAAATACAGACCTTTTCCTTTTTGTTTTCTTTAATCTCTCTCATCATGGCAGAGTGGCCTCATTTCTTCTGTCCTCATCTGCCATGGGTTCTCCATTCCCAGTCATGTGCTCTGTCAATCAGATTATTCTTTTTTTCCCTTCTCTGTATTAGAATTGAAAATCTCTGTTTCAGTTTGACAGAGAGTAGGAACATTTTTATGTCTGTTAGAATAGGGATAAGTTGCTTAGAAACTCAGAACTTTCAGTTTCCTTCCTTATAAGAGGCCTATCTTTGCTTCCCTTTTCCCCTGGAGCTTTTGTAAAGTGTTCATCTTTAGATTAGTGTTGCAGAGAACATGTTTTCAAATGCTTATGAAAGGTCCAGGTAACTGTAGTTTCTGTCTTCAATGAATATAAGTAATCATGATTATCTGATGAAAAAGTTGCATGCAGAAGTGCAGGTATGGAAAGTGTTCTCTGGATTAAATATATAACATATAACTATAAATTTGGAAAAAAATTACCTTATTTTTTTGGAATTGGGAATTGGGAATTCACTCCTGACCTATGGAGTTTGTGTGCCAGGAAGGGTTCCTCTATTACTCGCAAGTGGTACATAAGGAATTTGTCCATTTAACCACAGGAGAAAATGACACAAAGAATTAGATAATATACATGTTAAAACCCTTCAGAAAGCAGGTACTAACAAAGATATATTTTATATGACTCCATAGCAGACTGGATAACCCATGCTAAATAATAGAAATCTATATTCATTGAGGAAGGGAAGTTGATTATTCAGAAGTGACATAGGGAAAGAAAGTTGCAAAGAGGAAATCAGTCACCATTTTAAAATAAAAACAAATTTTACATCTTGAATATTTTTTACTATTTATTTGCTTTATAAAATTGAGCATTTTTTAAGTTTTCAGACCTCCTCAGCTATATAGAGTACTGTCTGCTCTATGCATGGACCTTTTGGCATTTATAGTGTGCGCTATTCTCATCAAACTCCTGCTGCTATTGCATTTCTTATACTTCCTCAGTTACATTACAGGTCCACACTGCACACTGAAGTCATTGAAGTAAATTTAAATCTGCTAAGAAGCAGCTCCTAATGCAGTTAATATGATTGACTTGCTATGATTTTAAGATGTTTGCTGAATTATTTAATTTATGCTTTACCTATGTTTGGCAGCTAGATTTATAATGGAACCTTTAACTAAAATCTTGAATATGTCTGTAGTATTTCAGCTCTGCATGGAAGCAATCAAAGGTTGTAATTTCATTTTTCATGTGCAAAAAGCCAAATCCCACTAAGTTTGCTTTCATCAAAAAATGATCACTGACTCTGACATACAGGCAAAAGATGACACGGGAGTTGAAAAGCAGTGTCTGAACACCTGGCATCAATATTAAAGAGGTAGATATAGGTATATATATATGTACACACACATATATATCTTTAAATATGTATCAGACATAAATAATATTCCAGTGTCTGGATTCTCTAATGCAAAGATGCAGGTTTACAGTCCTTCAATCCAGTCAGAAAGTAGTGAAAATCAATGACTGGTGCTATGAAGAAAGAATAAAAAACTATTTTTGCCTGTAGAATTTCTGAGTTCAGACAGGATGACTAAATTCAGCTGTGTGTGGGTAAAAAGAGCTGCTAACTGGCCACAGTAAACCAATAATTAAATACAGCAGAAATTACTTTTGTATCACTTTGTAGTGCCAGAAAAAATCATAAGAGTGACCCATTATGTACAAGGTAGCATATGGTATCAAAGCTCTGCAAAACTAACCAAATTTTTATGTTGGTTTGATTGCTTGTTTGTTTGTTCTTTTGTTGTAGTTATTCATGTTAATTGAATAGCTGTTTGGGGGATTTTTGGTTACAATACACTAGTATCCAAACTCTATGTGGTTGTTTTAGCAGATTTTACTTAGCTAACAGTAAAAAACTATCTACAGGCAGGCCTCAGACATTTTTTATAAAAATGGAAAAACATGAACTGAAGGTAGTCAAACCTAAAACATTACGATGTTGGACTACTATGGCAGTAACTGTGTCATTTAAAAAGTAATGTAACTTGTGTCTCTTAGCCTCAATTTTTCTTGTGCTCATTTGTTCTTGATGGTGAGCCACGTGAAAGGGCTATGATAAGTTAAAAAGAAATTTTGGTTCTGTATCATGGAGTGAAACAGGGGGTTGATTAAAAAACCATAATTAACGAAAGCACTTAGAGGAGTCTTTCAGTTTTGTGATAGCATCTGCTTATTTTATCGCCTCGTTCAAAAAGTACAGACAGCTGTTCAGCCAGTTAACTTGACTCTTCCCTTGGTGTATTAAAAACAAGCAATAGACCACCAGGACACAAATTGTTGCTTTCACTCCACTAGCTGTGCAGAGGTAAAGGGAATGGTGAATACAGGAGGAGAGTGTCCTTAGGTACAGCTGGGATGGAGATCTGAGCAATCTGGTCTAGTGAAAGGAGTCCCTGTTCATGGCAGAGGGGTTGGAACTAGAGGATGCTTAAGGCCCCTTCCAACCCGAATCATTCTATGATTCTATGATTCTACATAAAATTTGGAAAAGATTTGTAGTATGACCTAGGGCTGTTCTTTGGGAGCATCCCCAAAGGACAGTGTTTTATAACCATGTCTTCTAGAAGTAAGAGACAAGATTGGGTTTTAACAAAAATTGTGGCTTCCTTGCACTTAAGTAGGCACTGATGATTCCCTCCTGTGTTATATAGTAACTAATTTTTGTGAAAAGTGGGAATATATGAAAATACCTATAAATGAAAACTGCAGATTTTCTTAGCTAGTTTGAATTAGTGAAACTGGCTATACAAGAAGGATGTGATACAGGTTAAAGGCCAGTCTGTGTCAGGGTGCCTTCAGGTTTTTCTCTGGAAGCATAGAACACTATGTTTGGTTTTCATTAATTTTTTTTTCCTTCGGTGTTTACTGGAAAATGCACTTTGCATTCTGTTTCCTTTGTACAAAATGTTTGAGTAATCTTCTCATACTTCTCTGTATGTTTCTGTCTCACTGATGGATCTTCCTTCTTTGGTTCATTTACACCCAAAACTTTCTTCAGGATATTAGCTAAAGACTGTATAACTTAGTGCGAAATGTTCTTTGCCACTGTATCTTCAAAGGATCAGTTTAATAAAATCCTGTATCCATTAAATTTCTTATACCTACCATGTCACCATATTTTACCAGTAATTGAAAGTAGTAAGGCAAATATGAGGATTCACACCTTTAGGCCTTCTAATACAGATTTCTCTTGACACAACTAACAGAGCTGAAAGTATCCATACTTACTATGGGAATAAATATCAATTACATTGGCTGTATTCCTGCCTAATTGTTAGAAATGTATTTTATATATACATATGTGTATATACATATGCAGAGATATTTTTAAAAATATAAATAAATTGAAGTATTTGATTTTGAACTTCTCCAGTGTGCCAGGTACTCTACATAATATACATTTTTTTTCCAGGTTATATATTTACTCAGTCATCAGAGGAACTGAAATGTAGGTAAACAAAGTAGAATGTGTTTTGTAAACTAAGTTATTTATGGCAGTGGAATAATTTACCAAGCCCTTGTACTTCTAGCATATGGTATGTACATTATCAGCTGTGACAACAGAGAATTTACGAGAAAATATGCAACATATATACATATATGTCTGTATATGCAATACAGTTTGTTGAATGAGGGGTTAAATATCAGAAAATTTGTTCACTTGCAATTAAAAATGGTAAAAGTACTATAAAAAGTAACTTATTCTTTTGTATATAAAGAAAATAGGCTGGAAAAGCAAAAAGTTAAACCCTGCTTTTGAAATCATTAGGTGGTTTTTGAATGAATATTAACCCCCTGATTCAGTATGGAGTAACTCCTCATTAAGACTGAAATCAATAAGATTACTCTCTGGCCCTTTGTCCTTGTCTTCTGACAGTGCTGCCTTCTGAAACAGTATTGGAACTGATACACAGCCTCAGAGCCGGCTCTGAGTAGGCGCATTTGTCTTTGTATATGAAATACTTACTGACATCAAAATACATAGTTAATCTCTTTCAGAATACAGAAATATTTACAATATATTTAAATCTATAGATTTATATTAGTTTAACATAGTCTAGTTTGTATTTTCTAGGGCATGTCATTTACTTAGGTATAAATAGTTTGGAAATAACAAAAATATTACTGTATCACAAAACCCACACAAAATAAATGCAAATTTTGATTGTCTATGCAAACACTAATCTCACATTCTGTTTTCACATTTGAATTGAGAAGTATAGGTTTGTTTTTGAATTGAAATACTATTGATGCCAGCATGTGCTTATCAGCTCAGGATAGAGAAGATGCCTCTGCTCCCATGCTCTTACAATTTGCAAAGAGGTTTTTGTCTTAAATGTTGGGGTTTTTTCCTAGAAAAGTGACAGCTCATTAGAACTCATTACCAGTCAGCAGCTGTCACAGAGCATGGATTTCAAACTTGTGGCAATACATCTATCTCTTCATAAAAGCTTTCTCCAAAAAATGGGGACACAATTTATTTTGTCATTAACCTCTAATGACATTATATGGGGCTGCATTTACATGTTTTGATCTGCTTAAGAACATTTCAAAATTCAGTAGTTTAAACTTGTGTTATGGTATTTATTCCTTTTAACATGTTATTTCTGCCATCGAAAAGCTGTAAACCAAAAAACGAAGTGAAAAGCAAAATATTTCATCACCACATTCTGTCACAGAAACAGGAGGCAAATATTTAATTTCATTCTCCTTACAGTCTTTTTTGCAAGGAAAGAGGGATTCCAGGGAATTCATTGCTTCAATCAATGGAAGAAGTGAATTTAAGCTAGAGAAGGTTGACCAGAAAACTCCCATCTGTATCATCAGGCACTGTAAGGTTAGTGTGTTATACTGAGGAACAAAGATGTCTAGGGAATATTAGCAATGCAACTTCAAAGACAGTAACACTAATTTAACATTTCTGAACAAGTGTATTCCAAAGGTCTTACTTCTGAAAAGGATTTTACAGCCCTTACATTAAAATTAGAAAAAAATAGGATTGTTATTTGCAGACCTGGAAACAATATGAAATGATCTTATTATTAGAACATTTCTTTAATCTCTTAAAAAATATAAAATGAAGGATTCTACACAGTGTTGCAGGTCTAAATGTTAAAAACCACAGAAACTGCCCATGCTGTCAAATCAAATATTTTGCATCCTTAAGCAGAAACTTGAATTAGAAAATGCAACCAGCATTTTCCTGTTGACAGTGCATTTATTAAAATCTGAAGGCTCAAAGGTGCCTACAGCAGGCTACATGTTCAATAAGAAAACAAAAAGAATGTGCAGTTTCTCATGCAGTTTAAGTCAGATATTTTCTGAAAAAGAGGAGACAGAAATGTCCTGATTTATAGCATGACACTGATGACACTTTTCTGCATTTCTTTGATCCTTAACATCAGTCTTTCTTTGTTTCGGTGGGGTTTTTGTTTGTTTACAAAGCATTTTACAGTGCTTTTTTCTGTTTCTACTTGATATAAAGCAGATAGGTGTGCCAAATTACTGTCTTACAAATGAGAAAGGTGATCTGTTCTTTTGTTGACTATTTTGACTTTTAAACAAATGTTTTCTCATTTTACCATCTGCCACTTGCAGAATATTTAAAGTGTGTAACTAAAGAATTCTATTAAATATTTTATACAAAACAAAAATCCCAATAACTGTTATGTGTGACTGCCAAAACTTAGGAGAAAAGAAAATAGTATGAAACATTAAAGAAAGGTGGGTTATTAAAGCACTTTTTAAGATTTGAATAAGCACATTTGGATATTTTAAGGACAAAGGAGTGTTACGTACCTTGGCAATTGAGACTTGCCCCTGGGTTAAAAGCAAAACAAATTTCCCCTGGAGTTTCTTTAATTTGCCTGAACAGCTTATTTTGTAAACTAATCAAAATCGTGACTCAAATAAAATGTGTATGAAAGCAATCACAATAAGTTCCTAAAATTTGTGATGCATGCCTGTCATATTACCCTAATCATAGCAATAGCAAGGATTATTTATGCTAAAGCAAGGTTACGTACAGGAATACCTGCTTTTCCTCTCTTTTTCTCTGTGATCCTGTACTTGGGACCTGTGACAGGTCCTGTACCAGCCATGCACACCCAGAGCCTTTGGTATCAAGCAGATTTCCAGAGCGGATTTCCAGAGTGGGCTGGCACTGACAGGCCTTGCAGCTGGAATGAATTGCCACCCCCCGTGGAGATACTCTACCTTCCTGAGCTGCACCCGTCGAAGCCAAGCACTGCAGGATGAAATCTGAAATGCAGATATTTTGCTTGGGGAATCAGCATGGTGGAATGCTTCATACCAAGGTTACTCATAATGGTTTTGTATTTCCACTAGTTACTGTAGACTCTGGAGCCAAAGGAAAGAGCAAGGCATCTCCAAAAGGTGATTCCGCTCCCTTGCAGATGACTCCCAATGCACCAATGAAGCTGGATAAGAAGACTCTTCCCCTGAACACCAGCATACTTAAAGTGAAGATAAGGAGCATGGGAATGTGCCACAATTACCTTATTTTCTACATTTTCAAAGAAACTAATGAATCATGTTAGTTTATATGAAGATTTTGGTCCTGTGGTAGGTGTTAGGACTGTTCTGTGTACATTGGCCAGACAGAGGACTTAGGAAGACAGACATCTAGCTTTTGAATCCTTGCCAAACTATATAGGACAACTTGTAACCATGAATATTAAGTCTAAGCCATAAGCTGAGATAGGCAGAGTGTATTGACCTCTGCCAATAGGCATTTATGTCATTTCTAGGAACTCTAAAAGTAAAAATAATGACATCTGCAGAGTACAAGTCCTTCCAAAATGAAGTGGCCTTGAGATCACAACTTAGGCATGTTAAGTCCTTTCCTGATACTTCGATTTATGTCAAATGCCAAAGATCACAAAGGCAATCCATGTCAGAGAAAGGATTTGACCCAACACCTCAGCTCCTGAGTTAATATTTAAAATACTCTACAAATCAGTCTATCTTTTTGACAGTTCACTATGTGAGAAAGTAATTTCTTTCTAGGCAAAACATGTTCCAGATGTTTTGCATTTGTAACCATGCTTGAGGAAGAATTATGAAAGCACGTTTGGCTCCCATGTTAGAATTAACAATGAAATTCTTCCCATTTATGAGTGTCTGGACCTAGAATTTATATACGGTTTTCACTTTCTAGAGTCAGATTCATACCTATTTTTACCCCAGCTGCCCTCAATAGAAATCATATTTCTTGTGCATGGATACAAAAGACTTTTTGCTCATAATAAAAATGTCTGAGACTTAATTTCTTTAAGGCCAGAATTTTGTTACTGCTAATATACTAAGCAATTTCCTGCTGAATTTTTCAAAATGTGGGAATGTTTTCAAATTTTTGGGAATAATCTTAAAACATTGAATTGAAAATATGAGGGAACGTAAACAAAGGGGAAAACAGATTTTAGTATTTCCTTCAAAGTATATGACATATGCCTAATTAAAACAGTGCAACTGGCTTCAGCAGAGGTTGGATAATGTTTGGGACGTGAACTAGCAAATAGTTCATTTCTTGTACCCTCTGCCATTAGTATTGTGCCTGTTATTGTTCCTTTTCTTATCTCATTACTGTTTTCAGTAACTTGCTCTTATCTCAGCCTGTAATGCTTACCTTTCGTGCTTCCAATTTTCCTCTCCAGCCCACAACAAGGAGAGGGAAGGGCAGGAGGAGGGGGAAGTGAGCAAGCAACACATGGTTTGGAGTTTTTCAGTGGAAACACTAAATTGGGGAATGCCATTCCTAAACCATGACCATATAAAAGTGAATTCATTATGATTTAAAATTTAATATCAATATATTAATTATAATCTAAAGGTGTGATAATACTTTTTGTGCTAAATCTGTTTTGGATTTCCTTTTATTTTAGTATTATTAAACAGTTTTACATTGTGTAAATAAAGAGTATCTTTCTCAGCTTTATCACAATTTATGATTTCTTTATAGAGATTTTGCAGTTTGTGAATCCTTTTCCAAAAAAGCTAATCACAAGTCTCTAATAGGACCTCTGACAGGATGAAAACAGTAGTCTTTATTTTGAAGTACAGACAACTGGGAAGGGTAATGAAATCTTGGGAGGCAGAAAAATAAGAATACTATTTTTTAGAATAAGCAAATCAATTTATCCCTAGTGAAGGACAGAAAATTTCTGACTGATAGGGGAAAATAATGATTTTCTAAAAAAAATTACCCAAAATTCATTGCAAGAAAATGCTATTCTCTGAATTTTCAAAAAATGTGAAACTTGTTAAATAAAATATACGGTATTGTATCAGAATAAAAAGCCAAAAATTAACAGGAAGCAAAAATGAAACCTTCATTTTTTTATTAAAAAATAAATTTATCTTTCATAAAATATATTTATAAAAACAAAAGTTAAAATGGCTAATGATACTGATTCTGTTTTTCTCTAAAGCAGCTGTCTCTAAAAATCATTCTTGTTCTTACTCCTGTTCATACAGTGAGTAAATTGCTTCACAAAATACATAAATAAATAATATCCCTTATTACACAGCCCTGGTTCTGATTGAAATCTCTGCCTGCTTTGGCATGCTGCAGTAGTAACATCTATGTCCTATCATTTATGATTTAAACTGTTAAGGAAGAGGTGATATATGGCAAATTTTTTCCACTGTCTGTCTGTAGAAGTAAATTTTAATCTTTAAATATAGTGTAGTTGAAAACTGTATGATGATACAAAGGAGTGTGTACAGCAAGTGACGCAGGAAATTAGCTCTGTATGAGAAAAAAAAATAGAAAACCCTTACAGAACAGTAAATGAAAATTCTTTAGAGTAAATTGCTTTGCAAATTATTAATAAAAATAAAGAAATTATGATTTATGCTAATAACATTAAATTCTTGATTTATTTTTCAGGCGATTTCAAAAGAAAGCACTAGACACCAGTTTATCATGGTGTTCTTGACAGAAAATTTCACTGCCTTGGATGGATTCTCAAAGTGCTATTACTAGTAAGTATTTCCTTATTCTGTGCATTACATTTACAATTAAAGATTGTAAACTACTCGTGTGCATTCTGACAGTTACTCAAGCTTTAGAAAAATACTAACTTGGCTATGGAATTGAGCTTATTTGACTATAGAAAGTAGCAATATGCCTGCAATTTTCACACTGCTGTTCATGTCTTTTTATATGGAGCTCCAGCTGTCTCAATGGGAAAAATAAGGGCTGTAATTCATTGTAAGGGGAAAAAACATCAGACACACTTCTAGTTATTGGGAAGTGTGTTTTTTTAACATTTGGATCCTCTTCTGCTTCACTGCTTCCTTTCTCTTTGCAGAAACCTCATAAGCAGAGGCTGATTTTTAAAATTTATTTAAATTTCTGCCAAATATTTCAGAGTCCATTGGACTCCTGAAGATATGTATGGCACATCCTTCAAGTGATAAGCTGAAATTTTTAATTATTTCTGACTCGGGTATTTTTTCTCTTAAGTTAGCCTGACTAAAATTTGCTCATTTATTTATTTCTTTTTGGCGAAACTTTTCATGCAATGGTCCCAGAACCTGGCACATGGAAAAAAAAAGTCATATGGCATCAGCTGAAAAGATAAACATTATAATTTTTTTAAGCAAATAATCACAACTACTTCTGCCACCATGCCACTCCCTCGCCACAAAAAAAAAAAAAAAACCCAAACCAACAAAAAACTACCACAACCTCTCAGAGAGAAAACATGGAATGGCTTAAGTAAAATTTTTTGAAAAATACTTTTTTTGGGGACGAGCTGCAATTTATGTAGTGTTCTTTATCAGTAGATCTCAAACTTTCTTGCAAATATCTATTTTATAGCAAACTGACTCAGGCACAGTAATGTGACCCTTATTGCCTAGGGTCAAAAGTCCTGTTCAGCAGGGCATCAAAACTTAAATTCTTTTCGAAGACAGATCCTTGACTAAGACCTGCAGGATCCAGGATTAGCCTGTGTGATCTTTTTGTTTGTGAGGCAGAAAGTGTTAGTGGCTTGAATCAAGTATCATTTTCAGCTTTCCTAGCTGTTGTTAAAGAAAGAGAAAAATTGTTAACTATGTGTTTTTAAGAGTCTGATTGGCTAACTGCATTCTGTACTTCTAAATACTTCCTTCTGACAACTTGGACTGTTAGTTGTGAAATACTGCTCTTGAGGGACTTCACACACAAAAAATGGTATAAATAAATTGAAGATATTCTTGTACTGTTATGGCATACAATTCAGGTCCCAAGTCTTTACCTAGTCTTAGTGTTGGACTTACAAATCTCCAGTTTCTTAATGACTGTTTTATGGGGGTTTTATTACTTTTTGCTGAAGTTAAGCTTCTCTGTATGAGCAATAAGATGGTGAAGCTGTCTTGTAATCCAAACTCCAAATGGTGTAGGCAGCAATATTTTTTAAGCACTTGCAATGCTAGTTTATAAGTTGGTGATGATTTTGTGGTGTTAATGGTATAGTTCAAGATGCTTACTAGTCCCATATACATCTAATACTTTGTTGTGAAATTCCTTACAAGCATTGGGGATTCTTTTTAGATCAAAACAATTTCTTATTTTATTTCTGAAAATAGAGAATTAAGGATAGAATTGATTTTCATCCTCAGAAAATGGGATGCTGTGTCTCTATTTGGTTGAGTTTTTATCACAGATCTATTTAAATTGTGTGGTCAGGATAGAGAAAGATTAAACCTCTTTTTTTGTGTTCTGCAACTTATACTCCTCAAAACCTCCATTTTGCCACTTCCTACTTGATCTAGTTATTAGAAGCTCAGATTTAGCAAAAAGGGAACAATCAATAAATTAATAGGATTAATAAATATGACAAATATTATGTTGTTGCATAATGAAACCAGAGCCTTGAATAAGCATTGCAAAAAAAAAAAAAAAAAAGTGTTGTCTAGATTAAGTTTATAATTTCAATGGGTAGTTTTGTACATTATAGCTTGAGGACAAAGGAGTTCAAATAATAATTGAGGAAATTTGACAAGGTCATACAGAAGGTAGGAACCTACAAACCCAGCTGTTACCAGTGAAATGCCTGGCTATTCATTTTCCAGCCAAACTGATGGAATTAAGATGTAGATTAAAGTCATTTTATCTCAATTGCTTTCAGTGGAATTGCACTGATCGTCACCACAGGGAACTTCACATGACTGAAGACTGTGTATTCCCATTCTCTGCTCTTGTTCCTCTTCAAGTTAGTGGATCTTTAACCTATGAAGTCCTTTGTTGCAAGATAAATATGTGATATTAATCAATGGGATTTGCATCAGAGAGGTGTATTACATGATTTGTTTATGCAAATAGCACAAGAAGTGAACACTCCAAGGGCAAACAGTAAGTGATGTTTGATTGGAGCTATTTAGACCGACATGAAATGCTGTTTAATAAAATAATGCCATGTGACTCTTAGCACTAGATTAATCAAAAATGTTAATGTGTCATTTAAGCGGAAAGAAGGAACAAATAGCATTTCTATTTACTGTTTATGGGTAGGAATAATGTTTCTGCTGTTATACTTCAAAACTAAATTGCAAATAATTGTCCACGATCTTTTGAAAATGGCCAGATACCTAATGAATGTGTTCCGAGAATCATTCCATAACAGTAAGCTACTACTAGTAAAGGGCAGTGAAAATAAATGTATCCACATGAAGAATTAATTACTTCTGTGATTTCATACAGAAATGCCGATATGAGCAAAGTGAAAATTTAATAATTCACTGACTAATAAATATAATCCTGAGGAAAAAGCCTGATTTTCTTGAAATGTACCAGATAACTTTTCCTGTCTTTCTTAGCAGAGAGAGCATGGAAAGTTTATCTCTTCAGTTTCCATCTCATTTCCTGTGAGGTCCTGTCTTCTGCTAGACCCCTGAACAGACATTTCCTTTGTCATTTTTACATGTGTCTTTGTATTCAGTCAGATGAAGTTTAGACAGCCAGAATAATTTAAATCTTATTTAATTGTTATCATCAATAATAACTTACATAATGCACAAGGCTTTTTCTTGAGGCTTTGAACAAGAAAGAAGTTAATATTACAATCAATGTATTAATTATCTAGTCCAGGAGCAGAAACACTGTCTTCTAGTTTAGGTGCCCAGTCACACAGCACTGTAATTACAAGTAAAATTATCCTGGTATTTGTCATGGCATACAGCGAGACATACAGTTATTTCATTCCAGAAGCTCAGAAGATTGTCCATTCCCTGCTCCTCACTGATTCCATCTTGCACAGCTTTTGCACACATTCAGCTAGCAAAGGTCAGGCATTCCTTTGCATCCCTACCTCAGACACAATGATCAGTTAGGTAACTGACTGTGTAAATAAGATAATTCTATCAATTTGTTTCGTCTTCACACGTAAAGGGAATACCTGCTATACAAAAGCTTCTTCCTCAGACTTGCCAAGTGTTTTGATTCCCAAGAAAAAACAGAGCTATCCATTCCTCTGCCTCTAAGTTCCTTACAATCACTAACATTCTGCTAATTGCTACTTGTAGGACTGTTCTACTGTAGAGTAGCAGTGATGGAGAAAATAGTAACTTGTGCCTCTGCTCTTAGAAATTACTTGACCAAAATAAACTCTGAAGAAATATTGATGTTGAAAAATTTGTTATTAACATAGCAATGTTTATTTCCTCAGTTTCAATGATTCAGTCTTTCTGCTTTACACTGCTTGATCATGCAAATCAGCTGTAGTTTAAATCAAGTCAGATAGTCACAGCCATTTTGCCTCAAGGAACTCTACAACAGAGAGAGAATTCTGTGAAAACTTATCCATTGTTCATTATGAATAAATATAGCTACTTGGTAACACAAGCTTTGCCATCCTGGAATAGATCCATATTTTGTCAAATTACTTGTCTTACAGTCAACAACAGCCTTTTTACAAGTGTGACAACTTAAAAGTTGTCCTTGCACAGGTAGGAACTCATCCTGTTGAGAAGCTTTGATAGAATTGTTCCCAGATATCCACATCAGGTCCCACTGATAGAGAATTATCGCCTCTATAGTACAGGCAGCATAGGATGGAAAGGGTGTTTGCACTCTAGGTGCTCTGAATTGGAACTGCTAAGGTAGGGGCTGATACCTTCTTCCCTGGAAGACGTCACCTCAAAGCAAAATTGAATGTAGTGCTATGTGCTGCCATCAGTTACTGAAGAAACATCCTTCATATCCTTAAACTTGTATTGCAGGGCAACAAACACACTCAGGTGGCTTAAATTTCTGATTTGTCTAGCCTAGGGTTTGGAGTGCACTGCTGCAAGGCACTGAGACTGGTGTTCTTTATGATCTCAGTGAAAGATCACTTGGATTCATTAAGATACTGCTTAAAAAGCCATTCATTGGAGCTAATACTGTAGGGAAAAAGAGAATAATATAGATAATCTTACATGCCTTCAGATGTAGGGAACAGTTATATATCATTAGAAAGACCTCTAGTCAGGGAACAGCACATAATGCAGATCCCATCTGTTTGATGGCATTTTGGTCTTTAGAGCTCTTATAGGATATTCTTAGAAAAGAACAATACTATTAATCATTTCTAGTGTCAAACAAAAGGATGTTCGCATGAGAACAGAATGCTTCACTTTAAGATAAATACAAGCACACACAGGTGGTGTTATTGCTCATGCAAATGGCAGCTGCCTACAGGCTCCTTCATTATCAGTACCAGCTACGTGTACCCTGCAGCCAAGGGATGTGCGCAGCTCAACTCAACACTGAGGGAAAGCATCGTAATACAACTTTGCACAGCAAAGGCCTGCACTTTATCAGGCAAATTCTTGTTTTATTAATGTGGAGCATTAATTAATGTGGAGCATTAATTCTTCAGTGGATGATGGTCTTCCTGACAGAATCACTACTGGGTTACCTAAAACGCTTCTATCATTAGCTGCTCTGCTTGCCATTCATGACATCAACATTTCAAATGCTCAGATGGCAGATAATACTTTGTGCCTGCACCTCAGTCTCCTCAACCAATTTTTCAGCATAATCCAGCTGTATTTCACCATGAAGCTAACATGCTCCACCAGTGAGAGTATACTGCAACAAACTGAGCTGAAAACTAAAACATTGGCAGACTTTACCCATCCTTTCCGCCTACTGCTGTAAAATTCCTACAGGCAGATAATAGTCCCGTCTGCCACACACACATGAACAAAACTTGCCTCTTCCTTTGCCTTCATTAGTCTCAGCTCTAATAACTGCCCAATACTCTGCAGCTCAAAGCCTTGTAACTGCTCTCTATTCACTATGGTAGCCAGGTAAGTGTTTGGACACAATTCTTTGGCAGCAATATAATTTTAATTACATATTGTGATTTGCCCTTCTTGTTGTATCAGACAGTCTGTATTTCTTGTCATCATGGTATGTTACTGGGAAGACAGCAGTTTTAAATCTAATTCCTGTAGAACATTTACAGTTGAACATATTGTTATTTCAAGTCCATTCTATCTTGGCTCTTCCCATCTTTAGAATAGTTAAGTATTCTTCTTGTTCTGAAAAACTTCTAGTTTATCTCTATGAAAAGAGGTACCAATAAAGTATATTGTAATACATTACCTCCTGGATGTCTGTACATGACACTCCAAGATTTGTTGCATAATTCTCCAGTCGTATTGCTTATGCAACCTTGCATCTTTGCTCTTTAGAACCCACTTATGCACTGAATGAGTTTCCATTGAGTTCCCTGAAAACAGTAAATTTGACAAAACCTCAACCTAAGGTTCATGTAGGATCTCAAACTTGAGAGTTTCTGTTCAGTAAAGGCCTGAAGCAGCAATTTTAAATAGTTCAATTTGCATTTCATGGCATCTTATTAGTAATAAACACATTTCAGATATATATAGCTAATATATGTTTAGGGTTTTTTTCACATATATGTTTTGTGAAACTTTCTACATTGTGAATTTATTTTTTCATCTTTCTTTTATGTTATTATAATTTCATTAATTATTCCTGTCATTCTTCACAATCTGACACATAAAACTCTTGGTGGCCTGAAGACTTAATAAAATTTAGACAATGGTAGAATGGTTTGGATTGAGAGTGACCTTTAAAAATAATTTATTCTAAGAGAGTGCCATGGGCAGGAGCACCTTCCACTAGGCCAGTTTTCTGCAAGCTCCAGCTACTGACTTTAAATTTTTCCAGGAATGGAACATCTTTGGGTAACCTGCTCCAGTGCCTCACTACTCTCATAATCAATAATGTTTTCCATATATCTACTTTTCTTTTTTATTTAGTTTAATTTTATGTTATTTTAGAACTGCTGTACTTTAACCTGTTACTGCAGGCCCTGGTTAAAAAAAAAAAGTATCTTTCCAGCTTTCTTATAAGCCTTTTTTATATATTGAAGGGATGTCATATGATGTCCCCAGATTCTCTTCTCCAGGCTGAACAACCCCAGCTGCCTCAGCCTGTCTTCATAGGAGGGGTTCTTTAGTCCTCTGCTCATCTTCACGGCCCTGCTTGGTAACCCTTCTATCTTTCTTTATGGTAAGCCCATATCTTTCTTTTCTGGGGACCCCAGAGCTGGATGCAGCATTCCATGTGGGATTTCATGAGAGCAGAGTAGAGGGGCAGAATCCCCTCCTTCTCCCTGCTGGTCATGCTCCTTTTGATACAGCCCAAGATACAACTGGCTTTCTGGGCTGCAAGAGCAGATTGCCTGGTCATAGTTAATTTTTTATTTACCAATATTCCCAAGTACTGCTTTCAATCTTTTCACCCCCTGCCTGTACTATTACTTGTACAGACTGTAAAGAACTATAAAGAGCTTTCTGTTTTCTCCTGCTTTATTTGGAACTGTTGCATACCTCTTGTTCATGTAAAGCTTGATGATTTGCCTACTAGGTTTGATGAAAATGCCAGAGTAAGTTCAAAAAAGAGTTCAACTTTCGTTTCTGTAAACAGCCATATGAAAAATTACTTCATGTGTTTGAGGAGAAGATGTTCATTCTGATAAGAGTTTCATATATAAAATAAACATACTTCCTAAACCAGAAAGAATAATAGATTAATAACTGTTTAAGTGGACAGATTATTCCCTCTTTAATAAATGTGTCCAGAAAATAACTAGCAAAATTGCAATGGCAGCTGACCCCAAACCTTAGAGATCCTACTGAACTACAGGTTATGTCCTATTTCTAGCATGGGTTTCACTTAAAACAGAGTGAGTTAGGAGGTATTCATCTGACCATGACAGTATTTGAGCATTCTGGGGAAGCAGAATCTGCTTTTTTGGATATAATTTCTTTCAGAATGAGAGTGAAAAGAATAACCTTACATGTCCCTGCATGAAACTGAGCTTTCCAAATGGACAGGATTTGAATGCTATTGTCTCAAAAAAATGAACACTGGAGTTAAAACTTAGAGGTTTTTAGCTGACTACCAAAAGGACTAAATCATTGTGATGATAAAAGTTGCTCACGAGAATTGTTTTCATATTTTCAAATTATTTTTTTCCCCATGCAGCACATGTAATATGCTCTGTATGTTTCTTATTTGCAAGTATTTTAGAGAAATGTAAATAAGAACTAGCTATAATTAATTTTTCTCAGATTTTACATTTGCTTCTACTAAAATGTCTTCAACTGAAGCAAAAATCTAAAATATTGGAAATACTGCAATTGCATATTTTAAGATTCTTTGTTGATTTCATTATCACTGAAGATTATGGTGCAGAGATTCCTAGTCTTCTTAACTAGTTATAGTGGCTACCTCTCTGTTTTTGATTGCTAAATGAAGAAGCTCCACTCATTAAATCCACAATTCTGGGATTCTTAGAGAAGGAAGGAAGGAAGGAAGGAATTCGGAAGGAAGGAATTCGGAAGGAAGGAAGGAATTCGGAAGGAATTCGGAAGGAATTCAGAAGGAATTCGGAAGGAATTCGGAAGGAAGGAATTCGGAAGGAAGGAAGGAAGGAATTCGGAAGGAAGGAAGGAAGGAATTCGGAAGGAATTCGGAAGGAAGGAAGGAAGGAAGGAAGGGAGGGAGGGAGGGAGGAAGGGAGGAAGGGAGGAAGGGAGGAAGGAAGGGAGGGAGGAAGGGAGGAAGGAAGGGAGGGAGGAAGGGAGGGAGGAAGGAAGGGAGGGAGAGAGGGAGGGAGGGAGTGAATTAGTTTTTCTCCAGAATAAGGTGGGGTTTTTTTAATAGAAACAACTTTTATTTACATTATATTGGGCTAAAGATTTTTCTCCATTCTGAGAAATAATAAAATGTATCAGATGTTATCTTCACGGGGACTGTAACTCAAATCACAGACATCCTAATTCTATTAGTAGCAATTTGTCTAACCACAATAAATCCTGACAGATCTGGGTTTACCTTTCTAACTAATGAACCTCTTTATGTACTTGCCAAAACTGTGGCAGAAACCTATAACAATTATTTTTAATTATGTATGCAGTGAACAATAATTATCCTTATTTCTTTTCCATTCTAAGGAAGCATTCCCTTTTTTTTTTTAAGAGCAGTTTAAATAAGCCTATTGAAATAGAGCCTAAGACACCCTGTAAAATTAGAAACCAACCCATCTGAATGTGTTTTCTTTCTTCAAGATAATAACCACTGTCACCTTTATGATGGGATTTGTGAGGACATAGATGTTTTCTCTTTCTAGCTAAATAAAAGTAGAGCCTTATGACCAACTAAAGCATTTTCCTGAAAAGGTTAGCTGAGGTATGCGATGCTTTATAAATTGTTTCCAGACATCTGATACTTCTAAGTTAGCAATTTACTGTTCTTACTAATGGGATTTTTATGTTGTCCATTTTTCACGTTTTCTCCCAAAGGCTTTTCCAACTTTTACATTTTTAATAATGTTACTATTTTAATTGTAATCTATATATTTTTACATTAAATTCTTTTGCTTTAACAACTAAAGCAGATTAATTTTATTATTTCTCTATAAAGCCTTTTATCTAAGTTTTTTTTAGTTTTGTTCAGATAGTATTCTTCCTGGATTTTAAGTATTGGAGCAATAATAGTACCATCTCTTGTTTTTCAAATGATTGTTAGCTGCGACAACTTAAACAACTTAACATATCCGGTGCTAATTTTAAAACTCTCTTTGTAATCCTTCTTTCCTAAAATTCTTAAAATATCTAATCAGACAAAACAAGCTATTTTTAAAAATGCTAAAACAGGCCTTATATGATCTCACTGCTGTTAGTTGCTATTTAGATTTGGCAGAAAATAGCTACCTTCTACACTTACTCTTTACTACTATGATTTTAAAATAGTGGGGTTTTTTTAGTTATATGAATGCATAGACATACAGAAAGAATGTATCTAGCTATTAAAATTGCTACCTTTTCTATAACCTTTAACCCATTGATTGCAATCATTATTGTTATTATTTTTCTTCCAGGTCCTAATTTTTTTTTTAAGATGAGTAGTTGAACTGAAAAATCAATTATTCATAGAGCCTGAGTCCAGATAGATTAGATGTATTTCATTTCCCTTGTCTAAAAAATCATTTATCAAAAAAGATATCAAATTAACCAGGCATAAACTACCTTTGTTAGATGTGTGTTGTATTTCATCCCATTTTCCACGTTCTTCCATTTATTTGATTATATTTTCCTATAAAAGTCTGTCCACAGGTCTCAAAGCCATTGATTCATATGACAAGGAGTTTACACTTATTTAGATTGCAATTTTGTTTCCTTTTAAAAGCAGACACTGTATTTTTCTATCTCTTATATGTTAACACCTTCACTAGCTTCCTTATGATGAGTTGGCAGTTTCACATACAACACGTTCCAGCATAATATTATAGACAATACTAGTTCCTTTCGCTTAGATATGTTACAAGTTTTTTACCACTTAAGTTTCTTTTTAATCATTCATATTTTTTTACCACAAGATTTCCTTCTGATATTTCAATTACCTTCTTCCCCACTAACCACATTGTTTTTCTCTCATCCTTAATATCTTCTCCATGGTTAAAAACAAGTAGAATATTCATTTATTTTTGATGCTGTTGTAAATGAATTTTAATCTCAGTCCTTTCTTGCTCCATCACTATATTAGATGTCACTAAACAGAATTTACGGGTCTGTAAGGAAGACCTTACATAATTTAATTAGTAATTATGGCCAAAAAATAGGAGTAGGATAATAAAATGTTTTGATAGATTGAATATAAGAGATATGATCAATATTAAAAAAAATCCAGAACGAGTCATGGCAAAAAGACAAATGGGCATGAATTTATTTTTCAGAAAATTGTTGTAAATTTACTAACTTTCAAAGTGACATTCTGAAGAAATTTACTGTAAGAGATGTGAAAACAAGCATCTAGAGTTAAGTATCTGATCAAATGTAGGCTAATACCAATATTGATGTATGAGCAAATCATCCTACACCACTTCTGCTGAAGGAGGTACACATCCTAATATGCAATGTAACTTATACCAAAGTAGGTCAGCTAGGTCAGATGAAAGTGTATTTATTTCCTTTCATCAGCTCTAATGGGAGAACAGAGTAAACAGCACCTCCCTATTTTAAGAAAATTGAAGCGTGTTCCAGGTGGCTATACTTGGATCTTTATTTGCAAATCTCCTATGCATTTGTCATTTATTCATTATACATAGTATTTACTCTGAACTCCACAACAAGCTATTCTTATTCTTATAATAGTGTCATTAGATAATAATCTAAATGGGTAAAAGGGAAGGTGATTGGCGCATATCGAAACTGGGATTTTTAAAATTTCTCCCTGTTTGCTTAGGTAAAACAAATGCAAGTTTTCCCATATCTTTGTTTAATTTTTTCATTCTCTGTCTAGACTCATGATATGCATTTAATAGAATCACTGGTGGAGATATGTGGATATTTACACTAAAGCTGTAACATCCCAGAAAATTATTTTATAAAAAAATTATATTCAGAACTGCAGAGCAAATATAGAGAACTGAAATAGGAGAAAAATAGGAACAGATTCAGAGTTATCACTAACTTATTAAACTTCAGTGAAAATTCTGTTTAGTTCATTACCCATAGTCTTTGTTTACTACATCCAGAAAAGAAGTTGAAGTCTGTGGTTTCCTTGGTACTCAATACTGTTCACAACCAAATCGCAGAAAAAAACTCAAACAGTTTTAACTTCCAATTGTTACTGATTCTGTGAATGATTGGCCCAACTACTCTCTCTTACTGTTACTTTCCCAGATGAATTGTATTTATTTGCTCTCCTTTTGCATGTGTAGCCAAGTTTGGTTTGGATACTTACATTGTTGTCCAGAATGAGGGCTCATTACTGGGTGTGCATTGACACACGCTGAGGTGAGATATTTGTACTTTTCATTCTAGTTTGAGCAAAGTAGGGAGCTTGGTGACCCACAAAAGGTGGCTCACTGGGCATCAAAACTTTACACCATTTATATATTTTAATAAACAAATGCATCAGCATTCATTGGTTACAGATTACATAATTTTTTTTTAAAGTTAGTACTCAATTTGCTAGTTTTATCAATTGTTTCTCATCCTAATTAGCCTGCATGTGCGGTTCTTTCCTCTATTTGATTCTGGGATATGTTTTTGAGTAGATGATCAGTTAGTCAGTAGTCACAATCCCCTACTGTCGAAGTTGTCTTTCTCCCAGTTACTGCTTGGTTCTGCTGATTTTACTCCTGTTAATTATAATCCAGACAGCCCATTCGTCTTTGGATTGTCTCCCCTTTTCCTTAAAAAAAACATTAGCCAAACATAAAATGTTCACAATGCAATTGCTTAATCATAACCATCTAGTTATAGTTACTGATTAGCAATTAGAAAAAACTGCAAAGTTTTATTCAAATCTTTAGAGGCTCAAATTTTGAGGGACTTGATATCAACATGATAACTTCTGTTGTTCTGTATCAACAAAGTTTATTAAAAGTATATGTGCAGATAAACCATCTGTCTTTAAACAGAATAGGGACTAAAACTCTTTCTAAAAATGTTTAATTTCAGGAGCTATTTTGTACCTTTCCTGAAATTATGTCATTATCTAGAAATATAGAATGTATTGAAAGATCTGGCCATGTGTATGTGATTTTACTTTAAGAGAATTTCCCAGATTTTAAAATCAAAGGCACAATTTACATCATAACCCTTTCTCTTTCTTGGTACCCTTTATTTACAAAAATGCTTATTGACTCGATTTTGGTGATGCACAGCAGTTCTGAACTGAAAGAGAATTGTTCAATATGCTGAAAGTGATAGATGAAAAGAAGTTGGGATCTTAATGGTAATTTTCCATACAGAACCCATTGTTGATTTTCCTCTAATTTTCAAGCTCTTTGTACTCACTAATATTTTTGTCAGCAATTAAAAACTAAAATTAAGGAATTATATTTCAGATCACACATGTTCTTAGGTGTTGTTTATTCTTGCCATTTAATTTTGGTTTTGCTCCAATAAAATAAAATTTGTATTCATTTTTTATTTTTTGACACTTTAATTTAGTAGACTAAAACAACCTATCTCCTTTGAAGGTATTGATTGTACATTATGGTTAATTTACTAGCAAAATATGAAGTGTGTTTTTTCTGACTTAACTTACAGCCTTTTTTTGTAAGTCTTGCACATGTTTTAACACCTTACTATGCAGTTTATGACATGCAATTCCTAGAATGATAGATTTTAAAAATAAAAGTACTATCAAATTAATGATCTAAAGGAAAAAACGTATTGTCATCAGTATATTGAAGACAACTACTGCATTAATAGGGATTTTTTTTTCATCTAGCAGCTAGTAGAAAATGTTGCCTTTGTGAAAAAAAACTATGATCTTAAAATTATTTAATTGTACATAAAATTTTATCCATCTTTTAAACCAGAGTCCTAAAATAGCAAATCAGTTTCTTAGTCTGGATTTAGCAATGGTCCATGTTAAGGGATGTACTATGAAAATCAGGTTTGAAATTGTATCATTTTGAACAAAAATCACTTTTAAAAGTTGAGTCTTCCATGCCCTTATTTGCTGTTGAGTGGATTACTTGAAAGGACCAGTTCCTCTATTATTACTTTGTGGTCCATCAAGAAGTTTTATAAAACAGAATGGCTAACAGCAGAAATTAAAAAATTCTGGAAAGGAAAAAAAAAAAATACCACCACACTAGCCAAAACTCCATGTGAACTTCATACTCCTGAGTATGAAGGGCAGGTAGGCATCTGTCTTTTCACTGGAGCTAAATGGGGACCTGCCAAGAAAACTTCCAAAATCTGGATCTCACTGCCCAAGGAGGCTTTCTGTTGATGTTGGTCATTTACAAGATTTACAGAATAGATAAAAGCCTTACGGGCTAGATGATTCCTAACCTGTAAGTAGTTTGATAGGGTTTTAGTTATAACCTGAAGAAATGAAAAGCAAATTCATTCACCATGCTCATTCTTTATCTACTTCAAATGATAACTTACAATAATGGTACAGATTTGTGCAATTCACAAAATTTAATGTCAGGATTAATTAATTAATGGTGATCATTTGAAAATAGTGTTGTGTATGTGGACATGCATTCCGTTCACTTAAATTTTGGCCTCCAGACCTAAGGTTCTGAAGTCAACTTTTGGAAAATAGGATGGGAGAAAAGTTAATAGAAAATCTACATTTAGAAGTGTTCCTTCTCTGCTTAATTTTAGCTTAAGAAATAAATGCTGCTTTTTCTAGTATAAATTATGTACAAAGTTAAAGGGTCGTGCTCTTGCCGCCACAGACAGGAAAACTGGTTAGGGGACCAGAAGGAAGGAGGAAGCCCTGCAGGAATTTAAAGTAGCTACTGGAAGACTAGTGTGGTGCATGCTGTGAAACACGGAGTGCATTAATTCTAAGGAGGTCCAAAGAGAGGTGAAATAGGCAAAGAAGGCTTTCTTCACCACAACCTCAGTTTTGCATATTAATATCAGAAGGAGACAAATTAGTATATAGCAGTGATATTTTTGTGATAGACCATAAGCCTAAATGGATCAAAAAGCATGAGAAAAGACAGATAAGATGGGCAGAAAAAAGAGATATACAAGGGCAAAGGAAAAGGAAAGTGTGTCCAGAAATCACAAAATTTGAGAGAAATATTTTGGAACATTTCCTTTGGATATTATTTGTTGCAAAATAAAAATGCATGTTACATCCATTCTCAAAAGTGAAACTACAAAGAACGTAGAAAGAGCAATAAAAAATAAATATATGCAAAGATATAAAATTGGAGATGAGGAACTAAAGGAGTGAAGTCCAAGTGTAAGCATTTCATAAAACTGGATTAATCCAAACTAGTGCAGTAAAACAATTGAAAACTGGCTCAAGTTAGATAAACTTCGAACAACATATTTACTGACAGTAGAAACAGGATTGCTACAGTGGGAGAAATTCTGCTTCTGTCTTACAGATTTTAATAGCAAATACATGGCTATGAATGCTAAGCAATGAAAGCCAGAAGGAAAAAAAAAGAGAAAATAAGTCACTTCTATGTGGTTTTGAAGTATTACAAGAGTTTCTGCAGCAGTTGTGACTACTGCACTAAGTGAACTATATAGTTGATAATCTGTAGTGGCTCTGAACCATGCTATGGCAGAAGAGAAGAGAAATGAATCGTGGCAAACAGGGAAGAGATCACAAATAACTGTTAGAAGGCCAGCCACAAGGCTAAATGCCTTTGCGAAGAGGTCAATGTTTGATATGCCTCTTGCTTCTGGGTGAAGTATTGTACTCTATAAAAATACTTTGGTCTGGTGGGATCTAGCTTATTTGCTCCTATCCTTCAGCTCTCAACAAGCATTAAAGCGTATAATTAAGAAAGAGCTTGCTTGCTTCAATCCAGGATAAAGGAAGAAACTCTTTGAAAACACGATCCAATTATGTTGGGGGGGGACCTGAAGGTTTGAGGTGCTGAAAGCTGTCAAACATATTTATTTTGAAACAAGAATGTATCCTCAGGAGTTAGTTTACTTCAAAGGGATCAACACTTGCACTGAAAATGCCCTGATAACACATCTTCATGGGCTCGTCTGTGCTTTCCCTTACTTTTGGTCATCACATGATTGCTGGAAAGATTCATGTTAAACTCACCAAATGCTTTCAGGTCTAGGTCTCATCTAAATCCTTTAGAAGTGTCCCAAACCATTATTTTGCCTTAACTAAGCTCAGGTTCAAATGTTTCAGTCTGGTATTGACGGTTTTCACCTTTCAGCTGTTTCTGAACAGATGTTAGCCAGAAAAACTGTACATTTTCAAAACAATGTGATGAGAAGGAATGTTCTAGGCACGTATGCTTATGTCCTGTAAGGGCTAGAGAAGAGCTGATTTCAAGAAGTGATTTAATAGTCTGAAGTGTTTGAAAGAACCACCTCATCATTATAAAATATTAGACTTTAAGTAGCATGGCTGTGCATGCATGTTTTTCAGGCTAGATTCTAAAAGGACCATAAAAATCCCTGATGAAATTACCTTTAAGATGTTAATGAAATTCCAAAAAGATCTACTTTCTCTCTGTGAATATCTGAGCCTCTGAACTGCCTAAGTCTCCACTGCCAGACTTTGCCATGTGCCTAAATACTTGTTAACGGGAGTATGCACAACAGCCTCTGATGCTGCTGAGCAGATGAGGAAGCTCTGTGCAGCCTTGCTTCTTTCTAGCGCAGTTATATTGCAATAGCTAACACTCTTGGGACTGCAAGTTAATAAAAAAATGTTAGAGTTACATGGAAGAATCCTGAAAAGTTACACTAAGACAATTGGGCACAAGAAGCCAAACACGAGGGATGAATGCACCAACCAGAAAGAGAAGGGAGTTGTAGGCAGATCCCATAACCATGACCTGTCTCTTATATTCATATCATCATTGCTATTTTATTTTATAAGGGTTATTATAAACCTGTGTAGAGGGTAAAACCTCTTCATTTCTAGCACACATTGTAAAATCCATTATATGAATTGCAGGTTATACTGACTTTCCTGCCATGATTTTTATTTGGATTGCCTGCATTACCACAGTTGACTTCTACATAGATATTAACCTAAATTCAGCAGTGATTTCTAGTTCACACACATTTGCTGAATTTACAGAAACTCAATTAGATGTGACTCAGCAAAAATATACACCTCTATGGGTAACAAAAATAGGATGTTCATTGCCATTTATTGAGGCCATTTTAAAAATAATGGGGATTAAAATGGAAAATAATGATTAGTTTCAGAAGGTGTCATAATCAAAGTAAAATTTGTACTTTTTAATAAGTTCAAATAATAAAAAGAATGATAAATATATAGTGTATCACAGCCCTGGCTTAGTAAAATTTTTTCTCACATTTGCAGCACATTTGATTATCTTATAGCCACTATCTTACAAGCAGAAATATATAGACATATGTATCCAGTCCAGAAAATGAGGACTCTGTACACAAACTCAGAGCTTGGAGGACTCCAGGCTTATGTCTAAGTCCTCCAGTTTAGTTATTTTTTCAATTCAGCTCATGTTTCCAAAGATATGCCTCCAGACTGAATACTAAAACAAGTTCTGACAGGGAGCTTAGAATAATGAAATACTCGTCCATTATTTTATTACATTCCATTCGTATGACAAGATTGCCTTAAATACACATCTGAATGAGGATTTTTGGTAAACATCTGGATATTAATCTCTTACTGTTTTCAACCTGTTCAGTATCTGCAGTAAACTACTTTGTTAAATTCCTTGTATTCAACATATGTTATTCTCATTTAGTCCTCTTCTTTCTTTGCTGGTCTTGGGGTTCTAAATTCGATGTTTAGGGCTTCACTGCCTAAACATAAGGGCCTGAGGTTATCCTGTGCAGTTCCCTTTGCCAGTGCAGAATGTCCCTGCCCATCCAGTGCAGCATCAGTCAGCCCCTTTGTGGACTTCTCAGAATGTCCTCAGCCTCTCAAATTTGTTTTATTATTACTTACAGAACATAAGATTACTGACTGATTATCCCACAGCTACCAATTAAATTGACTGTTGCAGTTTAATCCCAGTAGGTAGCTCAGCCCTGCACACCCACTTCCCAAAGTTGTATAGGGAAGAGGATCACCAGGAAAAGAGTGAATGCTCATGAATTGAGATAAAGTTTAATACTTAAAACAAAAGCTTCATGTGCAAACAAGACAAAATGAACTTTATTCACTGCTTCCCATGGCCAGGCAGGTGTTCTACCATCCCCAGGCAACCAGGGCTCCATCACATGTAAGGGTGACTTGGGACAACAAATACTGTCACTCTGAACTTATTGCTCAGCTTCCTTCTTCCTCCCAGTTTTTATTGCTGACCATGACATCATATGGCATAGGATATCCCTTTGGTAAGTTGAGGTCAGTTATCTCACCTGTGTGTCCCCTGCCAACCTCCCAGGTATCACCAGTGTCTTCACTGGTTGGACAGTGTGAGAAGCAGACAAAAAAGGCCTCAGTGTTGTGTAAGTACTGTTCTGCAATAAATAAAACGTGGGTATGATAACAACACTTTGGTGACAAATTTAAAATGTAACACCATACCAGATCCTATGAAGATAATTAACTTTATCTGGACCAAAACCACTGCAATGACTTTTAATCAAATACACTTGGGATGTCTAACAACAATCCACGCACAACTTTGTAAAGGTTGGCTGAGCTTATACTCCAAGGCTTGTATAGACATGAATTGAACTTGTTTAAGGTAGCAAGCAATACTGATTTTTTTACAATTTTATGTTTTAGTGCAATAAATTGCTATAATAATTAAAAATAAATTTAATTTTGACTTGTCTTTCATTGTGGTGAATTGCATAATATTGCAATGAATTGAGATATTCACATTGGGATGAATATGAATTTTTCTTATGTCAAAATGGTAACATTTCGCAGATATTTTCAAATTGGAATTCACATTTGCTTGCACTGAAGTGTGCTTATTATCTGTATGCAGTATGAGAAAGGAAATATCCAGTTTTCCTTTGGCTATCTACAGTATCAGAACCATCACTGAAACTTTTTTATTCCCTACAGTGGTAGATTCTCTGATCTGGACATTTTTTTGAGCCAATAACTATCAAATATGGTTAGGATTTACATCATAACTAGAAATTATAAATACAGGATTAGACTGTCAGTCTTCATTGCTTAATTATGTCAGGGTCTTTTCAACACCAAGATTATTTTAACTTACACTTCAAAATAAATTGACACTGGGAAAGAGGAATGACTACATAAGTGCTCCAGATAAGTACTTCCCAATATTTTTTACTTCTATATTTTTAAGGGAAAATATATTATTCTGTTAAAGACAATGCTTCTGTAACATTGATATCCATGAGGATAGGACTGGGCTCAAAAATGACTAATGGGAAACAGTATCTCAGTTATGTCACAAAGGTAATTTATTGAGTTTTCATGGCAAGGTTTGGTACTGGGGTGGGCTGCAGGGGTGGCTTCTGTGAGAAACTGCTAGAAACTTCCCTTATGTTTGATGGAACCAATGCCACCTGGTTCCAAGATTGGGTAAGTCCCATTAGAGACCTCCACTGTGAAGCAGATATCCACCGTGGAGGGTCTCACTCTTGGGGAGGTGGATCCCCAAAGGAGACTGGTGTCCTGTGGGATGTCTGGGTTGGAGCAGGCTCTTGGCAAGACCTGTCGACCCATGGAGAATGGACCCCATGATAGAGCAGGTTTTGCTGGCAGGACTTGTGACTCATTCCTGAGAGATTGTACCCGGTGGAAGGGACTCCCGCTGGAACAGCTCATGAAGAACTGCAGCCAGTGGGAAGGATTAATGGTGGAGAAGTTCATGGAGGACTGTCTCACATGGTGTTACGATCCGGTTTAAACTCAGAAAAGCAAAGCAAGCTAAGTCTCTGTGCATAAACCGCAAAGAAAGTTCAAAGTATTCCCAGAAACTAGATTAAAACCAAATGAGTTTAGATGTTGATGACAAAAATTGATGTATTTTATTTAATCGTAGAGAGGCAAAGAGAAGGAAAGAGAAAAGAAAGAAAGAAATAGAAAAAAGAAGTGTGCATGGGGGATGGGGGGGACAGGGAGAGGTGACAGGGGTTAGGTGGAAGCGTATCACCCATCCGAGGGTCCCAATGCTCTCCTCCATCTGGTCTGCTGGTGGTGAGGGTCCCCCATTGCCGTGCCGCCACATGCCACCACACACCAAAGAGTGCAGAATTCCATGGATTAATAGACACTTTGGGCCAGGTGGGAACACCCACCTGTCTCCCCTTGCAGGGGCGGGCTTGACACTGTCCCTTGCAACACTGAGGGTGTGTTGCATCATCTCTGGTGCTCTGGTGCAGGGTCTGGGGACCCCTTTGAGGGGGGCCCCTGTGATGGGCCATGTCACCCCCTTCTGCTGTGGATAAGCTCCCCCCTGGTGAGGACCCCTCAGCTGGGCTCCCCTGCACAGTGGAGGATGGGCGGTCACTGGGCTTCTGACCAGAGGTGTTTCCAAGATACCCAAAGCCTCTCCTCCCTCCATGCCTTGGTGTGAGGGTCTGTGAGAGCCTGGCAGCTGATAGCCCTGGGGCTGTGGTCTCCACCTTGGAGGTGTTAAGCCTGTGCTCCATGAATGTCCCCAGCCCCGAGTTGTTAATTTATCTTATCTTCATCAGCGAGCGGTGTAAGGCCTCAGTCAGGGCCTCATTCAGGGTGCAGTAGTCTTCTCTGCAGCTTTTGTAATACAGTTTTAAAAGTCCTTTAAGAAAATGTTTAAGTCATAAACTATAATATTTCCGTCTCTGACACATGGGAGGGACCTTTGCTGGAATGTGAGGAGTCCTCTCCCTGAGGATGAAGATGCAGCAGAGACAACATGTAATGAACTGACCACAGCCCCATTTCCTGCCTCCCTGTGCTGCTGGCAAGGATGAAGCAGAGAATTCAGGAGGAAAGCTAAGCCCAGGAAGAAGGCAGTGGTGGGGGGAAGGTGCTTTTAAGATTTGGATTTATTTCTCATTTCCCTACTCTGATTTGATTGGCAATAAATCAAACTAATTTCTTCAAGTCGATTCTGTTTTGTCCGTGATGGTAATTGGTGAGTGATCTCTCCCTGTCCTTATTTTGGTCCACAAGCCTTTTGTTGTGTTTTCTCCCCCTTTTCCAGCTGAGGAGGGGAGCGATAGAGAAGCTTTGGTGAGCACCTGGTGTCAAGCCAGGGCCAACCCCCCGCAGAAATTAAAGTGAGTTCTGTGTGAATGTGTGTCTTAATTTCAGTATCTCTATTTTAAAATTTAAAAAATCCACAGGAAATTCAATTTGGAAGAATAATAAAGAAGACTGCGAAATTCCTTTATCCAAGATAATAGCAGGAGATGAATTTTTGACTCTGATTGACAATGAAGAGCTAAAGATGGAAACTATTACTGTTTCTAAATAGATTAAATAAAATTAGGAGTAATGTAAATTTTATTCCTAATACTTTTATTATTTTAAAGACTTATGTTTGAAAATAATCACATTATTTGCATTTTATTTTTAGTATCATAGTGCATGTTAAATTTTTGAAAGTTAGGTATCATATGTAAACTAATTTTCATCTGTCTAAACATCTATCTTTAATTAAAGGCCTAGTTTTTTAATTCTAAAAGTGAGATCAATCTCATCCTGAAAGTACACACAGAAGGGAAAACAGGAACATGATCCGTAACACCACAGCTATCATGCTCACACAGGAACTACAGATCTTAGCCTGTGTTCCCAGAGTAAATCTTCTGATAATCTGATGCTTAGTTTCCTAAAATCTCATTTTACAGCTGTGCATTCCTAATCAAAGGGGCCTGTAACTGGCTTCTTCTCCATAAGTAAATAAACAGCTGGAGAAGAGTTGAATGGAACTGCAGAATCTGCACCTGGACACAAGCTCTTCTCAAGCTTTTGAAAGTAGACAGTACACCACTACCCTGGCAGGATGTTTCTGAAAGCAGAAATGCAAAATTGTCTCCTGAGATACTGGGCAATGAAGATAGTTTAACGAAGTGAGCAAGTTTACCACCAACTTTGTTGGTTTTGATTTTTTTTCTTCTGAACATGAGTCATTAATGGTCAATTAAAGGTCAAATTATATCTCATGCTACGTACAAATGTTGTGGAGCTCTTTATAGAGATTTACTAAATAAGTCTGTTGTTGGCTGGAGACTCTGGCCAAGATACATTAATAAAGGAAATGAGTAAGCTATCCATAGATCAAAGAGTAATTAGAGATTTCAATTACATGGAAAGATTTTGTGGTAACAGTTCTCTCTTAAAGACATTCAAGCATCAGCAAACAAGGGTTGTTTATGTCCTCAGCATGAGAACAGCTGAAGCCCATAAATAGTTTTATAGGAGCTAGTTCAGGGTTTCATTCTAGTGCTGTAATTTGAAGTGATTAACTTTTTTTTTTACTCTCACTCTTCATTTAATCCTGTTTGAGCCAGACTGTCATCTTTATTCAGAATGAGCAGTATTTTATACTGCAAATCATTCCAGTGATATCACTAACACAATGTAATGCATGTTCTGCAATAAAGCATTGCTCAGATGAAACATGACCCTTAGACAAAGAAGTCTTGATGTACTGAATATGTACTTGATAATTTGATAAAGTTTATATATATATTACATATAATATTTCTCTCTGTGAAGCATATGAGAGGACAAGTTTTGCATTTTTATCCATGTTTGTGTAATATAACTGCTCTTGACACAGCAACAAAGCCTTGGAGCTCCTCACAACAGTGCACACAGTGGAAGTCTTCATCTTCTTTTATTGACAGTTGTCCTCATGATCTGAACAGTTGTTCTGCAACACAAACTAAAGAGACACTCTTGACACTGCTGTTATATCACATACTAAAAAGGAACAATTTTTAAAGATATTTACAGTTAAAAATATCAGATTACATGGAGGTGCATGCTGCCATTTCAAATTGCCAGTAGTAGTTAAAATATAAAGTTTATATTTTATTTATATTTTATTCTATGTCTTTTTACTAATTTTATTGTTGCAGGTGACCAAGTGGTAGTCGTTTAAAGTCGTTGCAACCAGTTGGGCACTGTCCATGGTCCTGTTGGCAGGGCTAGTCAGGCTTTATGTTAATCATGCCATAGGTGTGAAAAAGAAAACTTACTGAGTACAGTGGAGTCACCCTTTACTTGGGATTGATTTAAAAAATAACTTAGGAAATTAGAATTCCATATTATTTTTTCTCAAACAATATTTTGATGTTTAATAAAATGTTATTATTTTATATAGTTATTAATAAAATTGTATTATTTAATATAAAATATTATTATTTTATTTAAAGATACTACAATAGCAGGGGAATTTTGGAAGTTTTGACATGATTAGCACCAAAGCTGATTTTATAAAGAGAGAATAATCTAAAAATAAGGGTAAGAATCTTGTTTATAAGCCTACTTCATCAAATATGATTCCTTCATTAACAATAGTTCTGCTTTTCCAAGTAAAGCATGAAAGATTTTCTATTTTTTTCTAGGACTCAAAAACTGGGTCACTATGACATCAGAGAAGTGTACCTTCTTTAGTGATCAAGACATTTGAACCTATTCTTCACTGGTATGTTGAGAGATCCATGAAATTCACTTTCTTTTCTTCCATTTGATGATGAATCTTGAAACAGGAAGAAAAAGGCAGTGAGAGGGGGAGAAAGAGAGGTATTAGAAATTTACTGGTATAACTACATCTACTCTTTAAAGCATCTAGAAGGCAGATGCAGTTCTTATAATTCTGGGACTAAATTCCTCTCTATTAATAAGAGCTAAAATATCCAGTTCATTTATTTTAAGTTGTTTTTCTGCATGGAAGGAACTGAGAGGTTGAATTTTTTATTCAATTCCTTATTAACTTAGAAGCAGCAAATTGGGTGCATGGACAACTTGCAGAAAGAAAATTACAGTACTAGAGGCTCTCTAGCAAAGATCTGTAATGAAGATCCAAAGTGTAGCATAAGTCAGCACTTGCTCACTCAAAAAACTCTGAGGCAGGTATATTTGAAAAAACTGTCACTATTACCATTTTGCCTGATTTACCTCCTGATTGATGAGTTAAATATTTTCAATCTTAAGGAAAAGTTTTTATACATATATAATCTGTATGTATGATGTATAAGACAAATTATTAAGTACACTAGACCTATTCAACCTGTAAAAGAGAAGTATAAGGGTTCTGATGGTTCAGGTCTTTAAAATCAAAATTGCCTCAGATAATGGAAGTAAGGAGCAATCATTCATTGTCTGATGACAGTGAACATCTAGTATGAATGGAAGAGGAACAAAATGAAACAAAAAGGTGTTTGATTTAAAACAAAAAAAAAAAAAAGAAGGAAAGCATCTCCACAAGATATGAACATTTGTAAGTTTACATGAGTACAAAAATCAGACAAATGGATAGAAGAAAAAAAGGTATTTCTGTTTTTAAGAGACTAAGGACTTTATCTCACAAACTGAGGGAGACTCTGCATGCAGAGTCTTAAACAATTCTCAAGATCAAGTATAAACTGTGGTCTCAGTCAGAAACTTTCTATGAAACCAATTTAGATGAAAACAAGAATTTTGCTACTTTCAAGAAAAGCCCACAAAGTGTTTTTATTTGGGTAAAAATTGTGTCCTTAAAATATTATCAAATATTTGCACTAAACGTTTCATGACAGTAATTCAATACAGAGGTGGAAACAAGGCTGGTAAATTGAAAGTGTCTGAGGCAAATGTCACGAGATAGTCTTTATTCATGTGATTATTTTCTCTTACCCCAAAGACAAGTAACTACATCCAGCTATTGGAAATCATCTCTGAGACATACTAGTGCTTCAGCTGTGCCCAAAACTGTGCCAAGGACTGCTCTAACTATTTGGAAATAGAGAATAGCATTGTTCAATAGAAGTGCTCCAGTGCTAGGAACATTTTCTGTCTCTTCATAATTTATTACAAGATATGCAGCCAGGGAGCAAAGGCATGCAGGAGTATCGAAAAGCACAGTGGATCTTTAGTGATATTACACAAGAATTGTGCTCATAAAGAGTTCCTCTTTGAACATGGGCTAATAGGCAGAATCTGCACCATGTGCTCATGATTTTCAGAGATGACATTTGGAAGAGTCAAAGCACCTGAAGTTTTGTGTGTGTTTTACTAAACTGCAGCATTAAAACAAAGCATTATTAACAGGATCACTATTAATAATTCTACTAGTTGTAGTTTTTTTACAATCATCAGTTTTGAAAAGACAGGAAAAGGTAAGAATTTTTTTGAAGTCCATAAAATAGTTTAATGAGAAATTGAATTAAAATTTTTATTTTTTTCAAAAAACATTTCTACTTTTTAAGCAATCAGTTCTAGAAGGTGGAATGCTGCTCTGATTTTCCGATTCTGGTTAATTCAAAGTAGCCTAAATGTCTGCCCTTTTTTTGAAGATGTGACCACTGCTCAAGCTGGGTGTATATATCTGTAGTAATTTCTCAACATACTAAGGAGATATTTTACTTCGTAAAATTGTTGCATAAAAAAAATCTGAACTTTCCAGTGAGTAAACAGAGATGCTTTCATTTTGCTTCAGATGCTTAAACTGAGCTGCATCTTTGACTATCATGTACTAATAAAACGTTACCTAGGCTTGACTTGAAGGCTGTGAAGTTAAATAATGGTTTGTAACAGGCCTCCCTAAACCTACCCTACCCTAAGATGGTATCAGAAGCCTTGAAACTGCAAGCTCAGGATGATACCAGATGTTCTAGAGCTGTACACTCTACTCAGAAATGGTCAATTATTATTTAGTAAAGGAATGCAACCTTGGGAACAGTATAGAACTACTTTTTGCAAATAACAGAAAGAGCAATGAAAAATGTCTAGTATATATAAAACCTAGATGTAACATGACATGCTGAGAAAATAATGAAAAAAAATTGTGAGAAAGGGAAGCTGGATCTTAAAAATTGTACTGAATAACCTCAAGGACACTTAATAACAAGGTGGAACAAATCCCCACCAGGAAAATTAGTTTCAAAAAAGGTGGGTATGCTTATGACTTGCCAGACAACCTGCTGAAAATGTCAAGTACAACCTCAGAAAAGATGGTAGATATTAGAAACTTGTGTGTGTCTGCTTTAACTGTTAATTTGGGATAGTCTATAATTGAATATTTTGGACTGTAAATGCTAGTATAATTCTAAACAGCTTTATATTCACTCTTTGAGTAGCCTACTAAGACTTTAGTTAGACTTTCATTAAATTATTGTTTTCAAAAATAAGGTGTGCTTCCCCAGCACACGAACATGCATGAGGTCTTTCATATAATTCCTCACTGTTGCATATGATTAAAATTCGAATGTGTGAATAATTTAGGAGGAAAAAATTGTTGTTTCATGTTGTTAAATATTTGATCTTATTTTATTCTTTGCATGGTCTCAAAAATATTATATACAAGTCTGTTTTTTATGCCTCATCAAGAATGTTTCATGCTTTAAGAATTGGAATTTATTTAAGATATTACTACAGAGACAAATATTTTCACTCAGTACTGTTCAGGGTTTTTAAATGTGCATATTTTCATTCAACTGCAGATTTTGGCTTACTGTCCTTGTTCTTCACATGAATAGTTTGTCAGACTTTGCATTAAAACCCTGCAAGAAATAACTGAAAACAAGATACATAGAAAAAAGTTGGGTGATCTTTATAAAGACTGGCAGTACTGAGAGCTGCTTTTGAGAAATTATTGTATTTAGACACCAAATAAAAGTTTTAAGACTAATCTGACTATCATTAAATTAAATTTTTCAAGTTGGGGATTGTTAAAAAGAAGTTAAGCTTTTTTGAGTTGAAAAGTCCATTTTCTCTGAAAAACTAGATTATATCACAATACAGCTGTACTGAACTGCCAACTATTTAAGCCTCAGTGCTTTATAGCTATTCTTAAAATTAGAAAAGGTTATTTTAAAATTTTTGAGAAAATTAAGTTTGAGAATTTTATTGGATTGAAAAAAGGCCTTTTATGGCTCTCCTCAATTATTGGATCAAATATTATTTAAGATAATATAAAATATAAAACATAATTAAAAAATAAAAGAGTAAGATCAGATTTGAAAGCTAAACATGGATGACAACAGCAGCAGTTCTCCAATAAGAAGTGTTAATTATCTTTTATCTTTAACTGGACATAATTTAGAGGAAATAAATGGCCATTAAACAAAGAGATCTGAAGAGATTTCCCCCCACATACACACCGTTTTTTGGTACAATGCCTCTGTCAAGATTTTTCATGTAGTCTTCACCAAAAATTATTAAAAGATCATTTGTGAGTTAAAAAAGTAAGCCTTTCTTTTCCTTTTTGAATAAAGAAATATACATTGCAAGTAGCTTCTTTTTAATACTTACTTTTCATTAAAAATCTTTTTAAAGCACAAAACTCTGCTGGTTTTTTTCCCTCCCTAGAAAATACAAAACTTTGTTGGATGAACAAAACAAATCAATGAAACTTACAAAATTCTATTTCAGTTATTAAAGTTTATATCACGGGAACTAAACAAGGATTTGATACCTTCTTAACTTACAGCTTTTTATTAAAGTTGCTATCGGTTTTAGATGCTTTGGAAGTTCTAACTATAGATCTTCATTGCAAGAGGCAATAATCAGAATATTCAAAGATTCATTCATAAGCTAATAAGATTATGCTATGCAACTTCCTCACATTTTCATTCTGGTTTCGCAAACAGCTAGGATCCAGATGCATGGCATAGTTAAATGCCATCATACTGCATTTGACTGTAATGCCATCTGGAAAAATCCCTGTATTTGAAAATAACTTATGCCTGCATTGTGCAAACTTTCTGAGAAACTGGGACCTGAACTCAGATATGCACAGTGCAATGTTCAAGTAGCACATTAAAAACCATAGATGATAAAACTATAGAATTGTATGACAGATGGATTTTCTGCCTCAGTCAATACTGAACATTTACAGATGATGGAAAATAAAATATACAAAGGAGAAGTTAAAATTAATCTCTAATATTTTAGAACATTTGTCACCAATATTTTATGCTGTTGAAGACACAATTACTATGAGCAGTAGGATAGGTCTCTACCCTTGTTACCTTTCATGCATAATAAATAAGCTTTCAATATATAATTAATGTAAATAATGAAACTGAAAATAAGGCACCGTCCCGCAGCCAAAAGGTTATTACAAAATACTATAATTATATAACATCTTGAATTTTGTATCTGAAGATCATATGACTTTTTAGTTTCCTTTTTTGTAAACACAGCCTTTTCTCAGAAATTTCCATCTACGACTCAGAACATCCTCAGTCTTATTTAGATCATAGCACAACAGTTGTTTATTTGGGGCTTGACTGTCTGCCAGCAGAGCACTAAATATAGATGGGTTTTTGTTGGTTTTTTTATTAACTGATGAGAAAGATTGTTTACTATGTTAATCAGTGGATCCTTACTCCTGCCTTGAAGGCTATTTATACTGAGGCTGACTATTTCAGCTAATTGGAAGAAAAAGTCATTCTGGATCCATAAATCTTGCACATAAGGTTAATTTTACTGTTGTACTTACTCCTGCTGTAGCCATATATCAATGGTTTAACTATCCCTTCTGAATTTGTTTAGTTTTTGCAAAGATTCCTGAGAGGCATTCTGCAATATCTCTTATACGGCACACAAAATATAAGTAGCTGAATGAAAATTGCATGGTAATGTCAATCATTTAATGTCCACTGTCCTTTGCCACCCTTACAGAAGGCAGCCATGGAGTGCAGTACTCAGGCAATGCTGTTTTGAACACTTGCAGCTGGAGAAAACACAGGGAGCCTCAGAACTTTGAATGTAGTAGGAAAATATTATTATTAAAATACTAAAAATTTTCCTTAAAAAAAAATAAAAGGGCTGGTAGTTTCAAGACAGTTGTTTACTTTTTTCATGATCAAACAATTTACTCTAAACACTACTACTGACAGATGCTGATTTCCTATCTCCGTTTTTGTTGAGATAGACTAAGAAAATGAGACATCCATAGCCAAAGAAAGCAGTGAAAAAGCTTTCTGGAAACACTTAAAAAAACCCCCCCAAACATTGGCAACGGTGTGTTTGGAAATGTGGCATTAATGATTCAGCACATGTAGTGAGAGATTAAAAATGAATATTGATTCTGCTAAGCACCCACCCACATGTGCAAGAATAGGCTGTCTCGCTTGGAATTCTTTGATGTTATCTTACACCATGTGTTATATTTAGCAAAAAAAAAGGTAATATGAAGAAATCATGTTTTCAAATGTTACAGGTACAGAAATGTGGAAAAAGCACCCTAGCTTATAGGGTCGTGTAGGTATTATACGATAGCAAGAACCTAGTAAGAGGTGTAGATAAATATGTGCACAACCTGAAACAATGCAAAATCTGTAAAGGAAAAGCATGCAGCCACTTTTTTCTTACTGAACTGTGATACCTGAGCTCAGTAGAGCATGGAGACCAGGCAACTAATTAAAAAATTAAAAATTCTAATTTCTGTTAATATGACAGTTTTTGGAAAGGATAGCTTCAAAATATCTTTGAAAAATGTTTTAGTGAAAATTGTCATGAACTGTCTTAAAAAAGGATCTAAACAAAGGACAAGATTTTTAACAGGAGAAAACTTTTTTGTAATTTAAAAAATGTTAATTTAAAAGGAGATTTTGCTATACCAGAAGAACAAAGATATAATTCACTAATTTAATCTAGTTTTGAATAGATCCATATTGAGAAATACACTATGCAAATACAAAAAAATTATAAACTATATTAAGCCTATAAAATGTCAATCATTGAAATAAAAAAACAACTTTTATACTACAAAATAGAATTTAAAAATTAATTGTGAGGTTGAAGGCCTAAAAGTCAGCAAACACTGGCAACATTCAGGAAGGTCTAAGAGTTATTACTCAATGATTTTTTTTCCTTACGTCTAGAGAAGTCAGACTGTAGGCAGCCAGCAGTAGAGCAATAATACTGTTCTCAAAGTATACTTTGAATTTGTGTTGATACTGTTCTTCTCCAGGTCTTTCTTTTAATTTCTTTGCTGTGTTTTGGCATAGTACTGAGTCGCAGAATTTGCCTTCTGCTTTTCCTTTCCCTTCTCCAGTTTGTCCTTTGGCTCCCCTGTTGTTCTCTTGGCCATGATTTCAGTCCCCTGGTCTCTCTGATCCACTTTCTGAGCCTCTTCATATCTTTCTACATTGTTGGCTCTCTCTCTTTTTCTTTTTATATTTTTTTAATCTCTCCCATTTATAATATTGCACAGTTCCCACATGGCTTTGATTAATGCACTCTTCCCCTGCTTTTGCATAAGTAGGACTAAGCTGAAGAATTCCATGAACTGTTTTTAGAAGCAGCTTAAAATGTTTTACCTTCTCCAGGACTCTCTCACTTTTGCTGGGTTTGGTTTAAATATGTTGGTTCATAAAAGTGGATGGAAAAGATGGAGCAATCCCCCTGAACCCACTGACATGGAGCCTGTGTCATACTTAAATCGTCTGAGGGATTTATTACAAGAAAATAGAATACATTATTTCTCTCCTTCTACACAATCTCCTGCTAATGCCATGGATGGAATCTGCTTTAGCCTGTGGTCTAGGCACTAGCAGGCTTCTACGATATGAAGATTGGTATCCTGACCTGAGCAACTTCCCTGCCAGTGCAGGAGATGTGCTTCCTTTCTCATTGTGCTGCCTAGTTTTTGGTTGTTACAAACTTACACTACCTCAGCCAAGGAGGTGCATTTGTCTTTAACATGATTTTACATCTATTTCTGCCTCCAGGACTCTTTTTGATTTTTTGACTCAATATGCTAGTGCAGATTAGGTGAAATCAGCATTAACCATCTAGGTCACTTTTTGTCTTTCCATGGAGGAAAGAGACAAGACAGCTATAAGGAAGTTGTCTGAGTGTGTGCTCTTCTTTCTGAAAGCAGCAATGTTATGTTACCTACCTGTAGTAAATTTATTTTTCAGGATCACAGTCAGTTAGAAAAGAGGGATTAGATCATGGCATCTCCTCAGGACTGAATTTTCAGGTCTGTTTGAGAAACACAGAAGAGTCATGTGGGGGAAGAGATCATAGGCAATAACTCAAAAATTCATCCTACCCAATTTGAGGCACCTAACTGAAATACTTGGGAGTGTAGTCAACCTTGTAAAGTCAAAAGTGAGAGCTACTTGAAGGAGCGACCTAGATACTCTCAGAGGAAAGTTCAGACCTTAGACTGAAAAGCCTTCTGGAAGTCTGTATCTCTCCCTTTGATCAAGGAAACTAGAAATGCTACAAATCTACCCTAAGGGTCTTTGTCATTGTAAGGTTAAGTGGAATGAATACGGTTCAAAAAGCATATTCTAAAATAATCTGGGGCATGTGAAGTAGAGAACAGGTGCCTAATAGGAAGCTACAAAACACTAAGTGCTTAACTCCTAACATGAATCCTTCATGGCTGTCAGGGCCCTGAGGGCACCCACAGCCTTGCCTATCCCTGCCTACCCCTCAAGGGCTCCTTCCTTCTGTTCATGGCCCAGGAACTCATTTCACATCCCTGGGCCATCAACCCCTTCCTCAGCAATGCCATTTGACCCATCTCCATCTCCCCACAGCCCTCTCCTGCCTGTCTGTGGGTCTGGCACCAGACCTATGTCTTGGGCCAGCTTCATCTATCGCAACCCCAGAGACGTGCCTTGTACCCAGGGCTGCGGCTGCCCCAGTGCCCCAATGTCCTGCTCCTGGCTGGGATGTTGGGATGTGCCCTGCCTGCTCGACCCCACCCTGATGGACCTGAGGGACCCCTGCCACTCCCCCTGGGGAATTACTGCCCCTGCTGAGTCCTGGCAGTTTTTCTTTTCCACATCTTTTTTCCACTTCTCTTTGCTCCACTTCCCCTTTAGGCACATCTCTGCTTTCAGAGAATATTTTTGTCTTATATCTCTTAAAGCAGGATCTTTGGGAGCTCTTAGGTGCCTAATGAAGCAGATTTGGACTAATGGTATTTTTCACACTGCCTAGGTACTTCAATTCTATTGAAAACTCAGCACAAGAACATTATTTTCACTTTCATCTGTGTTGTCATTTGTATCCCTATTATCCCAACACTGGGCAGAAGGGTGGGTTGCAAATTTGAGTCAAGATTCCAGATATCGCTGGGAATCTCAAGAAGAAGATGGGAAACAGACCAGAGCAATGTATAACCAAGTGGAAAGAGAATAACAAATCAAGGTAGTATGTAATGGTCAAATTCCTTGTTCTGCAGAGCTCCCATTACGCAGGGGAGCAGAGCAAGCAGGCGCCGTCACACCTGTGGTGGGTGTGCAATCAATTGGCACACATGCAGTGGATTTGCTTGTTGCACAGTCACGAGCCATTCAGTCAGAAACGTGATAAATTCCTGTTAAAATAAAAAGGGCAATAGTTCACCATTGAAAGCAATATGCCTACCTCCACAACCACTAAAAGAAGCAGTCTGATTCAGTGTTGGATGAAGAAGGAAAGGAGTGAATGTCTTATACATGAGAAAACACTTACACATATTGAGAAAGGCACATATGTAAGTGTGGGATGGGGATCTAGGGTTTTTACAACAAGAGAGCATTAGAAATCCTTCAAGGTTTGCCATTTGTTTCTAGTATTGAAAGATAATTCAAAATTCAAGCATGTTGTGGACTAAATCTTCCCAAATCATCTTAAGATGTATGGGACACAATTCAAAAATTTGTCCAAGGTCTTTTGAAACCTGGCTGCTGCCCAGACTTTTGAGGTGTTTTACAGACTGTGATGTATATTGTCAGGCTCTTTATATGGCTGTCCGGAGGTGATTGCTGTGCTGAGAATAGATAAGGTAATTGGCACCATGCTGAGGTAAGATTAGGAAAGGCAGACTTATAATTCCCTGGGTGATGTTCTGAGGGCAATAATTCTGAAAGAATTTTAAAAAAATAAAATTCAATGTCACATAAACACAAGCTCTTTATCATTTAGGGTTGGGAGTTGGGAGGGAAAGTCAAGTGAAAACCTCCAAGGGAGCAAACATATCACAGACACATTGCAAATGTAGTGACAGGTGCTCCACACAGCAAAAATGAAAGGCATCATTTTCTAACCACCAAATGACTGTTTCTTCTGAGAAGACAGTAACACAGCTTCTTTGTAAGTGAGATTTCCTCTGACAATAGTTTTTCCTCGCAAAGCTCTCAGAACAATTTATAATTTCCTCATTTCAGTTTGACAACTGTTCCAAATCGATTTGCGAAATAACCAGGATTAACCAGTATTTTTATCCAGATATGAATATGGACATTCTTTATGAAATGAGAAAGTTTGTGGTTTACTGGGAAGATCAGCCATTCTTACAGCGTCAGTCATCCTACTCTTGACTGGGCTGAGCCCTGAAGCCTGTTTCCTGGAATGAGTTTCTGTACAATCTGCAGACAATGCATGCAGTCAGCTTCCTATTAAGAACCATAGGGGAGGACTGGAGCACTCCAGACCGTGGGACAACTTATATAATGCTACTGCTTGTAAACTAGAGATAGCTCTTGAAAAACAGATTGAGATGGCACTTACATTCATTAATAATGAATGCCTTCCCGGAAAACCTTTATGTATGAAAGCATGTCACTGGCTTTGGCCCAAAATTAGAATCGCTGTGTGCATTTAGGTCTCTGCCTGTACTAAAAAACCTGATAGTCATGAACTTGCTTTGGGAACCCACTTTTGGTATGAAGGTGTTGCTGACATAATTTTCACAGGATTTATAAGGTATACAAGTTATCCATGCACAACAGAAGTCATTGTCTAAAGCTGTCAGGTAAATTGAGTTGAAAGGCAATCAGTTAGTTAAAGATGGAATTTAAATCTGTTAAGTAGATAGGAATTATGGTCTTACTACGGGATAAAATATGTTACAAATACTACCAAAAGATTTTATTTCATTTCTGTATGTTAGTTGCCGGGGAGAGAACAATTCAGATTTTTTCTTCCAGACATTCTAAGTAATATGTATATACTTGAATTTAATGGCAGAATTATACATATGTGATTTTACAATCTCCTCATACATCTGTAGTTTTGCGACTATATTGTCATGGTGAGTGATTCTTAACCTAGGAAGGCCTTTCTTTGTGACACAACATATCCAAGGAAACTGGGGATGGACTAAATAAAAAGAGGTATAGCTGACCAAATATTTGTATGGAGACATTTGCCACCTTGGAACTCTTTTGTCATATTGGAGTTTTCGGACTGGTTTTAAGAGTGATAAATTTGCGGATGAGAACATTGCCTTTATTTGAAAGCCTTTTGATTTAAGTAGTGTGGCTACTGGTTAGTACCAATCAAAAAATAATCCAGTTTGTCCTCATGTTGACTCTTCACTCCATCTGTGGAAAGTAGATAGTCCAGAGCTGGATCCAGTGCTTTAGGTGGGGTCTCAGAATAACAGAGTAGAGGGGAAGGATCACCTCCCTCAACATGGTGATCACATCTTAGAGGTGATTTAGAAAGTTATAAATCATTACCAAAATTTGCTTGACAAGATATAGTGCACAAAGGGATGAGGCAGGCCACATGTCCCTCTTCAGAGCAAGATTCAGTCTATAAATTAGATGTCTAATCTCTTGGGATTTGGAACTTGAATTATTTTAGTAGAATCACAAGAAATTTGGACTCATTCTTCGTAAACCGAAGATATTTAATTATTCTTAAACTGAGGCTATTCCTGCTGATGACCAAAAGGGGTTATAAAAAAGATTTTTTTTTTTATCAACACTGCATTTTGTGAGACTGATCCTATAGGTATAATAGTTTACTAAGTAAAGACCATAATGAGATTTAAAAAAGAAAATGCCTTTCCTCTCTTGGGGTTAGAAATTACCAAACAGTTTAATTCTATCAAAAGAGAAGAACTTTGTACTCAAACTTGGGGAGATTTCTGGGAAAAAAAAGATAAAAGCCCTTAAGAGATAAGTTGTGTTAAGTTTTAGAAGTTAGCTGAATAGGAATTTTCAGGATCACAGCTTTGGATCTGAGCTCCTAAATTAAATTGAAACCTCACATTAGATGGTTAAATACTTTATTTCTTCTCTTCCCTTCAACCCAAAACTCAGTGATTAGCAATGAGAAAGTAAGTTCTTCTGTCTAAAATGCCATAAATATTAAAGCTTTAGTAATCACTGAAAAATAAAGTTCTTACAGGACAGGAAATAATGAACATATGCTAAATCTAGCAGCTAACAAAGGTATGTTTAAACAGGAATTTATTCTCTTTGATACAAACATGGCTATCTAAGACTTATCCTAACAGAAAGGGGTTCAATGTCTTTTTGCTTTTTAATAACTGAAAGGTCTGAGCTGTTAATATGAAGAGATTCCAGAAAATGCCTCTTTAATTAAAATAGAATGATGGAATTAGATGGCTGTTTAATTCCATTGTCTTACAAATCATAAAACCAAAGACATCTCTAAAATGTGAATCAACTATACCTTCGGCAACAAGAAATGGAAAAAAAAGGGTAGAAGTTTCTTAACATGTTTTCCTCTGAAAGACAAGGATAGAATTATTTGATGTGGATAATTAAAACAAATGATGTTCTCATCCCAATGTTTACTGTACTTGTGCTTGATATTACAAACCTTGCAGGCAGCCTAAAGCAGTAACTTAAATTAATGAAGGAAACTGAGATGAAAGACTACACATAATGTTGAAGGTTGAAGAAATTGTTAGAAATAGTATCACTGTAGGAATTTTTTACCTTAAAAGGATAACATCATCAGAGGGACTTAAAACCATTATACTTCTGAAACAAAAGGAGTCCTTAAATTGTTTTTGTGCATCAGCCGAGATTGTGGAAGAAAAGATCAATAAGGAGCAAAACACAAAGAAAGGATCCAACTGGGCCATAAAGCAACAACTTAAGAAAACTGTGTATAGATCATGTTGATGTATCTGAAAAACAAAATTTTCATCAAAATCTATGTGTGGGTTTTTGGTTTATAAGTTTTTCCTTAAAACTGTGTATTTTTTCATAAAAGGAAAACCCCTACCTTTTCAAACTCAGTAATAGTGGTAAGTAACATTCAAATGCAGAGAATAATATTTGTCAGGGTGTTAATCAATAATATAACTCCAAACTCCCTAGCTTGATAAAAGACTAAAAGATGGAAAATAATTTCTTAGTCACATCAATTATTAGTCTTTGCATTTCATAATACTAATCCCAAATATTTCAAAATTTTATAATATTTTTAAAATTATTTTCTAAAACATAGGAAATTGAAACTTTTAAAAAATGAGGAATGAACACTAAGTAAAAAATGGGGAAACTAGGCCATGTGACAGTGTTGCTCAAGGCAGTCAGGAAATTTTTATTAAAGAAATGGATAAAGTCCATTTTCCTCATTCTAAGATACTATTTTTAAAACTTTAAAAATTAAATACATGCTTTAGGTAAAAATTACCAGCAGCTGAAGACAAGAAGAATCTTTAAGAAAAATGAATTTTTAGAAGATAAATTATCAGAATTTAAACCCCACAAACATTAAAAATGTTAATAAAGTAGTAAGTGGCTAAAATGGTAATAAATAAACACTAGCTCTGAGGAAAATTTTTAAAATATAGGCCACATCTATGTGTTAGAAGATTTCAGAATTTAGCCAACATTTCAATAAATAAAGAAGTTGTCATTACAAGGCTAGGTCTTCTGACAGATTTTCTTGCCTAATTGCAATCTTTTAAATTGAAATTTACAACTTCACAGTTTTTTCAGTGAGCTGGCACCCAAAACACCTGGATGTGGTTCCTGCTACCAACATCTCTACTGCTCTTCATGAATGTCAGGTGCTTAACTGCTGGGGGCATTCACACCTTTAAGCCCTTTCCTATTTATGATGATAGTAGAGTAAGAATAGTGGTAAAAAATGTAACCACTCCCCCATCTCCTAAGTATTAGCTGAAAACCAGAAGGAAAAGATAGAATAACATGTTTTTAGGCACACTCATCAAACTTGTCCTTATGTAGAACCCCTCAACAATAACATAATGCTTACAGAATCATTGGGATACTGAAAATTTGGGAGTGGGAAATTGGAATTTACAGGAGTGGCTGACTCAAATTCTTCTTCTGACTGCTCTTTGGCATTGTGAAAACTCTTTAAATAGCAGTGGCAAAAATTTTGATTAAATGTGTGACTAAGGCTGTGCCATCAAGGTTATTTATATAGACACAGAGAGACCAGCCCTTTTATAAATCTAAAACAGGGTATTCTTTTTGTGGAACAGGTTAAGATACACAATTTTGAGCATATCTTAAAACCCATGCCTGTAAGATAGTGAGCAATATAAGTAAAACTCCTAAAGTCAAACCAGAAACAGGAATCCTTGAATTTCTGCCTCTAGGATTTCATCTGACTACATTTATTACTAGACTATTAAGTGTGTGATCAAAAATAAGAAGAACTGGCATATTTTCTCCAACACTGTATTCATAGCAGTGAGATTATAGCAGAAAGAACAGTTCTAGCCTCAAGGTGGATGCTTACTTCATTGACAGAGGTAAGCAGGGTTCCATTTCCCACCTAAATTTTCTGTGGACTAAAGGTCTCCACACTCTGCATGCTGTACTTTGTAAATCTTTCTAAAGGATTATAAATTTTCCTCAGTATTGTTCTGCCTGTGTCCATCAATTAGCAGTGCAGATTCCACAGAGTAGCAGAATACACTGATGACTTTTCCTGATCTTGAAATCAAGAATCAAACACGGTTAGAAGGGAAAAAGGAGTTTTACCTCTGTATTTATTTTAAGGATCCTTAGGGTGCCCCACGTCCAGGTGGAATGAGCCACAATGCCCACTGCAAGGCATACCCACAATCGATTGGGTATAATATTATAGGTCTTACTAATTAGCATATCTATCAGAAATTCCCCAATGAGAGGCTCGAGTGAGCCCCCCTCCCCAAGGAGCCTTCCCCTGGATGGTTCTATCTTAGTTTAAAAAATGTGTTCTGGAGAGGACCTTGGTGTCTGGGGCTTCTAAGATGTTTAGTCTCCTAATTTAACAAAATAAGTCTAGGAATGTAGGCTAAAAAACACTAAGAATACAAAAAGCTATAAAAGGTATATGAAAGGGATATAAAAGAAAAGGCAAAAAAGCATAATGGCATCAGCATAATAAAGGGATCTTGTCACTGAGTCTCAGACACCATTGTGTTTTTAGCTTTTAAATCTTTAGAATTGTTATCTCATGGTTCAAGGAAATGTAGCGAGCATGACTCATACCTAAGTGAATATAGTTGTGGGGTGCAGGTGCTGACTTTCTTCTTGGGAATGTAATCTACATTAACTGCATCTACAGTAAGAAAAATAAAGAAATAATTGATGGCCATAAACCACTCAGGGTAGTAGTATACAAAAACATGAAAAATGAAAAAAATAAAGAAATATTACAATTAATAAGGTGACTACTCTAAATACAGTTATTCTAGAGTTGCTTAACAAACAAACAGGTCAAAATATGGAATTAAGTAACAAAAGGAACAATATGGAAAGAACTAGAAATCAGTCTTGAGATAAAAAAAGAGGAAGGGTTACGAATAAACTTTCAGAGAAGGATAAAATGCAATATTGCATAGATTAATGGGATCAAAATGACAAGATAAAACTTTGTATATATTTCCTTGAGGTAATTATAAACTGTTCTCTACAATAATTTAGTTTTCCTCTGGTCATTAAGCATTTTAATGTGTTTGTGTGTCATACTGGTATTTGAGCTTCACAAAGATTGAAGATTTCAGCCCTTTATTTCTATAGATAATAAAAAACCAATATACCTTACTGAAACCTGACCTAGCGACTTTTCCAACAAAGTTACAAAGAGTATCTGGTCTGGTCATATCAAAAAGGAATCACAGAGCACGTAGGGAAACTTTTTGAAAGGGTTTATGTTGGGTTTTTGCTTGGTTGGTGGGTTGGTTGGTGACTTGGTTTTGGTTTGTATTTTGGTTCGTTTTTTTTTTTTTTAAAGAAATTATAAAGAAAATGCAGGCTTCTTGAATTCACTATCACCTTAAAAATCTCACCTTAAAAATCTAACCAGTCCCCCATCTTCTAAATATTAGCTGTGAACTAGAAGAAGCAGATAGAATAACAACATTAATCTAACTCTAGTAAATAATCTCTGCAATTCAGGAAAGAGAGGAAATTCCAATGTGCATATTCACCGAGTACACTCTCCTTTGCTTTATGCCAATCAGGTTATAGTTTTTTCCCTTGGGAAAACTATTTTGAATCAACTTTTTTATTGACCATTACTGATGTTTGGAAAGCCACCTGCTCCTTTTGCTTCACATCTCTAGAGAATTCCTCTTCTTTATGGTACCCTGGTCTTCCTAGAGTGAAATGGAGATATTAGCCTGTAATTCTCAGGACTGAATCTCTGTTAAGTTTATTGCAGTGATTTTCTATTTGGAAATTGATGACGGGATCTTTCTTCCATAGAATTAATGCCTATTTCTTAAAAGTCAAAAAGCACTAAGAAAGGTGAAAACATAAGGATATTATACATATATGTTCAATGATTTTATATTTTTCTAAGGTAAACAGAACCCAATTCCAGTGATAATAAATGATAAAGAAATTTTAACATTCTGTCATCAGTAACTCTCTTGCTTACCTTCCACGCATTTGTTACGTGTCACTTGCCTAGGTGAAAGTCTATACACTGTATTTGCACCCTCACTGGCCTGCTGGCAATTCTCTTCCTAACACAGCCCAGGATGTTGTTTCATGTGAGGGCACACTGGGGAAGCATGGTCAGTTTGGCCACCAAGACATCCAGGTCCTGTTCTGCCAAGCTGTTTTCCAGGCAGAGACCCTGTGCAGGACTTTGCTTTTCTTTTTGCTGAACTTTGCAAGAATCCAGTTGTCTTATTTCTCCAGCCTGTACCGGTCCTTTTGAATGAAGCACAACCCTCTGGTGTGTTGGCATCTGCTCCTAATTTGGTATCATCTGAAAACTTCCAGAGGTTGCACACTGAGCACATAAACTTGCACATTCAGCTTGCTAGCCCAATCTACCACCTTCCTACTTGATTACTATTCATTATCTCTCTCCCTGGTCGTTCCTACTTTAAAGTTCTCTCCAACTCGTTGGTCACCCTGTTGCTAAATACTATTGCCTTTGATTTGGCCTGTAAGCAATGGCTATTGTCAGTGATTTTTATCTAAAACATTATCTAAATCTCTACATGGTATGTTAGATAGTACAGAGACAACCTTTCTCTAGAGTTCCTTTTTTCTTAGTAGCCCCACACCTTTAGCTTCCCAGAGCTATCTTACTGTTTCAAAGAAACACCCCACCTGATTAAGCCGTGGATCACTTTCCCTTCTCCCATAATATACTTACTCTCCTACTTCCTGTGGTAATTCTTCCTCCTTAAACAAGTTCCTTCCTGACATTACAACACAAATCTATCTTTTTTTCACTGAACAGGAAAAAGTAATCACTTGCAATTGTTGCAATTGTTGATTGTATGCATAGATAGATCAATAGACACACAAATATATAGCCAACTTACTCTTGGAAAGTCAGATCAGTAAATTATTTCTAAATTTAGCTCTGAATATTTTTTGATTCAGTAGTTACTATTCTTTACTGTTATTGTTACTGAGTCTGAATCCTGTTAATGAGAATTTTTTTTAATTCCTTGCTGATGGTTTTTTAAAAAAATGTATTTATTTATCTTTACATAATTCAGCTGTTTTTTCTTCACATTTCTTCTCAAGTATCCAGTGTCAATCCCATTGAAAAAATATTCTTTATATTCAGTGGTAAGTTGGAATAGAGACAAAAACATGCAGGAGATTGTTCAGTTATCTGTGCCTTTAAGTTTATCTGCTGAATCTTACACTAACACAGCTTTTTCAGGCTGCCTTTTTATCTTCAGCCTGGAGGTCATAAGAGTGAGACATTACATTGATGTGCAAGATCTATCCTTCATAAAATTAAGTATCACTCTGCTAGTCACAGAGAGAGGTAGATTTTTCCCACAGTGCAACTTGCCACTGGTGACACTGGAGCCAAGGCTAATGATATATTCTATAATCACTTGTTAAGGATTTCCTCATAAATGGAAATTATGAAAGACATATTTTTCAGAGATTTTCTTATGTTTTCCAGCAAACCTCTAGCCTTGCCTGTGTTTGACTTACTCCACATGAAAATATCAAAACCTATAAATAGACTAGCTCTGCCTTATCCATTCTTTGCAAGAGAGACATAAAGACAGTCTCTTTAACATCAAAGTCATGGTGGGACATCTTGGCCTGCTCCAAGTTTAGAGTTGGACCAGCTGTCAAACATGCAAACTGCAACATAAAGTGATTTTACATCCCCATTTTAAATATAACTTAGTTTCACCATCATCAACATCCTGAATGCAATTTCTCCTGTCTCTTGTATACAGGTGTTTTTGCAAATGTTCATTCACTGTGCAAGGTTAATTAGGGAATAAGTGTCTAGTTCTGAATAAACAGTTATTGTAGTTCCTGTATAAGAAACTACTACATGTGGAAGTATGAAGGTACTGAGGTATCTCCATAAAAGCAACCATATGTGGGACTTAACTTCATAAGTAAAAAAGAAGACATCATATGGTAATAGTGCATGACAGCCTTTGAAAAGGAAAACAATTCGTTTAAGACAACATAAAAATCAGTTACATCACTTGTAATGAGCAAAAAGCTTGAGAAGTTTGGGTTAAGGAATGATGATAGACTGAACAGCCAGAGACTAGTCAGTCAATAGTCTGACAACATATCATGGATCTAAGGAAGGATTTCTTAACAGAAACCTTTAAAATACAATAAAATAATAATAATAATAATAATCATCTTCATCATCCTTTAAATATAATAGTTATGTTGACATATATTGGAATACATCAGACTAATTTTTTTAAGGAATAATTATATAGATAACTAATTTTAAAGAAGTTATCATTATTTGGTAGGGGATGTGTAAATATTGCTCAGCAAGTAAAAAGATGTGTGTTATTGACACTGTTTTAGTGATGGATCCAAAACATAGCAACACACCAACTACTATGGATAAAATTAAATCTACCCCAAAAAGTTAGTATTAATAAATATTGGTATGAGGGATGCTACACATCCCTTCCTAGTTCAAATGTACATGTATTTGTATGCAAATCTGACTGCAACATAGTCCATACCAAATTTTAGGAAAACAAAAATTTATTTTGCATCAAAGCTTATCTTAAAAATACTTAGTCACTCTGAGATATAAGTTTTGCAGTCATCTCTAGTTTCTATATTTGACCATAATTTTTTATACACAGTCATTATTTTGTCATACTAGAAGTGTGACAACCATGGTCTGTAATGTACAGTTTATACATATAAATAAAGTTCTTCTATTTCTACTTTCTAATGCTAAAACCAGCGATAGTTGTAATCAAATGAATATTAAGCATTATTTGCACAATGGAAATATTAGGTACTAACTAGACATATACTGAATAATGTAAAAACTATATTTTAGTTTTCTATAGAAACAGCAACTATACTGAATCAAAAGCAGAGAGCAGTATTTAATGGAAAACAATGAAGACTGACTAAACCTGTTTCTATATTGAAGTCAACATTTTCGGTTTGCTACTCTGAAAGTTGAGAGTTATAACTATAGTTTCCAAACCTGGCATATGATGAATGAGTTCTATCCTCTGCTGTATTAAAGAACGGAATGAAAACTTAATGGCCAAAGAGTGCATATATATCTTCAAAAATAACAAACAAACAAAGAGATAAAATATGTCTAAGTTGTTCACAATTCCCTTGATGCTGATATTTTTAGAAGCACAGGCACACACACACAATCAATAGTACATCCTGTGAGACATTCAACCACTTCTCACTCCTAATGGCTCACATACTTGAGTAAAATTTGGAATACACCGAATCCTTGTATCACTAAGTTAAAATAATTTAGTAAACTAAGGAGAAATGATCTGAAATCCCAAAGAGGACAGTGAAAATAAGAAGTGAAATGAGAATTTTCTCAGAATGGCTCTGTTAGAAGAGTAATAGAAAAATCATGTTGCTTACTTGAGATATTTATCTTAGAGATAAGCTCTTCACAGTCCTTTGTTGTAACTGAGCATTTATATATATGCCTATGTGTATGTATGTGTGTATATATTTATATCTATATATCTGTATCTAAATATGTGAATTAGGCAATTGCAGATTGCTTTTGTGGGAATGACTGATGACACAAGCAAGGGTACTAACTTGGGGATAAAGATTTCATTAAACCTATTAATTAACATCATGAATCATGTTAATGATAAACTCTTACTATTAGAAAACACCTAGTCTTTATGTCCTACGTTAGTTGTGGGTATGCAGTACCACCAGAATGATTTTATGTAGTTGATACAGATGGGAAGTGCCCTTGATAATCTTTAATTGCTGAGGTTGAGGCTCTTCTGTCAGAACTGTAGTGGGCTGTCATCTCTTTTAGTTTTCTTGGTTATACTCATTACTATTATGTTATTGCCTCCCTCCCAAAAGGGTAGGTCTCATTTGATCTTGTTCTGGTTTTTTTCTTTTGCCTGTCTCCTGTGAATTTGGCAAGAGGTCCTGTCTGTTTGCACTCTTTTACTCATATCTTTTTCTTTGCCAGCTTGTGTATCTCCTAGGTTGAGCTACAACTGTTCAACTTTACTCCTTTAGTGGTCACATATGCTTACAAAAATACTTACAGCTTGTTGTGTTGAGCTGTTTCATCTCAGATTTGCAAAATGTTTAACAACTGCTTTTAGTTGCATATTTTAATATGCAAGATACATTCTAAGCAAAAATATTGTTGATAAAATGATCAATACAAAGTTATACTATTTATATTGTGATTGATACACACAATTTCATGGTGTACAGGTACCTGCTTTGGCTACATCTTTTACAGAGTCTGAGAGAGCTGCCTCTGGGCTCTCATCCAACAGCCAATGGACAAGATCAACACCTGTTAGAATGGGATAGACCCATTGCTTCCATTGAGCTGAGTCTGAGTGACTCGTTATCTCATAGCGAATTGAGACGATTAAAGTGATAGAAAAATAATCCAGCAAGAATTGGTTTATTAAACTGGTTTCTTTTGTGACCCTTTGAAAGCTGGAGGCCTCATGCTAGAGGCATCATGCTGGGGGAAAGTGTCATTTAAATGGATTTGCGGCAGGAAAGGGAAGAATTTCAGGAAGGAGAGAAAATATAGGAAATCTACATCAAGGGAAGTACATTTCAAAAGAGAAGTTTCCTTCATTCTGCAAAGGTGAATCATTCACCTTCCTCAGTTATACTGTGTTTTCAGCCCACTCAGTAAGGCTTCTGTTCTGAAGCAGCATCTTCTACTACCTTCCTATGGTCCTTTCTCAGCTGCTGTCAAATACGACTAAAAAGCACCTCATGTAGAATTCTGATTCTGACTTTGTTAGTAGGTAACTAAAAAAAATAAAGCATACTATCTAACACAGTAAAACCTACTGGAAAGTTGCTTTCTTTCTCTCTCTCTCTCTCTCTCTTTTTCTCTCTCCCCTCCCTCCCCATTCCTTTGTTTCCCTTGGCCCACAAAATCTTTGTGTTTCGTGTCTAGGCAGGGCTCCAGCTTGATACAAGCCTAGAAAACCATGGATCAAACTTTTATAGATGCTGTATATTCAAAGAGAAAAACATATCTTTTCTTGGGTGAATGACAGTCATTTATGATATTTATGACCCATTACAAATAGCAATAATCTTGAATGCTGAGTGAAATATGGTGTAGTGTTTGAAGTAAAAGGAAAGGAAGGAAAGGGACTTAACACCAGACAGGAAGAAGTAAAACTATGAATGGAGTAGACAAGGAGATTCTTCACATTACTCTCCTGGGTTGGCTGGGATTTTTTTCTGTTTCTTTTTTCACTTTTGCTCTTTGTTTAGACCTTTGCTCAGTGACACAGATTGGTTGCCATGGGTCATGATGCCAAGGATGGAAAAAGAGCTCAGGCAACCCCCAGTCCTCATGGTAATCTTCACAGTCTTTCTGGAACTACAGCCTAAAGGTAGAAGTCTTATGATTGTCTTTCACTCTTGACACTGTACCGTGCCGTAAATCGTCACTCCTGATGGGAGAGAATTTGCTCAAAGTCCTTGCAAGGAGTTTCAAAGATAAACCGAGACTTCCTTGAGTTTCAATGCTTCCAGATAGTTGTTTATTAAGTCTTATCAGAGGAACAGAGCCACTAGCGTGACCCAGGTACAGCATAGAAGACAGAAAAGCAGGAGTGAGCGCTAATTATCAATATTTACACAGCCTTTTAAAGATATTATAACCAATATTTACTAAAAACGTACATTATTTTCACTTTCCTGCCAATTATTCAGTAACACGACTAGGAACTGCGGAATTTTCTATCCAATCATTCCAAACTACTTTTACTGCAGAATATGGAGTAGTAGAAGGAGAAGAAGGTTTAGAAAACAACAACAATCCTCCATTTTGATATTTTTTACTCTTATCTATGTACTACAAAGAGAAGCCCAAAACCTCTAAATTTTTCACCCTGTGACAATCTTACATAGTAGTCTATCACCTAATTCACACCACTGTATTTTCTAGTTCTTGTCTGACTGTTGGTAATTTTTTCCAAGGTTTGAAGCTAAAACAGTGTTGTTCAGGGAGGTAAGAACCCTTAAAAACAGGCAGAGAAATATTCTCGGCACTCTGGGTTCCTACATCTCTCATCCACTTTTTGTGAAAACTTACCATAGAAATAATAATATGAATAAATTAGAATTTCATGTTGTATGATTGCAATAATAAACAAAGTTTTGAGCTGGTTCGTTGCTATAAACCAAATCAAATTGTTTGTAAAGCTCCAAAAAAGATTATAAACAATTTTCAGAGGAAGAAATACAAGTACACAGAGATTTACTAAGTAGCCTAAAGTCACTTACAGAGCTGGAATTTGAAATAAGATCTCATTGACACAGGTCAGTGAGCAATAGCGGTGGAACCTGCCTCTACTTTATTATGGTAATCAAGATGGTATGATTCTCTTAAGAGTTCTGTTTTAATTTGTCCTGCATGGATAAAAAGCAATTTAAATTGAGAAATAACAAATGTCTTATTCTATATAAATAAAAAATGAAATAGAAAAAAAAGGTCAGAGGAATTACTCAAGCAAAGAAATAAAATTTTCACTAAAGCAGAACTGAGTTTTTAATCCAGAAAATATTGCTATTCTCATATTGATTCCACAGGAAAAAAAACCATGCACGAATTCTGAAAGGTGAAAGCCACCACTTTAAGTTTCCAAAGAAGTTAAAAAAAAAATATTTAATCCTCTGGTCTTAAAATAAACGCATAATTTAATAAGCAGTTATCTTGTCACTTAAATAGCAATCTCCTGAGCATATTTTAGCTACAAAGTGCTCTCCTAAAGTATGCCAAACACTAACCTTCATTTTATATGTTCCAAAGAACAATAAGGTGAGCTAAAATTGTACTTATATGAAGTGTATATAGAGTTCCTATCTATGGCTTTACACCTTAAAAAAACCCCACCAAAACCATCCATAGGAGAAAAAAAATGTAAAAGGCCGAACAAGAGGGAATAAATACTCAACCTTGGACTTGCCATTAGGATTAATGGAGAGGACAGACCACAGATAGTAGGGAATGGGATGGTTAGAAGAAAACAAAAGTAGAGAATATTGGGGTGGGAAGGGGAGGTTTATAGGGTGCACTAGAATAAGTTTTTAGTCTTTCACCAAAATTCACAAAAAGATATGCTTTCCAAGGTAACACAGGTGTGTAAAGAACCTAAGGGTTCTCAGAAATAGACACTAGGAAACTAAAATAAGTCAAAAGAGATCATTATTTTATCATGTTTTTTTCTCTATAATAAACATCCAAATAGAAAAAATTAAAGTGTCTCAGAATCTACTCCAGATGTCACAAAGGAAACAGAATTGTTGTTTTGATTGAAATTATAAAAAATCCAACAAAACATACACAGCAAATAAACATCAAAACAACAGGTATCTTGTTGTTTCGCTTCTGCTTTGTTATCACATTTGTGCCAGATAATTTAATGAGAGAAATTAATGAGATTTATCATTCCCTAATAGGTACCCGTCAGCCAGTGAATACTGGAGGTTTCTCTTTGTCATGATGTTTCACAGGACAGAAAGTACAAACTGAATTATTCATACTGAATACCTGGGAGCTGCACGTATTCAGCAATTTTGGAGATCAAAATGTCTAACTATAGAATGCGGCGTTTATTTTTGGTCACAAAAACTAAGTATTTGGTCAAGGTTGTATAATTTAAGAAACATTTTTTTAAAAGTTAATCATAAATCAAGAAAGAAAGTAAGAAAGTGAGCAAAAAAACCAGCAAGCTGTCTATTAGGATCTGGTTTGTTCTTGATAAACACATATTAAGACTGAATTTTAAGAATAAATTTTGTTTATGAACAGGAATAAAAAAAAATATAGGCAGTGCTAAAGTTACTTAAATACTGTAAACTCAGTATTTAACATGGCTTGTTATATAATATATAAAATCTTACTCAGTCTTTAATCTGGTACAATCCTTTTTCCCTATGAGGATCAGGCTACTTTAAGTATTCCAGGGATTTTAGTGCACTTTTTATTTCACAGAATCAGGAAGAGGACATGAGGGGACAGGGAAGAAATTTTTTTTTTTTTTTTATGACAGACTCAGATTCTGTAAATTTGGCTTTTTTGGATAACAATATTTAACTTGAAGGGGAGAAATTCTTTCCCTTTTAAGTTAACACTTATCATGAGCTCTAGCACTAATGTATTTGTTATGGTAGCAGCATATTAAGGTGGCTTATGCTGTGTTTATTTTACTGCATTAAATTGACATCTATATTTGTTTAACTGGAAAATTAAGTGTACTGATGTCCTGAAGGAAGAGATAAGGTGTCATTTTTTATTCTGCTATGCATAGTGAAGGTATAAAATAGTTTATGTGAGGCTCTTCTCAGATGCCTTGATCTTTGCTGGAATGAACAGAACATGTTTGAAACCTTCCTATGACCTCTCATCTTTCAGGGAGATAAATCAGTTTCTCCAGGTTTCTGAGGTACTCCAAGATAATCTTTAGATTTACCTCTGTGCAGGGCCAAAGGGTTTGCAGAAAAATTAGCTAATACCTTTCTCATCTGTTTTGTCACACATAGTCATATCAATCCAGCACTGGATGACATGTGGCAAGAAAAAATCAATGAAAACTTTACAATAATGAAGTTGAAAGAAAAAACACTTTCTGTGATTAATTGTTCATGCTTTTTAGTATCATTCAAATGATTCAGTTTTTTAAAAATTTCCCTCTAGCAGAGAAAATCACTGAGATAAATGCTGATTGAGTCATTCAAGCCACTTAGAAAGATAGAATCATACATTCTATCTCTTATATCCAGTTTAATGTGTATTATACTATGGCAATCTATAGAAGTTATAAAACTCACCAGAAGCAAAAACAATCCAGTACATATAAGATATTAAATAAAAGGCACTTAATTTAACTAATGTTCAGTGTAACAGGAGTCACATACATGGCCAAGTAAAAAAGCAGTACTGTTATTGAAATAGATCCTGTTGCAAGAGCTATAAAGTGAGAGGTAGTGTGAAAATCTCATGGAGGACTTATTTAGATGGATAATGTCTGTGAGCTTCACTTGCACTTAAGCAAATGAAGAACAATCTAACCAATAAATACAGCCTTTTAATCATGACCAGTAATACTTTTCAGAACTTTTGGATTTGGAATATTGTTTATTGGAATTTTTCCACCTCTTGCTTTGTCATCACATTTCCTTTCCACATGTACACTTCACAACCTTCTGTATTCACTATCTTTTCACTAATTATTAATTGATTTTAGAAACAACTAGACTGTAAGATAACTACCAACATCCTACACATATATATATCCAACACAATGGCCCACTTCAATCTGCTCTTCATCCCACATATACATTGAAATGAAAGCAAGAACTTTTCTTTGAACTGCTTCACAAGGAAAATTTTCATCTTCTAAATGGCCTGAGGAAACCAAAAAGATTAGTATATTTAGTGAAATGTAACCCTTCAAATTAGAAATCAGTGGTCTTAGCCCAGCTAAACAACTCCTGAAGACAAGAAAAGCAGAGCAAAATAAGGATAGATGAAATTATTACCTTACATCACTGTACTGCCAGGCCTCCCTTTCTGTCAGTGTTGATGAGTCTTTCTCCATTTTCTCAGTATTAATTCATGTTAATGTTTAATGGCAAGATATCACTCTAAAGTCTTTAAAAGCCCTTGAAGCATACTAAATTCTGCTAACTTCCTAAGGCTGAAATACAGGAATATGCATATATGTGTGTCTCTGGTTTTATATGTACATATGTATGTAAACCCAGTAAATCTGTATGTTACTGATAGATAAACATATGACTCTGAGTTCCACAGTCATGCTTCTTCTGCCTAATGAAGTTAGGAACGTTCAAAGGCGACAAGGCATTACAACTGCATATCATCTTCCCAGCTGGGAAGAAAGAAGACTGAGTACAATAGCAAAATAATTCTTCAACTACTTCTTTGATATTCTTTGTTTTGTAAGTCGTCCCCATGTCACTGTGAGTCTCTTTTATGTTTCTTAAATATTCATACAGACTAAACATTAGATGGCAACATATTGTGCTAAATTAAATTAGTATCAAACACTGTACTTGTGTGAGGAAATGAGTTGTAGAAAAAGGTGAAGAATGCACAACTTCAAAGAAGTCTGTGATTCCTGCTTTTCAAATAATGAGGGCAGGCTGCATGGACAATATTATCTTGTACCAAACAATGTAGAAAGAAAATTCAGCAGCTATGATTTATTACCAAAAACCATGAGGAGAAAAGGGAATATGTCATTAAAATTTAGTCACCAAAACATCTGCAGCAGAATCCAAATAGAGAACCATCTCTTTCTACTACAGAATAATGCTGAAACTTGAGGATGTCCTTGAAACTGAGAAAGGTGAATTTTACTGGGCTGTATGAAATGTTTTTCACCTTTGCAATACAGACTGGAATATGTCCTGTAGTCAAGGAAAAAACATTACTGAAAATGTTTCAATATGTATCCCAAATGTATTCTAAAATGTAACCCTCAAAGAACAAATATCGTAAAGCACACTGAATTATTTCTGAATATTCTATGTTTTTAAATGATTGCTGCCAAATCTACTGTATTATTTATTAATTTAATAATATATTCAGCATATTCTATATTTATTTAATATGTTAACATATGGTATATAAAATCAAAGATAAAATATAGATACATTTTCAATTTTGCGCCAGCGCATTCCTTAAATGAAAGTTGTTACTTCCTTTTTGGAACTAGGTCAGTACTCCTATCTTAGGACAAAATCTGATATCACCCAGTCTTTATTATGTGCTTTTTGGTTATGTTTTCAGTGGAACAGACAGAGAAAATCTGTGGCATATGGACACCCCAGGGTCCATGTTTTTCTGTTGCAAAGAACTCAGACAAGGCTGCATTCCCCCTACCTTCCCACCCCAAAATACATCCATTATATGACAGATGACATTAGGTAAGCATCCTGGAGATGGAGACAAGAACACACCCAGCCGGCTTCATATCCCCTCAAATCATGAGCTAGACAGCTCTGCACTGAAACTGAATGTAATGGCCTAGTTTGAAATTCTTCAGATAATACATGGATTCACAAGGAGAAAACACTTAACAAGTTTCTGTGTGAGCACATTTTCTCCTTTTGTGTTCAGAATATTGTTCAGAATATGTGTGTGTATGTTTTAGGTGGAGGAAGGCACTGTCACCTATCTGTAAAAAATTGGTGCAATGACATAAACTTAGCACTAGAATTGTGCAGTTGACAGCATCTATCTAAAAACTATGCAACTGAAGGGAATGTGTTTATCCTGACCATTCCTGAAAGTTTTGATAGTCTTTTTAAGTATTTGCATTAAATTCTACCTGTGCTTTCACCAAATGTTTGTGTAGAATTTTACTCAGTCCAGGAGGAGAAGGACACAGGGAACACATCCTGGGGCAGAAGGTAGAGATTGAAACAGTCAATACAAATTCAATTAAATTTACTCATTATTACTCAAAATGGGCTTTTGCCATTACTTTCTAGTTCTTTTCCAAAAACTTGGGTATACAAAGAAACTGTATAACTCTCTAAACTATAGGATACTACATTTATTTCACTAGAAATCTTCAAAAGGAAAAAAATTAGAAATAAAATTACAGATTAAACTTGGTGTAGATAAATGTGAATTGATTAATGCACCTTCATATCTATGCGCACAGAAACACAGCACACAAATATGTAGAAGAGAAATCAAAATTTAAGAAAATTGCCTCTGGATTGAACTATTCTTTATCAGAAACAGGATGTTGGGTTGTGAAAGTTCGGTAAAGCTCAAAGTTCAGCACCAAGCAGAGAAGCTAACCAGATGTTGTGATTACACACAGAAATCATTCTTTCTCTCAATAAATATATGATTCAGCCACATCTTGAATAATGTCTTTAGTTTGGGGTCTGTTGTCTCAAAAGTATTGCACAGAGTTAAAAAAACTCAGCAACAAAGAAGTTTGAGAGTATGGAGTCACACCCATATGAAGAATACAAATAGTCCAGAGCTTTTGAATGTGGAAAAGTGGTAACTGAAGAAAGATATAATAGAGCCCTGCAAATTTATGAATGGTGTCAACATTACACAGGTATTAACTGTTGACTGCAGCTAATGCCACAGGTACGAGGAAGCTCAGAGTACCAAGCCAGTCAGATACAATTTCAAAACAAGAAGAAGCAGGCAGGTATTTAGAAGCTGGAGCAGACAAGTGCTATTCCTTTACCTGAATGGGGAAATTTACACAGTCAGCAGTAGAAAGGAAGATGAGTTCATGTAAAAGAAATACAGAGTCAGGTGTTTCCTGTAAAAAAGAGTTGGGGATTGAGAGAGCATCAGTCAGAAGAATATAACTTCCCAGGTGTAATTCTTATGCAGGAAAAAATCAACTGTTGATGCAGACAAAATACTGCATCAGACAATCCATCCATCTGGGCCTGTATGTTCTAACTTCTCCCTGAAAAAGGAAAGTTAAAGTGGAGAAAAACATAAAAAAGGACTTCCTTTTTTCTTTTTTTTTTTTCTTGTGGCATCAATAGATGAATATTTTGGTGGTAATCATCAAGAGCACAATCTCAGAGGAATGTCCTTACAGAGCTTGAGTAATGAGAGAGAAAAAAATGAGAAAGAAAAAGGAAATGCATGAAAATTTTCAGGAAAGAATGTATTGGAGGGCAGGAATCTTCAAAGTAGTAGCAAACGAAAAACTGGAGACAGTCATGAAGATTGGCACTGTGTTGGTTCTACTAATGGCAAAATAACACGACTGATGTGTCAAACGGATAAAAGGACACATTTTAGACCTAGAATGAAATGCTTGAGAGACTGGAATGGCACTGTGCAGACTTGATTGACCAAGAGTAGAAGGAACCAACTTACAAATATTAAAGGACTTCCACCAGCATGCCCATCTGGGCTGTAACAATTTTGTACTCTCATATTGTGCTCCTTTCCTTCAGATTTGTGCTAAACTGATTAGCAAACTGCACTGGCATGCAAAGATAAACATGTATAGCAGTGTATGAGCTTTAATCACTATCTGTTGAAGATTTGAAACTAACAGAAGCAGTTATGTTTCCTTTAAAATTGTTCACACCTTTCACATCATTTTATATGCAAAATATACTGTTTAGTTAATTAAAGTTTGTTAAATCTTTCTCTTTTTTTCCTCACACTTTTAGAGCTTCAGATGAATCTTTACAATAGGGCTCTAATTTTCAATGTAATCTCAATATTGATTGCTTCAGTTATTTATGCCTGAGTGGAATGAAAGAATCATTACCTACTTTTATTAACAAACTGAAAAAGAAAAAGCAAACAATGCATTAATTACATTTTCAGTTTATACTAAATTAAGAGCTAATGAAAAAAATGAGAAATGAGACATACAAAAACCTCTAAAAAACTAAGAAGTTAACTGTAGACTGGAAATAATTAAAGGATCTTCAACCTGCAAACCTGCATACAGGCACCTAGGGGGGTTGATAAACCAAACCACAGATATTCACAGATATAAAGTACTTGGAGCACAGTAACACTGAGTGGGACTTTCTGCTCTAAATGAGCAGTATTAGAAGCAAAGGAGCTTTTAACTGCTTGTATTATGGAGGAAAATATTAAAACCCAGTCAGTTTTATCTTCCATAGTATGTAAACCAATAAAATCAGAAACCAAAGGAATGAAAACCTCTTTCCATACAGCTATATGTGACGATTCCTGCAGAATGTTTATGCAGTTCTGGGCACTTCATTGTTCCAGATGACATCAGGAACTCAGGAATTCAAGGAAGGACACTTTGATTAGACATATGAACAGAAAAGTTTTAAGGGAAAAATTAAAAATTATGATAGACATTCACTAGCTAAATTGGAACTGAGAGATTAGGTATGCAATTTATGTGGCCAATATAGTCATTAAAATTTTTGTGAATTACATGTTGCTTTAAGTCTCTTTATTCAATCTGCATATTGCATTTCCTTTTTGCTCTTTCGTAGACACCAAGGCAGGAGATTTTTTCACAAGAATTTGCAAATAAGCAAAACTTGAAACTATTTGTAAGAAAAAAATGTGAGAACTTCTGAAATAGAAATGAACATGTAATTGCTTGGAAGGCAGCTTTAAATCATTCCAAAATACTTCCTTGTAAAATTCAGAGTGTTTGGGTTTACTGGTGAAGAGGAACAAATCTTTATATTTCTAAATTCATGAAGACTAAAGAGAGAAAAAAATATATCATATGCAGCAAGCAATCAATTGCATTGTGGTACTGGCAAGAAATAGGGAAGCAAAAGGTAATGTACTAAAATGATCATTGAAACAAAAAGGGTTCAAAATACCTATCAAAGTATTATAACTATTGATAAACCCTCATTTTGCAAGCACTCTAAGCAGATATTGAATTCCAAGAACCATGATCCAAGTCTGTAAAAGCTGTGGGAAAATATTCACTTACTTCAGTCAAAAGGTCATGTCAAACAATCGCTAAACTTGGGGACAGAGCTTGTAGTGTTCACATAGATGTGCTCAGTATTCTTCTGGAGACTTTTAATGGTCATGTTTTCCTATTCAATGTATATTTCAGCACTTATTTGAACACCTAAAATTTAGACTGCAATTAGCTCTTTGCGTTAGACTAAATGTCTTTGGCTCCTATTTTTTTTGCCATCAAGGTTATTTCTAATTCTTTGGTCACATGAATCTTTGTAAGTAGTCATTTTTCTGCCTATATGCTTGCTGGCTTTTGCTGTTACTTGATATGACAAGTATATGTAATTTTTACAATTCCTTTTTATTTTATCTAATTTTGTATACTGACATGAGAATCAAAGTATCTTTACTTAAACAAAGTTTTCCAAACTCTATTCTACATATGCTTGTAAAAATAGACAAACATGTTGATTCAGATTCATGTTTCCTGAGTGTTCAAGATAGTTTGTTTAAGAAGAAGTTTAATTCTCCGTCTCAATATCAAGAGGAAGTTGTATATATGTTGTTTATTTCCACATCATATTAGCAAGATATGTTGGCACGTCTGCTTCAAACACAAACACACTTGTTGGAAGAGTAACAGCTTCTCAGCAAGATCAAGAAGATGGAGAATCGTGATATGAAAGAATAATGATAATAATAAGGTCTTACTCAAATCCTAGTATCTAAAACAATATCAAAGAGATTACTGAAAAAGACAGGCCAATAAATGGGGGGTTTAGCTATTTTAAATTTCTCTTGGCTTACAATTGCCTTTTTTAGATATAAATTTAAGACCTATTGGGTTTCAGTGGAATTGTTATCATCTATGGAACTGAACAGAGATGATAGAAGATGCACACATGTTGAATTTGGTCCCTTGGATTTTATCTCCTTTTATCTGAACAGTAAATCTGTAAAATGGATTAGCCTTCAATTTTAACGTAATATTCTAAAGTAAGATAAGATGTCTTGCCATGATAAGGTACTATAAAAGTTTAAGTAGCTGGTTTTGGGTTAACTCTGTGGTGACCAATAGCTACATGCCAATATCTAATTTGCTCTACAGTTTTTCTTCTAACAAGTGGTTTATAGCTTCAGCAAGTATAAACAGTGGTGAATAGAATGGGAGAAGCTTTATACTTTTCAGATGTTTTAGATAACTTCTGCATTCGTGATACATTTTTGTTCATCTTTCATCACAGATAACTGTGAATGCTCACTTTTTCCATTAGGAATCAGTGTTTACTTAAGCTGAAACAAAGCAGAGTACTTTCCTGTACAAAAATACCAAGACATGATAAAACCCCTGAAACACCACTGACTCCTCCAATATTATTTGACCAGCAAACAAAGAGGAATTTGGATACTATGAAGAAGTCACATTATTTCATTTGACTTTTGTGTGCAAAGTTATTTTTGGAGTGTCAGAATACTGAAAGTCTAAGACTTATTTTCCTTGTACAAAGCTTATCGTACTTTTTTTGGAGTACTTAAATAAGTAAGTGGGTACAATCTGGTTTTAGGTTTTTTTATAAAATGTCTCCTATACTTCTAGTGGCAGAAATTACACATATATTTTATGGTTTCCACTTGAAGTGTGTTTTGTTCTATTAAAAATTTTCAGAATCAATGTTCATTTACTAAAAATATTTTGTATCACCTTGCAGTCATGTGCCTCTGTATTATTTGCGGGTCTTAATGTGCCTAATTGGTAACATATGCATGCAGTAAACACCATCTTGTCCTACAAAACAAATTATTTCTTTATATACACATTTTCTTAATCACTATATAAGAGAAAGTCTGCTAATGAAATTATTTCTTATAGTGCTGAATTCAATTTTCATCATCACTAATTTCCTTACAACCTTATGGTTTCTGTACAGTCCCATGAGAATGGTGTTATAATTTTAATATTATCCAAGAGCCTAAGAAGTTGTTCCTATAAAGGACTTGGATTGTCGAAATGAGTTTAGCAAGAAGTTTGGGTTGCTTGAATGTCATCTCTACATAACCTTGAACATGACAAATGAGGATTTGAAGAGCATTAATAATGTATGGGAAATGCAATCTATTTTCCGGCTCCACAGTCATAATTAGGTTCTGATGGAGCCGTCTGTACCAATTTACTGAGAACCTTTTATTTCAAAAAAACTTCCACTTTTCAGAGTGTTTATCAGTGATAGTGAGAAAGCATCAAGGCCAAGTTTAGAAGTAAAGGGATTAGGAATTCTGTGTAAGTTACTTGCCCTTATACCAGTTACTGTCACCAGTAGACATGTGAGCTTAGTCTGCTTCTGACTGAAGCAAGTTATACTGCAATTTATGCAGAAGGGAACAGGTTCTACAACACATATGAGGCCCCCATGAAAATATACATGTTATGATCTCTATAGCACAAATAATTAGAAACAGCAAACAGGTAGAAGTAGCTTCTGTGTTAATATTTTGCATTTACTGGGTAGACCAAAATCACATATGAAGATGTTTTATTATGATGACTGTGATATTCTCTAGAGCTGTGCCCTTTAATTTTATATTAAAATTACTTAAGTCAATTTTATGCACTTATGAAAATATTTTCTGGAAAGAATAATTACATATTGATTTTTTTCCTCCCTGTATTTATTGTGTAATTTTTAATGGTTAAGAGAAGTATTATATTACAGCTCTGACTCCTAAGAGTGATGGAATTTGCAAATGAGACGGGACAAAACCTGGAACTTTGAACGTAACATCTGCAGTTGTGATTAAGTATTATAATCCTTCACAAGAATTCTTTAATGTTCTCTTAAAAACAATGATTCCTATAAATCATTCCATATACACATACCATAATTGTAGGAGGACCACAAAAGCAGCTAGTAATAAATCTTGTTTTCCTGATTTGCCGATAACCTTATATTACCTATGAAAAAGCAAGCACTAAAAAATTGTGTTGTAGTGAGCTGCACTCCTGCCATGATGACTTGTACAGGACAAGCTGTGACCCACTGGAATCCTTCCACGAATTGTTCTGTTTGATGTGAGCAGGAATAGGCACCAATCATTTTTTTTAAATGAAATAGTCCACTACAACATTAAAATATTATGCCAGTACTCATTTATGCTGGGGATAGTGCTAAGGCACGATGGGACGTGAACAAAATAGGGAAATCTCTTTAAATGAAATTTTTAAAATATTAAAATGAAATTATGTTAATCATTGATTCAATTAATGGGAAAAAAATTGAGAGGCTGTGGCAAGTAGACAGCAGTTTCTCTCTGCAGTCATTTTTTTCCTCACGCAAGAAAAATAATGCTTCATTTTAGGCTGGAACAATGGTGATGCTGCCATATTCTCTTAAAAAAAAAAAAGTCTTACAGAGGCCAGATAGTGTGCTTTAGTTCCTCCAAAAGATATTTTTTCTTTATCTGTCCATTCATCTGCAGAATTTCTGTTTTCACAGTAAATTATCAATTACTAAAAGGCAATTATATTGTCTATTTTAGTATGAGCATATAAATATGCATATATATAATATATATATATAAATACTATGCAGCAGGTCCATAGTATCTAAGAAAAGTTACAGTTATCAAATGTAAAAAAATTTTAAAAGCAGAATTCAGAGGCCATGGTAAGAGGAATGCCTGTCAACAATATATTATTTATAGGAGGTATCTAAGAAAAATTTCTTAAAAATTCTGCATTGATTGCAGCTGGTGAGGCGCTCTCAGTGAGGGGCTGAAGGGGAAGATGTTCTGTGAGAGCAAATTCTCATCAAAGGCAGAGCAAGAGGAAGCAAAAAGAGTAAGAAAGAGTAGAGGCAGTATCAGGGCCTAAGAAAGAGCAGAGGCTATACCAGGGCCGAGGCCAGAGGAGGAGCAGCAGGTGCTCTGGGGAGGAGAAGGCATTTGTGGCAGCCCTTGCAAGGACCCACAAAATGGAGCAGATATACACTGCAGGCTGTGGAGAGCACACATTGAACCAGAGCAAAAATGTGATGAAAAAGTGGCAGCAGAGAGAAAGAACTGTCTACTGCCTGCAACTTCCCCATTTTTGTTTCCTCTTACTTGAATCAATAATTAAGTATTTATTTTGTTTGTCAATTTCCCCCAGATCAGGTCTCCTTTGCCCATGGCAGTAATTAGTAAACAAAACCTGGTTTTATCTCAACCCATGAACTTTTTTATTTCTGATTTTCTTATTTATTCCCTTTTGTCCTGCCAAAGAGGGAGGGGAAATCAGTGAGAAGCTGAGTGGGAGTATTTCTGCTAGCCAAGGATAACCCCCTGGAATTGCAAGCAAAATATAAATTTGGCTCTGGTTCTGTTCATGTGTGTATTTCTACAAAAACAGGTTTACCCACTATCCCTTGGAATTTGACCCCCATTGTTGAATCATGATGTCAGTATTTGTTTTTTTCTTTATTACCGCTTCTCCTATCAATGTGTCTAGGGATTAAAATTCTGTCTATTATTAATGCTGGGTCGTATCACAACTTTGCTGCAATTTTGTCATGCAATAAATGATGTCATTTCTTCTCTAGTGATTGCTAGCATTATTAACTCCAAGGCTTAAAAATCATTAGTCATCTATTTCTCCTTTCCTCAGTCAGTCATAGCATTAGATAAAAATATTCTAACTTTAAAAAAAAGTTGCTTGGTTTTATGGCTTTAATTTTTTGGTTTTTTACAAATGTTTTCTATATGTTATGACATCTGAAATATTAGGGTGCACAATTTAAGACGTTTGTCCTTAACTGTGTGAGAAATATAATTTTTCTCATTACAATAACAGCTGAGATCTCAGGGAGTTGTTAATGATGTTTATTAAAGCTTTGAGTATTCCATGATCAAATACTAAGTTCATTTTGTATGTGTTTATATCCATAGTTACTTGCTGCTTTTTAAACATATACGCTTGGATATATACTCAGAGGGAGGAATGTGTAAGTGCACATGCATTCATGCAGACTTTAGATAGTTGTGTCTACACAAATGAAATCAGGACCTCAGCAGACAAAATGTGTATTCCCTTCGCAGCTGAAAACCCTCTTTGCAGAAGTTAATGAATTATAATGGAAACATCTATGCCATCCAAAAGAGTACCTCACTCCCTTCCATGCAGGGTAACACGTACCAGTTTTACTTATCTCCCCTGGATATAAGTTCAGATCATTTTACAACGACTATAAACTGATGCTGTACACAAGGATCTGAAAATTACATGATGGTTTTCAGTGTTAAGGACCGAGACATTACAAAGCATTGCTGGGCAGGGAATACTTCTAAACACATGTGCAGAGTCTTGGCCTACCCAATGTGTACAGTGGTAGAAAGGATGTAGTCCTGAACAAAGAATTGTCAGGTAATAACTACAATGGGGCTCTGAGCTCTCAAGAGTGATATTGTATTGTTATCAGATTCTTTAAATAAAGAAGTTGAAGCCTGCTCCAATCCTTGAGGAAGATTTTTTATTTTTATGTAATTTAGTTAACATTACAGAAAAAGAAAAATGCATCTGCAGTGTTACCTTGTGTAAGTCTGCTTTCAAAGTAATAGTTGCACAGGTGAAGTCTTCTATTTATCTGCTTTGCCAAAGATTGGAGTAATGGGCTACTTCTCAGTTACGAGGATAAAAAATACTGAATACCTATGGACATCTGTAATTTTCTGTGCTGGCAGATGGAAGCCAGGTGACATACCTTAGACCCATTTAAATGGCCAGAGGCAGAAATTTAGGCAACTGAAGCAACCCAAGTGACAGTATTGATGAGGGACTTGACTCAGCACCCTGCATATGGATAGATGCCCTGTGACCTTTGATATGCTCTGGGTTTACTGCATGGCCTCCAGCTGCTGCTCCAGGTGGAAACACTCCCATATGATTCCTGTGTCAGATTTGCTAACTGTGGAGGTTGTCTGTACTGACTGCCAAACTGGCAGCTCAAACAGAATTAAAAACCTATACACAAGCCTCTGGGCTAACGTAAATTTGAATATTAGGACATCCATCCATATTTAGAAGTCTAGATGCATACTGGATGTTTAGATTTCCTAAGCAGTGCTTCAGAGACACTGAAGGAGCAAATCAACTGACAAACCACAATATTTGGAGGGACTTTTGATTCAAGGAGAGAGTGGTCAGATGAATGAATGAATGAATGAATGCATCACAAAATAAGAGGAAAATACAAAGCAAGAAACATAATCTGTTTAGGAAGAAGGTTTCATGGGAAGTGGAGGAGGGGGAAGTATTGAAACTGAAGGGTTTTATTTTGCTTTGTCCTGGCAAAGAACAGTAAAGAAAGGTCATAAATTCTGCAAATGGAATAATACATTTTAAAATGGGATTATTTTATAGAAGACAATTCTATGATCTTTAAAAGTTCTGAGAAAATTGCAGATATTTTAAAAGAAGCAATTTAAGCAAAAAGATTCAGAAACAAAGCTTTCAATATTTTCTCAGCAAAATGGAGTTCAAAATGAGATCATAGATAGTTTTGTATTCCTGGATTTGTATATTATAAACTATTTGATGAAAAACTCTTCCACTGAGCTTTTGTGATGTAAGACCATATTAGAAATTGGAAAAGGAAGACTGTTGAAATGCTGCAGACAAAAGAAGTGGTAAAAGTATAATGAAAGGTAAATCAAAAAAGTCTTCTAAGATCATAATAAACAGACAAAGTTAAAACGAGAAATAAAAAGAAAAATAAAAAGAAAAAATGAAAAGAAAAATAAAAGGAAAAAGGAAAATAGAAAGAGGAAAAGGAAAGAAAAAAGAAAAAGGGAAAAGAAAGAGGGAAAAGGAAGAGAAAAAAGGGAAAAAGGAAAGGAAAGGAAAGGAAAGGAAAGGAAAGGAAAGGAAAGGAA
>NW_024582091.1:18058768-18059226 GCF_017639235.1 Corvus kubaryi
AAAGGAAAGGAAAGGAAAGGAAAGGAAAGGAAAGGAAAGGAAAGGAAAGGAAAGGAAAGGAAAGGAAAGGAAAGGAAAGGAAAGGAAAGGAAAGGAAAGGAAAGGAAAGGAAAGGAAAAAGATGAGAAAGGGAAAATGAGATAATACCTTGTATTTGAAAATATCAGTCTTTCATCTGGCACCAACAGTGGAAACAGGAGAAGCATTCTTTAAGGATAGTTCACTGCTTTTTGCTTTTGGAAGCAGAGAGGAAAACTGCAGCAGTATTTGGGAATAATTCCTAGAACTGAAATTCTGAGATGTCCCTTTCCCTGCATACTGAGTGTGGAAAGTGAGGAGCTTTGAATTGGGTTTCACTACACCCAGCAGCCCCTGAGCAGGAAAAAAAACTAGATTGAAAAGAAGGGACTGTATTTTTCTTCCATATATAAAAAAAAAAAAAAAAAAAAAAAAAAAAA
>NW_024582091.1:18059326-18162448 GCF_017639235.1 Corvus kubaryi
GCTTCTAAGTGCCGCTCACCCCCCCCCCCCCCCCCCGCCCCTCAAAAAAAACTACTTTCAAAACATAGTTGTATTTTTTTTTTCTACAAAAAAAAAAAAAAAAAAAAAAAAAAAAAAAAAGGTCAGAGTGCCTCTGAAAGCTGCACTCACAAAACAGCCTAATTCCTTGATTTTCAGGTTTCTGTCACCTTGACTCACTACTAAGGTGAACTTAACCCTCCCCTAAGGAATGACATGAGTTTATATGCTTGGGAAGGTGAGGAGCAGGAGGAGTGAATGGGGGAAGGCTGTCAGACAGGGAAAGGAGAGAGAAAACAAAACTGCAGCAATTAAGGAAAACTTCAGAGGTCTTATTTGGCTGATTTCTCACACCATACTGGTTTATTATAGATGACATTCCAGCCAATTTAATTATGAAAGCATTTGTCACTACCAGCTGAGGAGGAATAAAAATCAGTGACCACAAAGGTGATTGCATTAGTCACCTCTATTATTAAAGGTACCATTTAAATCCCATTGAAATGAATGAAAAGAACCAGGTGATTTGAAAGGAATTGAGAACATGGCATAACCATGCCTAATAAATAACCTACACTGTTTTTTTATAAACTGCTGTGGGTCTTTAAATAACCAGCAAGGAAGATCATGTGGAACATGGTTGCTATTACTAAAGCTGGTTGAACTATTCCATAATTGCTGTTATGTGTTTTGTGGGCAATCACAGAACACAATTTCTGTGTGAACCTTTCATTAATCTTCAGGTAGGCTGTCAAAAGTATGATGGATTTTTTTTTTTTTACAACCAGATACTCAGGGGATCCAGCCAGCTCACATCTTATATTAATTAGTGATTTTATAATTATTGACAAATCAGCTAAAGTGCACGCTTCACTTGGAACTATATTTGACCAGATACTCTGTTATAATAAATCTATTTTCCTGTCAAACAGATTGAAACTGGATTTATTCATTGCTTTAAAAATGATAGCTGTGGTTAATGCATCTGGCAGCAGAAGCTTACACATATAACTCAATTTAGGTGCTGCAAAGACAGTCCAGTTAGTCTTTAGTGACTTATATGTTATATGTATAAATTCTTTTTGTTTTTTTCTTTTTAGATGGACTTATATGTCTCTATCAAGTTTTGACTTGGTTGACAACTTGCAATAGAACAATGAAGACTTTTTTCTTCTATTTATCTACTTGCTATTTTGTGCAAAAAAATGTAAACTGAGCATCTTGGAGGTTAATTTTCAGAGCTCTGTGTGGGTAGAGTGCCCTAAAATTAATAAGTGATAGCGGAATTTATGTTTCTCACAGGCTCATATGAACACATATTTGTTGGGCTTTTTCCTAGCTCTTGGAAGCCAACATTTAAACTCTAAGAATAAAAGTGTATCTTTCAGGTGTACTGAACTTAGCTTCCATTCCACTGCCTTGTGTTAACAAATCTTGGTGAAGTTGCCTTTACAGTAATAAGTTACCAAAATGCATTTCACTGCTACTGTAAGACTGAGATGTTTGGGCCCTGTCCAACCATAGTGTAGGGAATATTAGGATTGCCTATTCAATACACAGGTGGAGTCAGCGGCTGGAGTGCCAAAAGCCAGCAAATGGGACACTTATCCACATGCTTAAGTGAACCAAAATGCAACATGAGAAAAAAGAGTGAGCTTGTATTCCCACCTCTTTCCTCGACAAAAAGAATATCCGCAAAACCAATTTTTATGTTATTCAAATGCACCTACCCCTTCAGCTACACTCACATCAGTCCAGAGGATATGAATATGAATATCTATTGGAGTCATGTGACATGAAGGAACATTTTCTGTATCACAGAAGATGTCTCATTTTGGATAGGTTACAAGCAACTGCTTGACAAATGCACTGCTGGTATGACCAGGGCTCTGTCTTGACCATTTTCCTTTGAAATGGTGTCCAATATTTCTCAGGCAATGATTCAGACACTTTCTCTTCCATTGGGTTTTAACCTGAGATAGTGCAGACCATGTTAGCTTTGCCATGGAGAAAACTTTGTGCACCTATGGAGCAGCTCTGGAGCTCCAGAACCAGCAGTGACAGTGTGGGAGTAGGTCACCATCTGCCTCACTATAAAAAACTGGTAATGGAAAGGTAATGGAAAAATCAGGAGTGTAATTTGTCACAACTGAAGCCTAAACTTATTCTCTAACTTCTGGGCCACGCTTCCTTTATGGTAATGATGCTATTGTAAGCGAATATTCTCTGTTTATCTGCAGAGATAAGCCCATATCCAGTCTGAAGGATGCAAAAAACAATGAAAAGACTCTCAGGGGGTTCATTGCCTTCTAGTTCCACTTTAATGCACATTTCAATGGACATCACAATTTAAAGTTGTGTTTCAGGCAGCACAAATCATGCAATAGTATTAGAAACTGTTTCAGCTCATGATGAGGCAGTCAATAAGCCTTGAAGGATATAAGATGCACTCAGAAGAATCAAAGCAATGATACTTAGCTGAGTCATCAGAGAAGTCTTCTTCCCTCATCTATTCTGGCATCTGTTAAAATGAAGCTATTTCAATCTTTTCCATTAATGACTGATTAATGATCTATGGAATTTCACTACCTGCTGAAAATATGCTCACAGAGTCACAAAGCTTTTCATGACTGCTTATTCTATTTTATTATGGTGTCCCAAAAGACTGCTGTATGTTGTACATATAAAATATCTACCTCAAAATTTTTTTGCAACATCTAACAGAATCAGCAATGTCTTTGTCATTCTCTCTCATATTTGTCACATGCTACTTTTTTTTTTGTTTTCTTGCTTCTATTTATTTGTAATCTGATAGTTCCATGGAAGTTTGTACTTTTAACTCTGATTACTTTTATAAGCTAATCCTACCCATTATTCTTTCTGAGTGTCATAGGTTAGCAAGCATAGTCCCAGAAGGGATGTCCTTGCTAAGGGGTGCTTACAGCTTCCTCTGGGAACTGATAGAACCTAGCAGCTGGCCAGTTTGAATATGGACAATTCTCTAAGCCACTTAAAGTTGTGATCACCTCTGTGATCCACACTTAAGAATAGGCAAACTCCCCCTCCAAGCTCTCTCTCGTTTCCGGCGCTGGGACAGGTGGCTGCGGGCCCCGTGTGGGGGACAGTGGGCCCAGCCAGGCCCTGCTTGGGCCAGGCCGGGCCGGGCCATGGCCATCCTGAAGCCATGGACCTGTTCCAGCCGTGGAACCCCCCCCACTGCCTTGCCGTGGGCAGCCGGAGCGGCTCGGCTCTCCCCCCTCTCCACTGCGATAAGAAAAATTCAACATTCCAGCTGCAAAGCTGCAAGGCCGAGGTGAGAGTAACCCTTTTTACTGCTGTGAAGAGCTGAAAACCTGAGGGAAGAGAGAGAGGAGATGCTTAAAGCTGAAATTCTGTTGTGAAGCTATGATATATCAGAGTATCCTGTTGTAATTCCATGAAGATATGGGGGGTGGAGTGTTCAGCTCGTAAGCAAAAGCACCTGCGCTGAGATAGGCAGATGCTGACGCAGCTGTAATTTCATGAGAAGTTTGGACAGGGAGAGATGGACCAGATGAGGACTTTTGCTCCAAACGGGAAAGGAGAAAACCTCAGTCCCTAGAGATTAACCTGATGAGGACTGTTGCTCCAAATGGGAAAGCAGAAACCTCAGTTCCTAGAGATGCTCCCAGAGATAGTCCTAACAATGAAGATGAGGAAGACCCTTTGCTCCCAGGGAAGGAGAAGGGCCTCTGTTTTTGTTTCTGAACGGCTCAACCTTAAAATTGTACCCCAAAAAACTTCAGGAGTGGACCCTTGAAAGCAGTTGCAGGAAAAGCTGCAAGTCGGGGGAAGGGACTCACATGCAGGCAGAGAGACTCCTCTTCCTAAATGGACTGAACAATATTTGGAAGTGGGCGGCTGTCTCGTTGTGATAATGTTTTCATAGCATGAGCAAGAAGAGACTTCTCTTTCTAAATGGACTGAACAAGGTTATTATGGCAGTGGTAAACAGACTGAACATCTTAAGGGTTGTCTTTTTACATTGTCAGTGGGAGAAGGGAGGAAGGTGGGGGGAGGAGGAGAGTTCTGAAGGTGGTATAATTTTTTTTTTTTCCTTCTTTTAGGTCTGTTAATAAACTTCTTTATATTCTTTCAAGTTTGGTGCCTGCTTTGCATTTCTCCTAATTCTTATCTCACAGCAGATAAACAGTAATGAGTATTTTAGACCAAACCACTACACTGAGCAACCGCTGTAAATGGCGTGTTACATAGAAAATACCATCTTTATTCCAATAACATTTACTACACACTACATACCTTTAAATTTGCAATAAGATACTTATACTTTTTCATGTATATTAGAAAAGTTATTTTTCCGCCTAAAATGACAAATCAAGTATTACATTCCCTCAATAAACACCTAAGGACAGGAACATATAAAACCCCTTTTATGTTTAAAAAGTTGTTTGTTCAGATTTTTTTTTAATAAACAATATAAACAGTAGTGATATTTGTAAAAAGAAGGTCTAAACCAAAAAAAATTGCTCTTTTTTTTTTTTCCCCATGACAAAGTTAAATTTAAGAGAGAGTGAATAGGTAAGAATTCTGACACATTGAACATTTCTGATCTGGTTGCATGTTTCCTCACAGTGAAGAAGAAGAGAATATTATTCTAGGTCTCTTTTGAAATGAAAAATTCATCTCCCAACCCTACTTTTTAACTTAATGCCTAAATCAACTCAGGATTTAACAGAATGAGGCCTTTTGAAGATCAGGGAGCAATTGAATTACAATATAAAAAATAATGTATGTAATATTAGAGCAATCTCAATTAGGTAACGTATTTGTCAGCTCAACAATTTTTGTTGCTGCAGAACTAATCATGAATCCACATTCACTGACTCTGCCACTGGCATTAATCCAATATATATCATAACAAAGCCATTTATGCCTTATTTATACGTATTTGTGGAGGGAGATAGATACTGTAGGTAAGTGATGTCCACACTTCAGAATTGCTTTTCAGTCATCTGCACACTGTTAAACAGTGTGAAGAAAAGACCTTATATCACCAGTTTGGTGAGTTTTTCAACTCAGTCTAGACCAAGTGCTGTAATTGTAGGTTTTAAATGGATTAGTCTATTATCAAGAAAGTCTGGAGATGGTAAACCATGTAAATTAAGCTTCAAAAAATGTTTTCAGAAATGCCTCTGTCATGCAATCACAGGCATTAAGGCAAATCTGTAAGAGTATAATCACATAAAAATGTTTTGGAACATATATAACTTGCAAATGCATTAGAACTGCATGGAGGTTACCTCAAATTATTGTGTAAATAGAATATCTGGCTGTAAATCACAGCAAAATAAATTTTAGTTCACTCTAGGTGGTTTTAATTTGGCATGCACAAATCTTCACCTGTTGTAAGGTACATATAAAGTCAGAAGCAATATTTTATATATTATCACTTTTTCAAGATACCTTAGGAATAAATTAGCAAATTGCAATCTAAACTGGCTCCAAATACACAAAAAATTATTATATAAGCATATTTCTTTAGTAAAATGTAAGGGTTAGAAAACGTCATCTGAATGATATCTAAAAATAATCTGGAAGTATGATAGTTCCTCTGATGAAATACAGCCTGGAGAGTTCTAACCAAACTGATAATCAGGAAGATGCAGCTTTGAGGAGAGAAAAAGGGAGGACCTGTCTGTGTGGTCTGATGTGAGCTGACTGCAAGAGCTCCATTATCCTAAAATGGATACCAGGTATCCAAGCAGTGAAGAATGTATAAACATTAAGCGTGAGTAAAGTGCTGCAGACAGAAAATCCTTTGGGAAACAAGAAGAAACAAAAGAAACTTAAACACTCATACTGATTGCATTGTATCACAGAATGACAGAGACCAATAGCTTCAGCACAATCTGAGGAATATCTATTATACTATCTCCAATGATACCCTCATCCTGTGTTCAGAAGTGACTGAAATTATAATGAAATCAGTCCTCCTAGAAATAAAATTCAGCTCAGTAATTGCTGCAGTAAGCCTATTCCCTCTGGCTGTACTACTGTGTAATTTTTATTATTTTTGAATTTTGAGTGGATAACCTAGTCATCACGTTGGTGAGCAAAAAGATTTAAAAGAAGATAAAACGAATTGTTGAATTTAGGCTTCACATACTTTCCGGCAGAAATTATCTGAATTTAATACTTTAATGGTTCATTTGACATTCCTTATAAATGGGTAGGAGACAGAAGGAAGTAGAAAGGAAGGAACCTTCAGAACTGCATCTGTTTTCTGCTTTAATATCAACCCTCTTTGTCTTTGATGCATATTCTGACTCCACTGCTTCTGCTGAAGGCCAGATCAGATGCTCCTATGACAGCACTAAACTGAGTGAGTCAAAGGAGAGGAGGGAAAGAAAAGAAGACCTCTTCAAAAAAAAAACCCCAAAACTGAATGTCTACACCAATTACAAAAAATAGTAAGCCAGCCCTACTCTTAAGAAAAAAAAAGATATTTACTCATATTATAGATTTAAGAGATTCAGAATGTGTTTTTTGCCTTGGTAAACTTAGTAACCTCCAGTGGCCTGTGTTGAAAACAAAGATCTTGCAACTTGACTATGGCAGCTGGTGTGGGGTCAGTAGCTCTGACCAAGGAAGCTATGACCAGTCCGGAGAGATGGTCCCAAAAGAGATCATCTTCCCGGGGCCCGGTGTCTTCCCTCAGCTGCTGGCTGGAGGGCCTGTGCAAAGCTGTCAGCTCTTTAGTGACTGTCAGCTCATGATTCCAGCTCAGCTCTGCAGGGCAGCCTCCAGGCCAGACCAGGGAGAGAGAGACGAGAGGCCCGTGTAGCTGTTCCGCACGAGGCAGCTTTATTAGTCCGGTGAAGGGGAGGCCAGGGACGAGCTCGCTCTGCCCTCACAGGGGCAGGGGGCCAGCTTTATAGGGATACAGGGGGTGGGTGTCAGAGGGTGAGGGCCAATGGGTTACAAAGGATCTGCTTAGGGTCTCCCAGAGGATTCTGGGTTTGTCTTCTTCTCGCCGTAACTGAAGAGTAGCTCCCTTTCCAGGGGAGTTCTGCTGGGAGGTTTAGGCACTCTCCTTATCCCAGCAGACGTTCCTCCAGGGCAGGGGCTGGGTATACCCCACACTTGACCTCTTCTATTCTTGACTACCTGCATTTGTCTGGTGAGTTAACAGCTCTCTAGAAATCAATTGTTTCATTAAAAAGCTTTTATGTGATAGCAAGGATGAAAACAAGAAAATGCAACTGTATCTATTGCATAGATTAATCACTTTTTTTGAATAGAGCTGAGTCTAGGGAAATAAAACATTTGGCAAGACTAATTTCTCACCAACCAAAAAGGAACAATTCTGGGAAAGGAAGCAAGATTTTTTATCAAGATACCCTTGCAAGAGAATCTTTCCATTTTGCTTATTGTGATTTCTCTGTTTTCTAAATAATCCGCTCATCCCTTCATTGTGTACAAAGCCTGCAAATTTTTCACTTGTAGATCTCCCCTTTTTGCCAACAAACATGAAAATATTTCATGTCATTTTAAGCCAAAAGAACCAAATACCGTTGAAAGAAATTACTTCAGTCATTTGAGAACTCTATGAAGATACTGTGAAACACAAGTTCAGGTCAACAGGAAATTCAAGAAATTTCATGTTTCTTTCTCCATCAGAAAAGGAAGACAATGAACCAAATAAAATAAATTCAGAAGTTCTAAAGCAGTATGGATCTTAATGTTTCATAAAACACAGGGAATAAAACACAGGATGTTAAGATTATAAATGCAAAATTAATTTCTATTTGTTGAACTGTTAGGACTTTTTTTTAACTACATTAGTTATTCCCTTATGCTCTCTGTACAGCTTTGACCAGCTGGCACGTAGTTTTGATGAATTTATTTGCTTCAATTTGCTTAGGGCATATTTCTACGTTACTTATGGATGTATAGGGATTATATTAGGGAAGTGATCCATTAATTGACCAGCAGAAGTGAAGACTACTCTTTCTGCACCTGAAAGGCCATTCTATTTATATGATCTTTGCAATTGCACTTTTTGATCACTATGTGTGCAAACATATTTTCACTTGGTAGCTTGTATACAAGTTCCCGATCCTCCTTTGAGGAGGGAAGGGATGAATTCATAGCAGTTTATGACCTGAACTACAATGAGGAGGATTTTTCTTTTCCTCTCTGTTCAATTTAATATTTCTAACTTGGCAAAAGAAATATTACATGAATGAGTTTCAAGACTCCCTACCAATATGATGGTGCTATCTAGTCAGGTTACAGCACTGCAGCTTGAAGGAATGAAAACCAGACTACACTTTATTATCTAATGACAGCTGCTGTAAAACTTTATTTCATCTCTTTTTTCTTTGCTTAAAGTGTAACAGACTCTGCTGTAGCCAACCACCTCTCTAATACTTACTCTTTTTACCTAACCTCATCTTTTTGCTAGATTAAGTATTTTGCTTCCCTTCTTGCTAAAAGTTCTGATTGACATTTCCTGTGTACTTTCAGTACCTTTTTTTTTTCCCTTTACAACATTTCTAATTTGCTTTCTCTATTCCCATTTACTCTGTCAGAGGTTTTGTTCTTCTCTGGCTTGGTTGAATAAAAATGAAAAAAAAGAAAAAGAACCTGTCTTCCTGTATTAGATATTAGAGCTTTCCCAAATGCATTTGGCTTCTCTCTTATGGATCCTTACTTAGCACTTTTCTGATTTAGCCAAAATTAAGTCTCACCATTTCTTTGCATTTTACAGTAGATCTGACTAAATAGTGTAATGGAAAATTATAATCATCTTGCTGGGTAAAGTTAAAACAGTTATTCTGTGATTTGTGATTTTTATTGTGTCTATTCTAGCATTAAAACTGGAAAAATTTGAAGTATATGAAAAAGCTTAAATATTTTTGTTATACTACATTTGTACATGCTACCTTTTTTTTGGTGATTTTGCTTTCTATTATCCTAGACTAAAAGAATCACAGACATTAGTGGTCAAAGTCACAGAGTAGGTCATCTGATCTATTTTTATTGCAGCACTGTTTTTTTTGACTATACTTTATCGGAATACTTTGTCCAGTCACATTTCCATGATCCCTTTCCAGTTCTTCTAAAGACTCAGATATTTCTAATGGTATTCATCCAGCATTATGCTGTACACAGTTTCATCCAAGTATTTCTTCCTAATATGCCCTCAGATTTTGCTATAAATGTTTTTTGTTCCTCAAGAAAATTCTCGACCACTGGAATGCATAGGCAACTTGCACTGAAGTCAATGGGCTATTTGTGTTAGAGAATGAATCTGGCTCATAATATTTACAGTAAAGGTAATTATTTTGTCCTCTTTATCATTCTTGAATTAATAGAGATCATATGGGAAATTTCCGACGATATCAGATATGCATCGTGGTGTCTGTAATTCAATAATTATAATAATTGTAGCAATTGTTCCCAAGAGAATATCCATAGCTTTGGAAAATACCCAAAATTCAATGTAAAATGGATGGAGGGAGGAGAGCACTACAGAAAGACATGTAAAAGAATCTGTGTTATCTTAGAGCTAATAAATTACTCCCATCATTGAATCTATGGCTTTCCAGCTCCTGGAAACTGCTTCTAGCCACTTGGCATACAGCATCTCAAATGCATTCTTTGAGGAAAAGAGTTATTCTTCCATTTTAAAGTATAACCCATTAAAAAAAAAGCCAACAATTAAAAACAAAGCAAAACAAAAACAAACAAAGAAACAAACAAAGAAACAAACAAAAAACCCCATAAAACCCCAAAACTGAAAAAACTGATCACCTTATGAAACTGCTTATTCTGAGGAGATGGGAGCACCAGGCTCAAAACTGTAGCTCTTATATCCAAGAAGAAAGCGCTAAGCAATGCTTACAAGCTTTCCTCCTTTGGACGCGCTCCAGGGTGTATACAGTATTGAATTATTGTGGACCAACAGGAAAGCAAAACCAAAGGAGAGTTACCTTTTGGTGAACTACAGAAATTATTTCTGATGTATTTTCTACATAGAAACAATATGTTTTTTATGAAGAATGATGCTTTCAAATAATCCTTTGACTCCAATTACTGATACTAAGGAGAGAACAACCACTGCTAATTGTGATTTAAAAAATAAAAGGTTGGCAGTACTCACATGAAATGTTTTTCATCCAAGGACTTAAAAGGATTTGACAAAATTAAATTAGTCCTCTCAATACTCATGAGGATCAGATAGTCTGTTCTCTCAGAATGGAAAAGAGATATTTGGGAAGGCTAATACTTCAGCAAAGTTCATAAAACAGACTCAGACTTTAAGCTGAGAGAGGAATCCATTGGTTCTCATAATATTCTATTTCTCTGTCCACTATGTGCCCTCCCATATTTCCGTTATTTACATGCAATATTAACTCAAAAACCTCCATACTATTCTAAACATTCATGAATATTTCTGTCTTTTTGTATGCATTCTCTAATTGTTCTCTTTTTGTCTTTGATATCCAGCATATTTTGTTACTTTCCTATAAGTAAGATTTGCAATTATATAAATCTTCTTTTTCTACTGTAAATAGTTTTCCAATCATGAGAGCAATGTGTCTAATTTTAATTTATTTCTTTCTAAATTGTTCAATTATAGACAATTGTGTGTAATAACTTTTCTGTCTTTTTTTGTTTTTTTAATATCTCTTTCACCTTTAAGGTTGAACTCTGCTCCTGAGAAATCCATGAGAGCTCTTTGCATTGTGCCTGGAGGTTCAACTCTGATGGATAAATGTTTTTATATGTTTATGATACACCCAGAACTATTGTACCGAAGTTTCCATGTCTCTTTATACCTTTCATTTTTGTAGCACAGTTGTAACAATGTGGCAACAATGTATCTCCTGTATTAGTTTTTTGCTTCTAAGTGAATGATAAACTTGGGAAAAGTCTTTTTCACGTCTATTGTGGTTTGACGCAGCTAAGTGTCAAGCACACGAAATCTGTTATTTTCATAAGGGGAAAATAAGAAAATATTGAGGAAAACTAGAGAGCTGTGAGTCAAAACTGGTTCAAACTTAAACAATTGCTGTACAAAGAAAAAGTTTATTACTAATAGAATTAAAAGTAAAAAGAAATAGCAAGAAATTAAAGCAAACCTCCCCTCTCTTCCAGCAGTTCCCTCCTTTTACCCAACTCGTACAAAGGATAACAGAACATGGGATTTTAGTCAGTGTTGCAGTTCTTGAAAAGTCTCTGTTTTATGCTTAAGGAAAAAAGGGTTTTCTTCTGCTTCACGTGGTTCCTAAACTGCCACCAACAGCAGACCCGCCCAGAAAGAAACAACCTGCTGTGGTGTAAAATATCTCTTCCATGAAAAATCTCATAGTTCCTTCACACTGCCAAACAAGGGCCACCACATTGGGGTATTAATCTTTTTTAAGGATGAGTTATTTTGGCCTGAGCACAAAGGCTTTCTTCGCCACAAGTCTCTAAAAGCCTCTCACTACTTCTGTGTAGCCTGGCATAGGCACTCTTCACAATCTTCATGGGCCACATGTGAATTCTCCATCCCCCCATGTACTTCAAATGGATTAAAGAGAGAAACAATTTGTGGTATTACAGTTTCTTACCACGGCATGCAAGAAGATTTTTTAAACTACGTACGAGAATCGCGGCACCACCCTCTTTTCTCCCGTCGTCATGCTCAGCTCCATCTCACGTGACTCACTTTCTCTCTGACTCTGAAGCCACCATGTTGAAAAGTGTCCTTGTTCAGGCTTTATGGTGGAGCTGCTGGCTGCATGGTGTCTTCTTCAGTTCAGCACGAAGTGTGCTGGCTGCAGACAGGAGGCTCTGCCGGCTCCCGTTGACTCCGCTGGCTCTGCGTGGAGAGGAGAGTGACCTGCTGGTCCCAAGAAGCCGCACCGGATGGGTTTAGCTGTGTGGCAGTCCATGGCTGGTTTTAGCTGCCTGCGGCTCTGGGATAGCTCCCTGTCCCGCAGCGACCCAGGGTCCGTGCTACGGCGTTGGGAAGAGGGAAGGAGGCAGGGGCCCTGGCCTGGCGGGGCCTGGAGGCTCTGGGGCTCCCTCAACTTCTGGCAGGTGAGCTGGAACGAAAGGAAATTCCCGCCTCTCCCCGCAGTTTGAATATGTAAATTGCGAGAAGTGTCATTAGTCCAAAAGACTGTCCATCAACTCAGGTTCAACCCACTACATTCCATCCCTTGTTTCTCGAAATTTACATATCCAAGAGTTACTTAAAATAGAAAAACCAGAACTAAAGGGAAGCAAATTACATAAACCTCCACCCCTAGAATTTTAATGCAACTACAAAGCAAATTTCTACTATCATTCTTCTTAATTTTATATCTTTATACTTGCTTTGCCATTTCAAAGCTCTCATAATTCCCTTTGGGTTCAATTTCCCCATGACCACAGAGGAAATACCACAGTTCACTTTGTGGGATGTACCTTCTCTTTCTCTCTGGAGGATGTCTGCGTTTGGTGGCAGAATCTCTGATCTGTACTGCTGAGATTTGGAGAAGGCCATCTTTAATCTTCTTCTTGAGTTCCTGGTGATTCTTCTCTATCTTATCTTCCACTTTCTGCAGACATGTTTCCACAGCTGCTATTCTTGCATGTGTTGAGCCATGCACGACATCTGCATATGCTCGGAGCTTCGTCGCCATATCCCACACAGTCTCATTCCCACCGTCATCTGGTCTCATTATTGCTAAAGCAGAAGCATATTCTTGTGGCCCAAGTCATATGAGTTTTCGCCACATGAATGGATTAACTCTGGCCCAGTCTGGGCTCCTCAATCCTGCGTCATTCATATAGACAATCTCTATCACCGCTAGTTCTCTCAAGTGTTGCATCCTTTGTCCTATGGTTTTCCACTGGGTTTGCTGCATATAGAAATCATCTGCACACAGATATCTTTCATTCACGCCTGTCAAAACCCGTCTCCAGAGACTGACAGAGTCAGCCCTCCTTATCATCGCTCGGTCGATCACTGGATCATGTGACAGGGATCCCAAATGCCTCGCTTCAGCACCCTCCAGCGTTATATCATCACCTGCAGCATCCCAAATATGGACCATTCAACTTATTATGGATTCATCAGACCATCAGGTGTAGTCCTTTCTTAGGCTGTGAAGGTCCTTTATGGACCTGGACTCAGTAATGGTTTCTGTGCCTGAGTCAGTTGGTGGCTTTGAGGTTCCTTCCCCTGCATTATCCTCATCTTTCACTGGGCAATCAGTTTTGGTGGTGTGCTTTTTCCTCGTGACAGGAGCCACTGTCAGTGGCTTAGACTATCCACCTGCTTTGGAGTTGCTGTCTGGTTTGGCCTGAGTGTCTGGGGTGTCTGCTGATTTATCTTCCTGTCCCTCTACCTTTACCTGCTGCAGTGTGCAATAGGCATATGCCAGGGCGCAACATATTGCAAGGAGCTTGTTCTCATTAGAATTGTCATTTTATTTCTCTTTCAGATATTTCCCCACCTCAGCTGGGTTCTGAATTTGTTCAGGGGGGAAATTCCAAGCTATTGGGTCAGAGAATTCCTTCAGAGTTTGGTCCATATCCTCTCATTCCCCACACCTTTCAGGATTTTCCACATCTGGGTCAGGTGTCTCATCAGTCACCCTGGAAATCTGAGCTCTTATTCTAGACAAGCTGCAAACCACATAGAGGAAGTTTACCAGATTAAATACCAGGAAGGTGGTCTCTTTCACATCCAGGGGAAACTGAACATTCTCAAAAGATTATGTATCAAATTTAAAGGGGAAGGAGGTGAAAGGCTGGGAAACCCCATCTCCTCCTCTTCTAACAATCTGGGTGCAATTACTAATAAACTCCCAAAACCGGCTACTGAAGCTAGGACTGGGATTAGGACGGAGAAACCACTTATCATACACACTTTGAACAGTTGCCTGTACCTCTGTTAACTTCTTATAAACCATTATCACCGAGCAAAGCAAAATAGAAATCCAGATTTGTGCCCCTGCTCAGCAAAAGTTTCGTATCAGGGACATGATCGGAGAAATCTGTGGATAGGCAAACAGGCCTAGGGACCAGAAAGGTAGTAATACATCAAGCCAGAGAGATATTATGAACTCAACCAATATGGTGACTACTTTACCCCAACACAAAGTAATTAAATTCAAACCAAAATGTAATTAGTACAGGTTTTTCACTTTCCTTTGAGGCATACGTTGGGCGCCACTAATTATTTGTGCTGGTTTGGACAAATTTGGAGGAAAAATATCGTCTGATAGAAGGCAGGTCACAACCAGCCTTTTCCCACCAGGTTCGGGAAAAGGAAATTTTCCTCAGAGGAAACTGAAAGAGATTAAAAAACGTATTTATTTAACAAACACACAGGAAAAGGATAATAATGTTAAATAATAAAACCTCTCACTGTGGAGAGAAACCTGGGAAGATTTCAGAGTCCTTCTGTAGGTGTAGTCTCTCTCCTCCTCCTCAGAGCTGGGTCATGGGCCCATCTCCGGGACCTGGCTGGAAAATTCTCCCAATGTGTTCTGATGTTGAAACAGTCCAGAAGAGAAGAAGCAAAAAAACCCAAAGTCTCAGGAAAACAAAGTTCAACTCTCCATCTCGCTCCGGAGAAAAGGAGCTGAAAGCTGGCTGAAAAGCAAGAAAGGTGCTTCCTCTGCTCTTGCTGCTGCAGAAGCAGAGGAGTGTGTATTTGTGTCCTTGAACAACTGCTTTGAAAAGTTCACTCGGTTTTTTTTACTCTCCCCCCTCTCAGGCTCGGGCACAGAAAGGCACAAAGTTAATTTCTGGGCATAGAGCAGCAATAGGGGATACACATCATAAAGTCACCCCAAGAAAACATCTCCTTTTCTTTCATATTTAATAAATTTGGAAAGAATCCATTTGGATCCAGCATTTTGTCAGCATTTCAGTTAGTCTTTTTTTCTAGACATACTATGATCATAAAACTATTGCACAAATCTCTGTTCCTCTCCCAGATTGTTTCCTAGATTTGATTTTCATGTGAAGGAATAAATTCATGGTCATGGTGATGTCAAATGCATCTGCCACTTGTTTACCTTTTTTATGAGTCCATAACTTCATTTTTTTCCTGCTAGTCAAGAAAACATTTCATTATGTTTTAGATGCTCCTGGATAGCTTATCTTAATTTAGAAGGTTTTAAAAGGATATGTCAACAAACAACCCCAAATTTATATCCTGTAGCTTTTGTGTTCTGTGTGCTATATATTTTCTCAAGGGATGAAAACTTGTCAGAATCTCTGATTTTACCAAAAGATTTACTGCCAAATAGCAGTGCAATTTTGCAAGATAGGTCGACCAAGAGGTCCAAATTAGTATCATGAACATACTCCATAACATCCATGTGTTACTGTCACCGAGACAAAAATGCCAGTGGAAAAAATGTAGTTCTGGTGTAAATGTAGTTCTGGGTAAATTTGCAGCTTTTTGTACTCAAGTTTAATTTTCTAGTGTGTCTTTTAAAAGAGAGTTTAATAATATATTGTTTTAAATAATAAAATTTGTATAGTAAATAGTAAAGGCTGTGTAGGCTAGATCTCACTCTCAGTGACATTATTCAGGAAAGGTGATCATGCAGGCAGCTCTTTAATTTGGGGTGAGATATATCATAGCTAGCCGAAGACATCTAAAATAAGAGATCCAGCTAAATTCTGTCATGGACACTTGCAGGTGACAGCTCATCATGAAGGAAATTAATGGAAGGAATAATGAGTTGTGAGAGTATTTCTCTGTCTCAGGTAATAAAAACTACCTACATCACTATTTCAAACAAAGTTTCTTATATTCATTGACTCTTATCTTTAATATATATCTCTTATCTTGATTATTCTTGATGGAATTTACTCTTTTCTTACTATAAGAAATTAACTAAAGAAAAGTCCATTTCATAGATGCATATTTTTCAACTTTTCTTACAACTGCTTAACAGAAATAATGGGGTATAACCAGACAATTTTTGGAAGGATTAAGGATAATCTTGCTATTTTATGTCAAATCTCTTGATAATTTCTTGGTCCTTTCTCAGGTGTTTACGAAAGATAGAGATAAGTATCTCAAGCACAAAAATGTAGTCCAATCAAAAGGAGTTTCAAAGGTATAACATAAGCATTATTCACACTGAGATTATTCTTTGCATGGGTATTACAGTAATGATAGTGTTCACAATACTTTTATGTGTTTTCCCATTGTTTTTAATTTTTTCAGTGATATATACTAAATAATCAGAAGAGCCTCTAAAAGCAGTTCTATTATTGCTGCTTTTTTGGTTTCTGGGTTTTTTTATTTTTAAGATTATGGAATAGGTTAATAGAGGAAATTTTCAATTTCAGGTGGTTAATGAGGAAATAAATGCACAAGTCCATCTGTTATGAAATCCCCTCCATGTCTTGTACAACACATAAAGCACATTCCAAAATTTTTAATACTTTCTTCTTTTTCCTCTGGAAAGGAGAAGATGGTTTTGGATAATCCTAAATTAAGTCAAACTTCCAAGATGAAAGTGATCAACAACTATGCTGAGTAACACGTCAGGCTGCTGGTCAACAAAACCATTTGATTCAGAGCATGGAAAGGAAGGACTTTAATATCCCCATCACTGTGTCCTTAAAAACAGGTTAAAAAGGGAATGACCTCTGGCCAAAATTTGTTTCCCCTTTCTCTTTTTAGTTGTCTTCTCTCTCTCAAAGTTATTGAGTATGAGGAGATGTTCAACAACAATACAAAACCCTTGTGCTTAAGCAGAGAGGTATCAAGCTGGAAATACAGAGATCTGTAAGAGTGCTCCAGAAAGAGGTGGCACTAAATAGTCTGATTTGGCCTAAGAACACGATTCCAGAAGCATGGGGCTGTTTACAACAAACACTCAGACACAACTCTCCCATGCCAACCTCTTAGGATTTCTCAGCCTTACACTGTGAAACTCCATACTGAAAGCAGATGAATTAACTTCTGCAAGGAGCTGATTACCACAGAGAACGTGATACACACAGTCATCTGTTGTCCTTGTTTTTAGTCAAATGATCTTTCTGAAGGCAGACACTGTATTGCATAGCTCTGTATTTCGTTTCTTGTCTTTATTGCCTAACTTACTACACAGCTTTTTCAGTGGTGTGCCAGTTGAGAGTGGTGCATCTTCGTTCCAGATACAGGAGCAACCAGGACAGCTCGAGAGTGCTCATAGATGTACCTTAAGCAGACCCTGGGACCTGACTAACCAGGACAGATGGGAGGTGATCGTTCATAGATTCTTGTTTCCAGCATAGAGTACTTTTTTCTTTTTGAAAAAATGTAGATGAATTTGCATTTTTCCCCTTTTTTTAGGCATTGGAACACTGTCGTGCTCATTATAAGGAAACAAAGTAGCACACACTTCATTCAAAACTAAAAATTTCTATAGGCAATAGAATTTCTATGCGCGTGGTTTTACTGCGTTCAGTGGAGAAGACTAAATCCTTCTAAATCTCTGGCTCTCTTAGCCTAAAAAAGACATGATGGTAGCATGAGATTTTGCTTGGAGAAGCTGTGTGCAAAATGCATGGCAAATTGGAATTTGCTGGAACCCTCAGTTACAGAAATACTTTTTTGCCACCCAGTCAAACGAAATGACTATTTCTTTTGTGTTTTTCTGTGTAGTCAGAAAACTAACTGTATTCTATGGTACGTGACTCCTGTGTTAAAAGTTTAATCTAAATTTTCCTTTTTTTTTTTTCCTGGGATCTTAGTTAGCATGAACAATTAAAATTAGGTTCTTAATCTGCATATGAGCAACATCATGCAGCTTTTGAGAGATGCACATTGTTGTGGTATGTTCTTTTATATAAAACCCAGGCGAAAAGAAAAGAAGGAAACAAAAATAAAAAAGAAAAGAGAAATTTCTTTAGCTATTCACTATTATTCTCTTCACAAAAATATGAACCAAACCAAACCAAACAAACCCAAAGAACAAACAAACAAAATAAACCACAAAGAAACAAACGAAAAAAGAAAACAAAAAAGAACCCAAAGAAACAAAACAAAAAAAACCCCAAAATCCTTACTGATGGTGTTTTGGGGCAGAATATGACAGAAAAATAATGCTATTGTTGCATCACCTTGCTTCCACTATTTAGGCTCAAATGTCTCTAGGGTAGGTACTGGTGCTATTTTAGTTACTGTGAGTAATAGGATTAAAACACTAGTTGGAACTCTTCTGATGTGTCAGACTATCCAATAAATGCAGTGTGTGTGCTGTAGGGTCCCTTAAGGCAGTTAACATAGCCATGTAGCTAAGCAGCTACTGCACTGCTTCTCCCTTGCAGATGAGGTATTCAGATGCTTAGTCAGAATAATTTAGCAGCTCCTCTGAGAAACCAGAGCTGTTCAAAGAAATGCTATCAGGAGTGAGGATCTCATCTGATGTTTTTCCACCTCTTCATAGATTTTTTTTTTCTTCAAGCTAGCTCATATTCTACCTGAAGTGCTGAAGTTCCTTGCTGCAAATTCAATTTGCCTTCAAATATTTGGCACTGTTTCAAGGAAACTGATCAAATGATCAAGTTCACCTTGATCCCTTAATTTTGAAATTGCTTGGCTTGCTCTTTTTCCCACAGTGTTGGGTCAAGATTTTCTTCCCAGGGTGAGTTTCAGTTCATATTCTCTATTTTCACTAGCTGAGTTGCCGATTTCTAGAATGTCTGTCAATTCAGATTTTTTTAACATGTCAGGCTGCTTGCCCTTGAATGTTTGCCAGTATAAGAAAAAGGGAAAACATCCAACCAACTGAAGGAAGAAGAGAGTTCCAAGTGTGCAATGAGAAGATGAGTTCAAAAGGATACATCTTTTTTTTTTTTTTTTCCAGTTTCTGGGCTTAAACTTAATCTGAAGCTACAGCTGTGAGAAACGGCACCTTCAGGAGAAGCCCTTCTGTCACCAACATCTTACCTAGCAGGAATCTAAGGAAAGCAGAATGGCCTGATGGTTTTCTTTTCCTTTGTGTCACTATGTGAAAGAGCATATGGGGCTTGGAATGCTAATTATGGGTATAGAACTGTATAAAGAAATTGTGCCCTCAGCACTGAACTCCCCTGTGTGGATTAACTCGACCAACCATCGGCACTGAAGGGAAAGCACTGCACTTTGAGTGTCCTCGGTTTGAACTAAAGAGCCAAGACCTGTCAGTAGACAACTCACATCTAATGCAGATCAAGCATAAAAGAAGATTAAAACTGCTATTGCCAAAGGATATATGCTTATATTAATACAGCCAGGGATCTGCATGGATATAGTCATTTCTCCACAACAAATTATTTCTCTTGTTTATCTGTTTCTCACTGCCATGATATGTTGCTCAAGGTGAGGTATTGTTTCTTCATAGCAAAGGCAAATTCCACTTGCCAGACTTTTAATTCAGATCATCCTTGATTAGTAATTTTGTAACTCATATTATCATACTGTAAATCATCATCTCACTAAGACAATATTTGTGTGTAAAATTATTTTCTTCCCATCACAGATGATCTGTCTCCTTAGTGTGTATGGCTCTAAATTCCTTTGTAGAGGACATATGCTTTCTCCCCTGACTATAGAATAATGCATTCTTAAAAAGGAGTCTAATGAAAGTAACATGGTTTCACCAGACTAAATTTAGATAAATATGAATATTGTGCAATAACTTTTCTTATCTCCAAGCAATAATGATTCTTTTTTCCTTATGCCGAAGATTTTAACAAACTTTTTTCTTTTCACACAAAGGGAAAGAAGGTCAAATATACTTGCAGGAATCTTTACCAGTAAGGGAACAGGGGAAATACAGTGTCTGTCAGAAAGTATGGACAGTACTGGAGTAGGACAAAAGGAATTTTTGCTCACCCTTTTCTAGATTCTTCAGCAAGGATGAAGTATTCAGTTTGAATAATTCACTTTAATTCAACTAACTTGAAACAATTAGCTTTATTTTCTGATAAAATTGAATCATCTCTAAATGTATTTACTGCAAGATTCTACACTATTTGTTGGATGACACATAAGAGTACAAGTTTTTTTTTACAAATAAGCTGATGTGGGTTGATAGGTTTTATTTTGTGTTGTCTTTTGATTCACTAGAATGGGAATTTGTTTCTCATTCTTCGTAAGTTTTACAAGAAATGCACATGACCACACATAGCTTACAAAGGCAATCATTTAATCTAGTCTAAAAACATCATACATAAAAAAGTGACTTCATATTTGAAAACAGAGCCTTCCTTCCTTCCTTCCTTCCTTCCTTCCTTCCTTCCTTCCTTCCGAATTCCTTCCTTCCTTCCTTCCTTTCATGGGGGCACTGCCTTTTCAATAAAATTGTGTTTTGAAAGCTGGGATAACACGACATGCTAAACTAGAATTAAAACTCATCCCATGCAATTTTTCTCATAATCCTTTAAAAATAACCTTATATTGCATTTTATTTTCACTTATGTGTTACTAAGGATATTTTTGCAGATGAGCTGTGCTGCGAGATGAGGTATTTCCAAAAGCACTTTGCTGACAGATAATTGACCATTTGACCATTGGTCCATATAGCTGTGCAGCTGTGAGTGTAACATTCAACTTCCTTTTTTTATATATGTATTCTTCTGCTTGCAATTTCATAGCATTCTGGAATGTCCTTTCCCTGCAGAATTTTCAAGAAAGAGCAGAGTAACAGAGGTTATCTGTGAATGTAATGAAAAGTCTCATAGGAATCACTCTGCTCATACAATGTCAGTGGTGGTGTGAGCTTTGCTGTGATTTTATTCCAAGCTTGCAGAGCTCTGATTCCTAGTGTATGATTCCTTTTTATATTCTCTAGTTCAAGTCATGTCATTTGTTTCCACTAAGACTCTCTTACTTTACTCTCTCAGTACATCTAAAATCAACTATCACATTTTAATTCTAAATTGGACTGCAAAAACTTAAAATGTTATTCTACAGGTGTTTAGACATTATTTATTAAAATAGTCTTCATTTTTAAAAAGTATTCAAAAAAAAAAAGAAAATAGTATTGTTTCTGTTGAGAGTTCCTATCTAATTTTGTAATTAATAATTTATTATAATAAGAAATCAGCAGTAAACTACAACAGCATATAAATATTAATTGCATTTTGATTTACTTTTTATGAGTTTATGATCCCATTATAGTTCAGTTACAGCAGTCCCAAGTAATTCATCATATATCTTCCATATCATGATGTCACAAGCATGTGTAATGGGACTTATCAGACTTTCATATGGTCTGGTTTTGACATAGATTATTGTATTTATTTTTCTCATACCACTTCTAAAATATTTTTCAGAACATGAGGTATTCCTGATTTGAAAAACATTTGTAGATCAAAATATCCAATATTATCTAAAAAGATAAAAATATATGTGCTGATTAAACTTTTGTACAAACTGTCAGGGAAGTTTCTGGGAAATATCTGCACATTTCATGCCTTTAAATTCAGATCTTCAGAACAATAAACCTTGTGAATCTGAAGTTACACTTACCTTAAGCACAAGCATGATAAAGCATTAAGCTGGTGAAATATTACAGCTTGCACTATATTTTTAATTAAAGAAAAAAAAATTAGTTTTGGATGTAATACCAGTTGACCAACTGGAAATTTATCTCATCTACAGAATTGAGCTTCATTTTTGTTCCAACTAGTAAATCAATTATCAAGAATGATAGGCTGCATGTGGGGGAAAGAGGGAAAAACCTCTTTTACACTTGTGGACACAATTTAAATATTACTTTAGTATTTGAGTAACTAACAGCAGAAACCACTGAATGTCTATAGCATTTGCAAAAATCCACTGCTCCACAACAAAAATTAATGAGAAGTGGGGCTCTTGTAGTGCTTTGTAACCCATGGCATATTTTCAGAATTAAACCATAGGGCAAGAATGATGTGGAAGTGATTCTACAAAGACAGAAAAGGGCAGATGGATGCGGCATTAATGAAAAAGAATAATGGTCCTCAGAAACCAGAATGACCATATTAATGTACCTAAAGCCCTGAGTGTGTTCAGCATGTACTATTTACTTCAGAGGCTTGCTCAATTTGAATTGTTAAGTAGTTTATGTAAAACTCATACGTACTCAAGTCTCATATTCCTCAAACATAATGGTTCCACTGCTTCTATTAATGACTAAAATTGCATAGACTCTTCAAGAACTTCACTCTGGTTCTCCAGGCAAATATTTCTGGAGTTTATGCTTTCCTTCCTCCTATATCTGTGCACATTGTCATTCAAGATGACTGAAGTTCAGTTTGCACAAAATCTATATAATGAAGGCTGTAAACGTTTCCACCTGTAACTGAGTAACTTACACATAGAGAAAAGTTATGTTGCTACTGTAATAACTGTATCCAACTACAAAGTCTTTTCCTAATGAATAGGGTGTAATTAAAGGAATATGTTGTTGCACTTTCATAGTAATTCAAGTAAACTCACTGCTTTTCTTTAGTATTCTCCAGCTTAGTGCTCTAAGGACTACAAGTTACCAAAAATAAAATTATTCTAATGAGTTTCATAGCTCCATATTGATTATAAGAATGAAATAGAAAAACACTTGACTGTAAATATGCCAAAGACTCCTGACACTATACTTATAACTCTTTGGTATTTTGATCTTTTTTATGACTTCCTTCACAAGTTTTCATTTGCGAACTCACAATGTCCTTACTCCTCAAGGTCTTCTTTAGAAAGTATAATTTTCTGTCTTTTCAGTGAGTGATAACAACATGTGTCATTGGCATTTATTATTACATGCTGAACTTCATGGTAGGAAGTCAGATATTCACTGTAACTTTCTCTGTTGGCCCAACTGAGCAAAGTTGTACTGCTGAAGCCAACTGAGCCAAAGTTGTACTGCAGTTGTAAGTTTACTACCATTTTATCTTCTCTTCTTTCCCACTTAAAAATATCTGTTTTTCAAAATATCTAGCTGGAAAAAAAATATTAATTGCCTATTTCTAGGTAACAAGACCAAAACCAAAACCAAACAAAACCTAAACAAACAAAAAAAAGAAGTAAAAAAATTTACAAATTCTACACTATAGTAAATAAAAAGGCCCTTTCCACATACAAAGCCGTGCCTTTAGGAATTTAATTTATCAGTGTAAAACCCCCATCAAAAATAAAATAGCAATATACCAGCATTTTAGGAAATTATTATGGAAAAGTAATTCTCTTTTAAGACAGCTCTTCCTTAGAAGCTTGCTGCACACAACACAAAATCCAGATTAAATGTAAGTACAATAAAACATGACTTCATGCCAGAGTTCATGAAGAAAGTTTATACAAAAGTTTCTTTATAAATACCCATCTTCCAGCGACATATTCTTATGGTAACATTCCAGCCAGTTCTTATTCTAGTGCTCTGTTTAATTCCATTATGGAGGAGTTTATTTGCTCGATAGACATAATAGTCAATTAATGCTAACACATGCTAAGTCCTGTAACATCTTCTACTCTGACACCCAACCAAAAGTACCTTTGATAGTGTCAATGTTTCACATTCTAAATTTAGACAAAATAATTATCTGGAGACTGATTGGGTTTTATGCATATCAGCAGCCATTCATACAGCGGGATCTGCTCTGGTCCATTGTGTTTGTAATCCATGGATTACACTCTGAGTACGGGCTGACAGGAGCAACAGTAACAGCTCCATTATGGCCTCTCATCCCAAATAACCATGAATTTCAAAACATTCACTGCTCTATTTCTGTGAGCTTCTATTTTCTGTTCCTTCTTCTAAATATTTATAAATAAAAATACAAATGAGATACAGAAATCACAAAATGGTCCCAAATGATAAAATTTTAGAAATATTGTTAAAGAAAAAAAGAAAAAAAATGTCAGGTGTGAATACCTTTGCTGATTACATTATTTAAGGTTCCAGTGCTGAAGCATCTTTTACTTCAACCTAGTCTGAGGCCAATAAAATCTTAATAAAAAGAAAATAAATGGAAGCTTGAGAGGGCTAAATGTTCTTTTTAACAGAAAAAAACCCCAGCAACAACAACAGAAACCAGAAAAGTGATAAGAGCTTCAACGAGGATTCAGGCTTATACAGATGGGAGTATTCATGACTGTGATATACATGTATTAGGTTAATTCATATAAAATGAGGAATCTCTGACTTCCCCTACTAATTTGTAACATACATTTTTCCCTGGTCCAAAATAGTAAGATATTGAAACACTTTACCCTGATGCTTAACACTCTCAAGATGATAATCTGCTGCTAACCATCCTACATATAAAGTCGTTATTGGAATACAGTTATTATTAATACTGATTTTTCTTTTTATCTTGGCACAAGATGATTTTGAAGCCTCTGATAATACTGAACAGCCTCGGTGAACAGCTTGAACAATGGTTTTGCCAGGGGCACTGTGTTCTGCAACAGTGATTGATGGCAAACTCCACATTTGTCAACTCCTGATCTAATATATTGATGCAAAACCAGCGTAGGACCCTCATAAGCCACAAAGCCTGATTCCATTTTCTGGTCCAATAGTAACCACATCAACCCCAAGAATGACCCAAGAGAAAGGACAACTAATTTTTCTCATTTATTCTGTTGAGTCAGCATGCAGTACAAAATATTTATTTCTATAATATTGCTAGTCTGTACAAGAACAACAATATACCAAGCAATTATTTCTATAGGTTCTATTTACAATTTATTTGTTTAAGAGATAGTTTGTCTCTGCTTTCTGCTTCAGTCAGGACTCTATCCCGCTTTCCCTTCAATTTCAGATCTTTAGAAGCCTTTTTTTTCCCCACTTCCATAAGTATATAATGAATCTAAAAACAAAGACCTGATAAATTTTGGTGTAGTATTCAATTCAGGATGAATGATAGCCCTTTAGTAATGTAGTTTCCAGAAGAAATCACTTTTTACTTTTTTTTTTTTTTTAATGTAAAGAAAGTTTACTTGATGAAAGGATTGCACAAATATATTCTAGCATGACTTCAAGAAAATTTCATCCATGGTTCTGGGAGTTATACTATTTTCAACAAAATATCTGTGTTGTGTCCAATCATCAAAGTCACATAGTACTATTGCTGTATTCTCATTAAAAGTTTGCCTAATTCAAGCTGTCAAAGTGATTACCTAAATTCCTTTGCATAGATTAATTTGCATGAGCATTGCTAATGCTTTTTTCCTGCAGATTTATTTTTTCTGTTGGGAATTTCATCCGAATATACATATTTGTACAAACAAAATTAGCACAATTGAATATATTTTAAGGACAATATGTCATCTTTAATAAAAAGACATAGTCCCTTTATTTACTCATTTGATGACCTGTTCCAATAATAAAAGAGCAAGTTCTGAGTTAATATATTCCATATGTGACATCTGTCTTTTCATTTATTTTGAATGGATCTGATATATTTACCTTAAGTCAGCTTTACTTTCTTCTAAAACATAAAAAAAATTGCTTTAGAGATCATAACTGTGTATATAATCAAGTATAATTTTGTAAACTAGGTACTGGAGGTTGATTGCAGTCACAATGCAACTATGTTGGAGGGCAAAGGAAAAATAATGAAGTATTAACCCAGAGGAATTTTTTTTCTCTAGGTATATATCTAAATTATTTTGTTATCATCCTGTCCCAAGTGAGCTTATGAATATGCTAAATATTTTTCCTACTGGAAATATATATATGGGCTCCGAATTTGTTATGGTTTCTCACTAAAATTCACAGATCAAGGATTTCAAAGTGTACATATAATATGTTGTTAATACAGAACTGAAAAGCCTTGCTATTTCAAGATATTGTTTTGCATCCTAAAACTTTTTGGATATAATAGACTGCCCATCTATGAATAAGCATGTGCTTAATTTTGTTCATTTAATCTTTAAATTCTCTGACAATACATGTGATAAGTGATGACACATTAAATACATTCCAAAAATTGTACATCTTCTTTGCTCTAAAGGAGAAGCAAGCTCACAAGTTGATCGGTAAATAGACTTAGGATAATCACACTACAACCAATAGACTTGGGCAGGACATATTTCTATGAGCTACTTCTAAATTCCAAATGTTTGACCATACCACTCATGAACTAACATTTCCTTCTAACTTTTACATTGTGTCATTGCTACAGTGTAGGGATGCCTTTAGTAGAGGAGCATTCCTTTGCTTGAAAATTTTGTGAACAATCATCATCTTTCCATGCTGAAGATCACTGAAAAAAATTTCCCTTGTAATAAACATGTTCATAAATATTGCAAGGGATCCATATGGATAGAGTAAACTACTAGTTCTCTTTGAGGTCTCAATTTTGCAATACACATTGATTCTATTGTTGCTAAGTGAAAGAAAACAAAACTTATATATAAAAAAATCTATATTCTTAGAAGGGTTATGGGTAATAAAGTTGGTAAAATACACATAAGCATGAAAAATCTTTATGAAAATGCATACATCTTTTTCATTTTATTACAATTTTGTGATCAATGACATCCAAATTCTGTTTATTGATCTGAAAACTTGAAATGCTTGATCAAAATACATATTTTATATAAAATGCCTTGATTGATGTTTGTATCCCTCTGTCTGCTAAAGACAAATAAACTTTGATGCTTTTCTGAATCTGTAAATGTAAGAATAAAGCTTTCAGAGTTAAGATCTAAGGCTTTGCATGCAGTAGCTTTACAATACACAAACACTTTAAGGGCTCTGGATTTCATTACCAATTAAAAATTGGAAAGATCCTAGGTTTAGCCCTGATTATGCTATAAAGCTTATCTGTATCTTTGTCTTTCATTCAGAGACTGATGAGTGTGCGTATATATAGAAAATGTTATATATATACATTACTAGATATATTTAAAAGAGAATCAGAATACATAATTATATGTTTATCAGTCTTAAGGAATGAAGGCCAAACTGAAAGACATCAGTCTCTGCTTTTGATTCATTCCATGCTCTGCTCTTTTAGTAACCACTGTCACTTGGAAATATTTCATGTAAGATTTGTACTGGAAAAAAAAAATTAAAAATAATTTCTTATAAACATGATAAAAATCATTAAAATCAAACCAAAGATAGGAAAGAATAAATAAATAAATAGTCCACTGCTCTGTTAACATGATTGAATAACAAAATATGTAACAAAAATGCTCCAAACTTGTTCTGTTTAATTAGCTGGCCTTAGGTATCTGTCCTGGTTTAGGCCAAGGACAGGTTTAATTTATGCAGTAGCCAGGAGAGGTATGGGCAGGACCTGATGTTATTCTATATTCTATATTCGAGAATATATAAAAATAATACAATGTACAGGGGGTGACTGAGGGGTGAGGAGGAATTGGTCCCTGATGGTCAGGCCAGTGATGAAGTAAGTGGTCGGGGTAATGTCCAGTTCCATACGGTGAGCATTTGTCTGTGAATCATTCACCTCTCTCATATGCTCTGTAATTAATAATGCTGCTGTTACTGTTCATTTTCTTATTTCATTTGCTGTTTCCAGTAAATTTTTCTTATATCAACCCTTATCTTTCCCTTTTGTGCTTCCAGTCCTCCTCTAGAAGAAGGGAGAGAGGGGAGTGAGTGAGAGACACATTGTTTGGAGTGTTTCAGTGGGAACACTAAATTAGAGAATACCATTCCTGAACTACAACAATCTCCAAGAAGTTGGGTTGGTTCAGTGGAATTAATCTTCAAACGAAACAGGGATACCACTACTCAGGTATATACAAATTGGTAAAATCTTTCGTAAGAGATTCAGTGTCATGGAACAGTTCACTGAAGGAAGTTTTGAGCTGTTGAAAAACAAGAAATACCTTTTTCTTAAGAGGGTCTTTACCTCTTGAAAACAAACAAATCAAGGTCTAAAAAATCAGATTTACAATTATTTTCTTGTATAATAATCCAAATGTCGTAATAGAAAAAAATCCAGAAAACATGCTGAAACCCCTAACCCTAACCCCAACCTCAACCTCTACCAACCCAACAGATTCTGTGATTCCACTGAAAGAAAAAAAAAAATTTCTTCCTGGCATATGTTTATGGAATGATCTATAGTTGTAATCATTAGTGCAGTGCAATAGGGGTACATCTGAGAAAGGAACAAAGCTGCTGTTGGGCATCAACTATTTCGTATTTTCTTCAGGAGTACTTTCCTGATGAGAAATAAAATACTGGTGCTGATTGAGGAGGTAGAGAGCTGTTACTTATTTACTATCCTATGACTTATAATTAGATGTTGGCCTCAATATGTGGAACAAATACTGAGCTGGGACTATTTCTTTGTTAAAGTCACATTGAAGCGCTGACCCTGGGCTCATCAGATGAAGGAGCTGAGAATAAAACACAGATGAGATTCAGTATAGGTACTGCTGCTATAGGAAGGACAACATGAATGAACAGGTAAAGGTTTTGCTTTGGAACGATAATGATAAGTATCTGAGGTAATTCTCGTTAATGTCACAGGGTTATTTTTGCTATTTAATAATTCAGATTATTCTGTGTCTTAACAATACCAAAAAACTGAAGGGCTGAAGGGGAAAGAACCTTTTCATATCTATTCTCTATCTGAAGAATTTGGGGCACGATTACACAATAACACTAGGACCCTGAGGGCTGATATATCAGTACATTGTTTTAAGGCTAAGAAATAAAACTGGTGGCAGAATACATTTGCCCTAAAGAATTTCCATTCTAAAGTCTCTTTCCTCCAAAGCAGTTCTATGTATGAACAGATATCAGACACCTATTGCAGCTTGTCAAAGTTTAACAGTCAAAAATAAAAGGAATAAAACACAAAGAAGCCTGAAGAAAGTGCTATTAAATTTCATTTGTTAAATATTCTTTAAAAATTCAGTTTCATTAAAATGTCTTCTTTATGCTGGACTTATATGGAAATATTGGATATATTAATTAAGTACACTTGTATTTGAAACAAAGTACAATGTTATAGACATTTTCACGTGAGTATTGTCAAATTCTTTTAGCAACCATAAAAAGTAAGAAGACTGTTTGACAAAATAAAGAGTAAAATTATTAAAAGTGCATACCTATACATTAGCTAAAAATGCTTTTATCTTAGTCAGAGCACCATGGTAGCTTCTATTAAATCTGAAGTGATCTGTTCCTTTTGTGTCAGGTGTGATAGATTTACACAGATAAAACTTTCCCCAGACATTTCTTCAGTGACTATGAGAGGTGATTTAAGAAGGAATCACTATGTTTTTATTGGAAAGTAATTCATTTACTATGCTATGGTCCCAGCAAGGGTTCTGATCCCCTGCAATGATGTACGATGGCTCTGTAATGTGGGCTACTAAGGGGAAAAAAGAAACCAGAAACCATCAAACACTTTCCAAAACTATGTATCAGATTTTAGCTAGGGGAAAAGATCATGTAGGGCTTAATCCAGCACATCAAAGTAGTGTAGATATAAGATGCTGGAAAAAGAAGACTGGCAGAAATCAGTGCCAAATAGAAGCTTCTGTTTTGATGTTTAAATTTAAGATGTGCTAAACATCTTGAAAACAATTATTGGTGATTAGTTCAAACTGCTGGTTCCTGAAAGATGCAGATGGTACAGCAGTAATGACAGTAATTACAGTTCAGATACTTTAAATCTACTTGCAGTCTATGCACTTTAAAACTTTTATGAATAAGCGAGATTGAAAGTGTGTGTGCAAAAATAAAACTCCTCTGTCCTGTACCCTGTTTAACAGAGAACTTACTTGAATATCCTTAAAAATTAGGCACTTTAAATAAAAACTAATGTGTCTGAGATATTGTCCTGGTTTCACCTGGGATAAAGCTGGCATGTGATGAGCAATCACATTGTGCATCCCTTGATTTTTAAATAATAATAATAATAATTATAATTATAGTAATAATAATATTGCTATTGTTAAGGTTAATTTTAATGTTATTGTTATTTTCTTCCTTTTCTGTCCCATTAAACTGCCTATCTCAACCTACAAATTTTACTTTTTTTTTTTCTCAATTCTCTCAACCATCCCACTGCAGAGGGGGCTGAGGGTGTGTGGGTGTGGGTGTGTGAGTGAGCAGCTGTGTGGTCTTTAGCTGCCTGACAAGTTAAACCACAACAGACATACATAGAACATGCGCATAGAAAGAGAATCCATCCCTCAGTACAGTGTTGGTTTTGGGTGGTGTTTGTAACACCTGTATATCCAACAATAATACAAGGGCCTGAACACTTTTTATTGTGATTTATAACAATGTAAAAATATTCTCCTCTGCTATTCTGGTTGCTGTTATTTGAAGTAAACAATCCAGACAACATCAACAATATGAATGTGAGCTGTGTAAGTCTTCTGCAAAACCTCACATTAAAGAGAAATTAATTACATCTCTATTTTGGCAAGATTTCATTCTCAAAGAGTTTTCACTCAAAACCTGAAAAAAAGGGCTAAGTATTTAGGTTGAAATATATTAGTGGTCAGTTTCGATCACAGAACAAGGCAATGCAATCTTAATAAAGACAGAAAGTCAAAGTCAGCATTAATTAGATATACATAGGTTTAAGATCACAGATGTAAAAACAGAATTGCTGATTCAGTGCCCATTTTAGTTAAAGAGATCAAAAGAATGATTTAGGAGGCTATATGTTTCCTTGTAGAGCAATATGACAATGAGGTATTAAGACAAGTAGGACAGGAAAAAATTTTATAAATTTCTACCTATTAATATACAGACATTTATTGAGGGAAGTACCACCAAAACCCAGAATCATGCCAGAAAGACAAAACTCTTTATTAAGAAACTCTCAAAGGAAACATAAGCAATTAACTGTAACAGTTTACATTAATGAATAGAAATGTGCTGCAACATATTTTATATATACATTCATCTGTTAAATATGTAAGCATGCAGAAAATTTCATTAAAAAATGAAATATCAGTATTTCAAAGGCATTTTCAAAAGGATATATGAGGTTTCTTCTTAATAAGTAAGTGTGTCTCAAAATATTGCATCAAAGTATTCCATTACATTATTTATGAAGCATTCTTTCACTAGTAAACTCCTGCCATCTATATGATTGTTTTGTATTTTTTTCCCTTCGAAATGCTGATGAAAATTTAAGGATGCCTACAACGATATAAATGACAGTATGTGCAAAGGAAGCTTGAGGCTTTTGTTGCTCACTTCGCTCACTTCCCAGCTGGAGACCTCATGGGTGGTTTACCTTACCGGTAATTTAGCTTCAACAAAAAAGGCCTATTTTTGCCTGCTCCACTTCAAGTTATACTTTATGTCTGACCTCAGGCTGACTCAGTAACCACCTTTTTTCTCCAGAACAGATGATTCTAAATTGTTGAACATATACAACCCGTCTTTACATCATTGTATGACAAAGCATAGATATTCCCAGCACTGAAAATAGATACGGCATTCTGTATCTACAAATGTGAAAATACTTGCATGATTTCAAGCATATGCAGTGGCTCAGGTTCTGTGTTTGTCCATGTGTGTAAGCTATCTAACCCCTTTTGTTCACATCGAATTAATGTGTGTTCTGCTTTTCACTGTAGGAATGGTGTATCTGGTCCACATGGAGATTTACTGAGGTAAAGAAGAGCTGTAGTGACCTGCCCGAGACCATACAGGGATACAAAATTATGCTGCTAAAAGTACTTTGAAAATTATTATTAACTTTTTTATTAGGCATCATGTTCAGTCGTCAGAATCTGCCCAAGTGCTTTGCAGATTTTTAAATTACATATGCTAAAGAGTGTGTGTATATGGTTGTGTGTAGTGTGATTTTCTTTGTGCATTTGCATTCATGCTTCTTTTTAATTTACATGGGCTTTTTCTTTCACAAATCTCTAGAACATTTTGTATTCCAGTTAAATCTAAACTATGGGAAAAATGTGGTTTGACTTTTTAGTCAGGATTGTTCTTCCTGAAAGAAAAAATTTTATAATGCCCCTCAAAAAACCCATGAAAAAAACAAATCAACAAAAAACTCTGACAATCAAATACAAAGATAATTAGAGAAGTATATAGTAATAAAAGTGATTTTATTAAAAATGTCAAGTAGGATCTATCTCTAAGTTTGTATAAATAAATTGTGTTGGTACCTTATGCAAGATTAGAGAATGGTAGTACTGATAGCCTGTAAGGAATTAAACTTTGGGGAAGATCTTAGTACCGGTAGTTTCCACATGAGTCTTGTAAGTTACAAGAACACAGTCAGGACATAAACATAATATATGAATGTGTCTAAATGATGCTGGAAAGAATTATAAGACATGCATACTTTTATCGTCTCACTTTTGAACACACAGGTGGCAAGCAAGGAGCACAGATACCCTGCCTCCCACCATACCTACGCACCAGGAATGTGTAAGTAAGCTGCAAGGGGAGGAATAAGAAGTAAATAAATTAATTCTCCAATGCAGAACTGTGTTTCTCGAAGTCCAAGTGCACAAAGGAAATTTAGCAGTAGTGGGCAAAAATGACAGGATAGAACAGTATATTAATGACAGGTTTGTGATGAGCATGAGCATAACTACTCACTGAAGACACTGGTCGAGTAGTTTTGGTAGAGAGCCGATAGGGAGGGGAAAGAGAAAGACAATAAGAAAGAGGAGCCCCATCCTTAAGGAATTTAGTTCATTATGAACTGGAAAAAAATCTGCAGAAAATTACGTATGTCAGACAAAAGCTAGAAGTGGCAAAAAAAATCAGCAAGAGCAAAAGATTAGATATACAGCAAGTGTAGTATGATCCAGAAGAACGCATCCAGCAATAAAAATATCCTTGTAATTTTTGCTTCCTGAAAAATAAAGACACTACATTAGATCTTCTGTGCCAACTTACTTGTTCTTTAATAAAAATGACCTTTCAAGATAATATCAGTTTAAGAAAATCCTCATATGAAGGCAGATCTATAGCTATTTCCAGACTTCAGGATAAGTGGCAATACAACTCCGCCAAAAAAAATTGATTATTTCATATAATTTTCCTCTTAAATATAAACAAAATACCTCTTCTGAAATATAATAGAAAAGACTCTGTCAAAAACACTGTGATTTTTTAAAAAGGAAAACCTTGTTTTGCAAATATTTGCAAAACTCTTTGCTGTACCAGAATTTCAAAGGCACTGAAACAACCAAGTAAACAAGATTTAAACCCTCTGAAATCAGGCCTTACTCACTCTGTGTTAGTTCTTCTTGAGGAGCAAAATAATGGACATTTTTTCTGTATAATTTCTTCTTAATTATAATTTTATCATTTTACTTTTGGTACAATATTGAACCTCAATCTATTACTGAATCACCACTAAATTTATTTACAATTAAGTGAACATTGCAACTAAGACCGATCTCAAAACACTTCACCCTGATATTTTAGCTTTTAGTAAACATGGAGAAAAAGAAAGACATTTCTTAATATTTTAACACTTTTCTACTCATCTTCTTCCATTGCTGTTTTTTTTGCCTTTCTCTGCCATAGCCTGCTCACTTTTTTTTCTTTCCAATTAAGCTTTCAAAATGGTAACTTAAGTAGTCTATTTGGATTCACAATGTTCAGAAATTAAAAGAGGTATTGTCTATTTTTCCATTGTAATTGGTTAATTCATTTGGACATAGTACTATATACCTACCTTTTTAACATTAATTTGGAACATTGCTTCTTTTTTTTTTCACACCAAGAAATTGCTTTGGCTTTAATATACACTTCTCACTTCAGCAGGATTGCTTATTATTCCAGTCACACTCTCTTCAATTTTCTTTCTCCTGTCTAATCAGCACGATAGAGTTCAACATCTAATCTGCTTAGAAAGCACCTATATAGACCACATGAAAAGTACATGTAGAACAGTATCTTAACAAAATACTCATGCCCTGAATACTGCCAGTCATTTCAACTCAACTGGTTTGAATACCCAAATGAAGCATAAATTTCCCACTGGTTCTGTGCAATTGTCAGAGCGTTTTATGTTCAATCCTCAGCATGGGCCTAAGGGAATGCATCCAGGTTTGCAGCAAACAGTCCCATAGTAGTACCTAAAGATTAGAATTTGTGAGAAGTTTGTTTATCAGTGTTTGTAATAATGGTGAAAACGATGACTGCAGCTCTAATTAAAAAAAAAAAAACAAAAAACCAAAACAAAACAACAAAACCCTTGGGAGGATTTGTTTTGGTTTGTTTTGTTTTGTTTTGTTCTGTTTTGTTTTGTTTTGCATTGCAAGACTGGTGTGACATTTGTTAGGTATCTACCACATAGTGCAATATTTTATTTGGCTTTATTTTAGCATTTCAACTATATCTTCCAATATAAATACACAGTTTATAGATTTAATGAAGAAAGATCTATATAGGTTGCTAAGAATAGACATAAAGTAATTGAATAGCTTTTTTCATCCCCAGAAATCTGGGTTCTTTTCTCAGCTCATTCATCATCTTTTTTGATATCTTTTTCTTTAATATTGCATTTGCACAAAATTTTAAATGTTGAAAAGCAGTCAAAGTGGTGACTAAAAGTTCAATCACTTTCACTTCAATTGCTTTTCTTGAGAAACTATCCAAGAGATGATGTCTCACTGACAGGAAGATTTTCATGGTGCTGATTTTAAATATTCCTTTCAAAAATTCATTCTCATACATGACCCCTTTGTCATTACATTAGAAAACACACATAAATTTAAAATAACAAATATGACCAGCTTTCAAATATTTATATATACTTATGTAGTTGATTTAAGTATTTATCTTGAAAGCTTTTGTGCATGCCTGTTAGCTTTTCCTTTAGCAGTGAACTAGGAATCAGGAAGATTACATGGTGCAAGATTTCCATGCAGAGGTAAGTTGTGCGCTCCCCAACAAGGAATTCTGCATGAATTTAGCCAACTTTTTCAACTATCTGTGCCTTTTTTGTTTAACCAGTGTCTAGTAAGGGGATTGTCACTTTGTGCACCTACATAAACCTTCCAGGAATAATTCTGACATTTCTGGAGGCTTACATAAGGCAATTAATAATTTAGAATGAAGGTTAAAAGTGACAACATACATAGTTTTATCATTTGTTTAACTAATTCCTATGTAAGTGGAATTGCTTAGGCTGATTAAAAACCAGAAGCCATGTGATCTCTTTTCCTAAGAGAGTACTCAGACTGACTTACTAATTGCATTTGTTGGTTTGAATACCCTTCATGTGCCTTTCTATTTCTCTCTTTAAGTAAAAACATTTCAAAATTATTTCTTGTTATTACAAATACTAACTTCAATTATGGAATATTTTTTATATATCCTTAAAAGAAGGATGTTAAATAAATGTACATAAGACAAAGAAATTCTTCCAGGCATGATTTATATCCATTGTTTACTTGTGGTTTTTTTCTTTTGATGTTTTTTTCTTTTTGTTTTATGGGTGTTTTGGGGTCATTTTTGCACCTAGCTGAGTACTGTGCAGTTGTCTTAAAGTTCACTAAGGAGGCACTAAAGGAAGAGATAGAATTTTTGTTGTTGTTGTTGTTAATCTTTTTTATTAAGATTGCCTTATGTCTGATTTACTGTGAAGTAGAATCCTCTGTCACATTGCGGAGAGCAACATGCAAAACAAAGATCTTAGGTTGCCTGGAAGCGTACACATTTTTTTTAACATAATCTACACCTTTCACTCTGTCTTTACTAATTACCCACATACTTGTAAAGCAGGACTGACGAGGATCAGATTTTATACCACAAGTAATAACATTATCTGCACAATTCAAAAGTAAAATTAGTTTGTATCAGGGATGTCTCTTCAAGATAATATATGTAATTTATATCTGTCTTAGATGCTAGGAGTTCCTAATGACATTTTCTGTGTGACTGGATGGGTTCAGTATATGTCCCAGAGCCCTGCAATTCTGTTCCCATTGAGGGCACTGATGGAAAGGGAAGCTTTTCCAGACTTTTGCTGTTCTTCAGATTACACCTTCATTGTCTTCATGCTTTCAGTAGATGATGAGTTAGAGGGGTTTTTTTTAAAGTTTTAGGCTCATTATAGATTTTGTACCTTTTTCTTTTTTTTTTTTTAATATCACATTCTACTTCAAAAATGACCAGGTACCTGCTTTTTTATCTTCTTGGTTTGCATTATTATACAGTAAAAATCTTTCATATAAGGTACTCCAAAAAGTGTTAATCCTTTAAATCCTCTATTTCACACACCCTCCCACTTAGGGCCCAATTTGCTCTGGCTTCATGCATCGTTTGTTCTTAAAATCTGCAGAAGTTCCACGAAATTGCTTAATGCAGCAAAATCTGCAAAGCCGTAGAAGGAGTCTTACTTATTCCCTACATGTTTTTGTTTTATCTTTAATTAAGCAATATCAAAAAAGAAAACTTTCTTTACCCTCTAAAGCAAAAGAGGTAGGGAATAAAAATCTTAATTAATTAAATAAATATGTCCTAGTTAGGAAGCAGTTTAGGACAACATTTTAGGAGAGGTAAATGCCACATAAATTTTGTTACATGTGGATTATATTTCAAAATATGTTACCAAATATATTTTGTATCAAAAATACTGTGGCCAGCAGGACTAGGACAGTGATTGTCTTTCTGTATTCGGCACAGTTGAGGCCACACCTCAAATCCTGTGTCCAGTTCTGGGGTGTCCACTACAAGAAGGACATTAAGTCCAGAGAACGGCAACAGAGCTTGAGAAGTCTGGAGCGTAAATCCTTTGAGGAGTGCCTGGGGGAGATGGGAGAAAATGTCTCAAGGGAGACCTTATTGCTCCCTACAACTACTTGAGAGAAGGCTGCAGCCAGGTGGGGGTCAGCCTCTTCTCCCAGGCAGCCAGAGACAGGACAAGAGGAAACGGCCTCAAGCTGCACCAGGGGAGACTCAGCTGGACATCGGCAAAAAGTTCTTCACAGAGACGGTGTTTAAAAATTGGAATGGGCTGCCCAGGGAGGTGGTGGAGTCACCATCCCTGGAGGCGTTTAAGAAACAACTGGACGTGGCACTTAATGCTGTGATTTAGTTGACATGGTGGTGTTTGGTCAAAGGTTGGACTCGATGATCTTGTAGGTCTTTTACAACCTTAGTGATTCTATAATTCTATAAATGTATTATTACTTTTACTAGTCAAAACACAAAATTTTTTAAATGTTTGAAAATATTTTAACACCATGTCATTTGACCATGACACTTTGACACATTTCCTGTGGCAGTTCATGTTGATTAATGATAATGAAAATTTAATACCTTAAAATATAAGTTCTATTTAATAGAAATGTAAATATTTTTTTCAAAAACAAGTGAGAGTATCAGAAAATTTCATAGGTACTAAAAAAAAAATTAATATTAGAGCCTTCAGTTTGTGAAAATAGTAATTTTGCAGAAGAAAATGGGACACAGACTGATGACACAAGTACCAAAATTTTGAAATACCTATGCACTGTCCTCTGTGTTCCTGCTTACACTTTGCCAAATCACATTCCTCACTCCTTCTCTCATTCTCTCATATTAAGCCAGGTGTCTGCCTTCACAAAGAATACAGAATTTTGCATAACTGTTTTCTGAATTTTCCAATGCAAACACAAAAAAAGTCATTAGCATAAAAAAACCGGACTTTTCATTATTAGCACCTAATTGAAATGATTCTCCAGTTCATTTTATTAAAGACAGTTTGGGTCAGATTGGCATTTATCGGTGTAGATCATACTTTCAGCATCGTACCATATCCATGCTGAAATTCCTATTTTGTTCTCTGGCTTTTCATTATTTGAATAAAGTAGCCTTTTTCATTTGTACAGTTTAATTTAATGACAGCATGCCCATTACTTACTATCATAAGCTATTTGTCATATTTGAGTAGAACATAATAACAGACTTTTTAAATGGAGGTTATATGAAGCATTCAGACTGTTTCAGAGGTTTTATAGTAATTTTCTTTTTCCTTGATGGCCTGTGCTTATTTTTATGGCCTGAAAATGTGTTTTAATTCTCTTTTATTTTCTAGGATGGGATAGTAAAGCTAGAGGTGGACCTGTAGGCAAAATTTTATATATATAAAATTAAACAGAAGCTTTGGCTTTGTGCTGTTTTTAATGAGAGGGTAGAGAAAAAAAAATTATATTGAGGCACTATTGGGAATTCTGACTTAACGAAAACATTTTTTTAGTGGTAGAATTGATTTTTTTTTCAGGCTGGGAAAGCAAAATTTATATATTAAAGTGGAAGAAGGAGCAGAAGGTCAAGGGGTAATCTGTTTGACACAGCACATCTCAAGCTGAAAGTCAGTCCCATGATCGGTTCCACTGCCTGAGAGTTACCTCAGAGTTTTCTTCTGCTTGGTATTATACTGCATGCTTGAAAAGCATTTAAACATTAATTTCTTCATTTTAAAGAAGACTTTTTTTTTTCTTCTGACACATTCCAGGAGATATAAGACTTGTGAATTTTCTTGCCCTAGGACATAAAGGATTACCTGTAAGCAGGAGATCCATGTTAGGATCCTGACTCTCTCTCTCTGGATTAAAAAGGCTAGAACAATATGAAGGAAGCATAATATCCTGGGGTTTTTTCCTGGGGTGGCCTTCCTTAGGACTGTCAAAAACTCTTGTCACTTGACAAAATCTCTTATACTTCCCATCACAGGGAACAGGACCAGGACAGAGCCTCAACAGATAATCCCAACCCCTGCGGATTGCCCAAAGGAAGATGCCATAAACAAGTCCCCTATGTCTTCCTTGCTAGAGTCCCGGAACAACAATGAAGTTACTAAAAGGTATTTTGAAGAGTTGAATTTTGTATATATTGAAGTCTACCTTTCATATGAGCCCAATGTCTTGGGCTGGTGTTTTTTCCAATAAATACTAACAATTACAATAACAAGAAAAAGTATAACTAATGTCACAAATTTATTTACTGAGATACTTAAGTCAATGATTTGTCAAAAACTCTCATTTTCCAACCTTGTAAATGATATTAAATTCACAGAATCATAGAATTCTAGAATCCTAGAGTGGTTTGGGTTGGAAGTGACCATTGGCAGGGACAATTTCATCCACTCATAGACTACTTATGAATTCCAACTATTAATCTTTCTTGTTTTTTATAATATTAATGAACACAGAAGTTTCTTCCCATCACTTTTAACTCACTGACACTGATAACACTTCCTCAACTGGTACTTAAGAAGCCTTTTCAGACAGTGTGTCACATGCAAGAAAAATTCAAGTGAACTCAAGTGCATTTTTGTGGCAAAGGGTCAATAGAAAGTATTATTCTCAGTATTGATGGTTCATCTTGATGGAATAGACCTGCATGCTTGTAACAAAGAGGGACCAAGTTTTTCGCTTCTAAAACAAGAAGACAGCAACCAATAGTTTTAACACTTCAAATTTACTCACTCATGATTTTTTTCTGAAAATATGGGTATTCACATGCGACATACAAGAATGACATAGCTGAATGACATTTAGATAATAGCAATCCAATGGAAGCTGAATCAAAATTGGAATGAAAAAGAAATCTTCTTAAAACTTTCCTCTGTCTTTCAAAAATTATCTTGATCATTAGCTTCAAAAATGTACTATTGGGATGTGCCTCTGGAGCACACATATGTTTTTTTAAGATATTAGCAATCAGAGATTCATTAAAAGGATGATCAAGTACAACTTACTGCTTAAAACAGGTCATAGAACTTATTTAGAAATTACTGCGTCTCTTGATATCATCCTGAATATGTAAGTTGACAAGGGCCATTTTATCTCCCAGCTTTAGTAATCTATCAATTCAAGGTTGAGTTTTAACCTGGGATTCTCTTCTCCTCCTCATTTTGTCATAAGCATATATTATAATGAAAAAAATTACACTCCCAAAATTAATTTCTCCCTCATATGCTGAAGATAGAGACTCTATTGCTTACTTGGACTAGCAGTATAGTTAGATGTCCTAGTGTCTAAGACTTTTGAGCTGTATTTTCAAGCTCCTGGTTAGTCTTACCTTTTATTCCACGAGATTTCAGAAATACCAACAGTGAAAAAAGAAAGAAAAAAAGGCCAGGGAAGCTATGCTACATCTCTAGAACATCTGTTTGATTAAATAAAATGTACTGAACTTCATTAATCTTTGACTATAACGCTTTTTTTCTGCTTACCAAATCAATCTTCAATGTCTTTTTCTCCTCTTGTCAATTTGTCTTAAGAGTTTTAAAATATGGACACCAGAAGCAGGCATGCCATTCCATTAACAACCTTCATCTCTCATCCTAGAAAATTGTTTTGGAGAAATGAAAAGCGTGAAAAACTCCTTAGTCTCTTCCTGCCTGTCTGCCACATGGCTGGTCACTTGGACAGAATGAAGAACTGCTTGGAAGCAACCAGGCAGTGACACCTTGGTAGAAGACCTCACGATCACTATTGCTTGTGCTCCTGAGGACATTCCTTGGGCCCAACAGAATCTGGATTTACCCCCATGTAGTCACAGATACATATACCATCCTCTGCTCTGCTCTTAAACACTATTTTCTGCTATCTAGAATGAACTCTGTGTCCACTCAACCCCACTCTGTTTATGGCCATTCTGGTTCCCTCACTCATCACAACAATTTCTTGTTGATAAAGTAAAGAATGGTGCCCAATAAAGTGTGATTATAGCTTACACTAATTAGACTGAAATTATTTTGGGTGTGGAGATTAGTCATTCATTTCCTGAAACCAGCTGTACTACTGATTATCCCAAGATTTACATCAATACACCAAAAATGAGTGTGTCCTGACCCACTACCTAAACATGCTCCCTCTTAGTTGTTAGTTTGTGATACACATTTTTATATTGGTCCTGAAGACAGAATGATCCCAGTATTGTTTCTGTATGTGACTACAAGCTGAACAACCATTAGAGAAGAGACCAGGCAAGGTTATCAGACAACCATATTTGCAATCAGCAAATCATACTTACAAATCACCAAATCCTAAGTGCATCTACATCCTTTCTAAGACAGAAAATTATATTTCTTAACATCAATAAAGTTAATGAAGTTTTTTTCCAATGTAGTGAAAACTTTCACAAAATCACAGCATCATTAAGGCTGGAAGGGTGTCGGGGTCATGCCGTGTAGTCCTGGGAGAGGGGCCCTGGGGGGAGGCACGGGGTTTCCCTGCCCCTGGTCAGCCTCGTTCCCCATTGGTTGGTTTGTGTTCCCCTACATGGGCAAGGACCCTCGGGTCGCATGATTGCCTCAGTTCCTCGGCAGATCCCGGCCATGCGGCTGGAGAAATAAACATCTCTGAAACATCTATCAAGAACCGGTCCATAGATATTTCTTTTCCAGGGGCCTCCTTGTTTGATACGCGTGTTGCAGTATCCGCACTGTAACAGAAGGGCTGTCTGGAGGATGCATAATCTAACTCCTGCTCAAAACAGGGTGAGATAGCACAGGTTGCTCAAGACTACGTCTGGTTGAGTTTTGAGGATCGCCAAAGACTCAGATTCCATGTCTTTTGTGGTGTAGCATTTAGCATAATGTAGGCTCAGCTGATTACACTCATAGTGTGTCAGCATTGGTTTTCACACTGTCTTTTGGTCTAAAACTGCAGCAGCTGGGCAAGCTGTTGCAGTGTTCAATCACCTTCAAAGAAATAAAGCCATCTTCTGATGTTTAAACGTATTTTTTTATTTTCAAATTCACATTTCAGTTTCTGCCCATTGCCACTTGTCCAGTTAGTGGGCACCACTGGGGAGTGTCTGGTTCTGTATTTTTGCTCCCCACTGCCAAAAGGGAAACCTCTCACTATTATGTCAAATAATGTAATCACCTAAATCTTAGTTTTGTTTAAAATCAGAAATATACAAAAATACAGTCTTCTAAATCCCTTACAGTATTAAAAACAACCAGACCAATTTACAATTCCAGAGAGCAAAAGATCTTTTGCATCTCATGGTAGCTTCTAGCATGACCTTATCAAAGTCTTTTTAAAAGTTAAATAAATTTGACGGTCACTTTCTCATTCTGCCACTCATTTATACATCCCTGATAAATTATAATAACTAAACGTTTACTCCTGACCTTCACTTGGTTGTTCTTCATTACCTAAATAAGAAAAAAGCATGTGAGAAAAATAAAAAACCACAGTGATTTTTTCCCCCCCTCACATATATTACCTCTCTGCATTCCAAAGTCTCTGAACTTCACAGTAGCATCCAGCACCACATCACAACTTCAGGCGCCATTGCCATCATCCTGCTCCTTCTGCTGACACCTACACCATTACCCAGATGTTGCAGGACCCAAAGTCTCCATGGACCACAGTTGCAACCTCACACTGTTTTTTGTGGCATGGATTTGCCATCATGTGGAAAGATGTCTCCTGCTTCCTTAACCCTTTTCGTATTTTCAGAGTACTTCTTTTGAGGAAGGACTTTCAGGGAAAAGGGAAGAAAGTTTTAATTTTCTCTCTTCAGAGTGGCTGAACCACCTTTCATTTCTTAGATCTTGCTCATTTCAGTCTTATCCTTCCTTATCAGTTCCGACCTTCTCCTTCATTTGCTCACTTTTTAGAAGCAGACTTTTCCTTCCGCTTTACCACATCAGTATCTCAAAGTTATCATGTGCAATCACCACTGACAAAAGCCATTGCCCAAATGCTGACCACAGAATGTGACTGGGTGAGGAAGAGGAGGAGGAAAAGGGGGATCAGGAGTGGGAGGGGAAGAGGAAGGGGAGAACACATTGTAAATGATAATGTATATAGAGATATATTTTCTTTTCTATTTCCCAGAGCAAGCCTATTCAGGTATCAGAATAAAGACCTCTGCTGCACCCAGCTGAGAAACAGATCCAGACTGAAGGCTGAGGCAGAATTCATATAAAACAACTTTTTCTGCTTAACTTTTTCTCCATAAGCTTTTTCTCTGAATATTTAGAGAGTCAAACCCCAGAATTAAAACTATGAAATAAAAACAACTGTCTGAGAATCTTCCTGTCTCCCCAATGAGGCAGTGAGAGCTTCTCCAAAACTTCTGAAAGTACCACTGTGGAGCCCATTGCTTCATCCACAAGAAAATTCAGCTAGTAAGATAGGCAAAGAGTATGCAGAAGGCACTGCAATTGAAATTACTCACCTTGTGAGGTCCCTAATTTATAAGGTCCTGTGATTTTTGTATCTGTTTTCTCCGTTGAAGCATAGTTTTCCTTTGTGGCTGAAGAATTCTGCCATAATAATCCAATCTGATAAAAAACTCCTATGTAACTATGTCACATTTAAGCAGTCCAAGGTGCTGGGTTGTACTTGCTGTTCAAGTGGGACAAGGTCTATGCAACCTCTAATACAAATCCCAGGTTTTGGTGACAGTCGCAACACTCTCATTTGCTGTTTTCCTAAATCCTCTTCTAAAATCAATGACCAGCTCCTGAAATGCTCCTCGGTTCTTTAATTTAACTCTATGAGCAGGTTGGGTCTTAAATCTGCTGAAATCCACTCTAAACTGCTCACTATTATTCCTAGATCATTGGACTTAGAAAAATGGAATGAGGCAGAAGTACTCTAGGCTGAAAGAGGTGAAGAGACTCAAGAGAAGCAAGCAGAGGGTAGCTTCTTTTTCTACATTCTTCAGCATCCACAGTGCCCTGGGAGCTGGGCTGCTCACTGGAGAAAATTCTGCTCCAGGTGTTTCTGCAATAAAAGAGGCATCATGATTTCATCCTCTAGTTCACTAAAGCCTTTTCCAAGTGTCTAGAAAGGTGGAACACATTTTTGCACCTGCAGTTTTGCACATTCAACTGCCTTTACATCTCTCAACAAACCTATGATGAATTTTTTGCTTTCCAGTATTTCTGGCCTAATTAGAAATACCACTCTCATTAATAAAGTAAAAAGATAGCAACTCACTGGTGAAACATGTAGTAGTAGCATTGCTATTTACCAGAAAAACAGCAGGAGAACCCTTCATCAAGGTTCTTGCACAGAGCCTGATGACAAGCTTAATTTCAGGTATCTGCCACCCCAGGAATTTCTGGTGGGGTGACAACTCTTACCTACCTGGGAAAAGTGCTCTGACATTGCTGGCACACAGATCTCTTTTGAGGCCATTGCCTTATTAGCTGCTCCTGCCAAAGATTGAATACTGTGGAGATACTTACAGATTTTACTGGCTATGCTCGTAGTTCAACGCCTTAGAAAGCCTTGGGCAGCCTAGAGAGGTAGCACGGGCAATCCAGCATTTCAGTAGCTCTAAAAGCAGTAAATAGCAGCTGCAAAGCTGATACCACCAGCAGAAGCAAAGAGGGAGAAATATAGTCCTCAGCTTGCCTAATTCCTGCAATTAGAAGCTTTCCAACAGAAACAGAGACAAGATGTTTGCAGCAGGATTGCAAAGCCAAAAGAGGGCGGGCCCCCTCTCATGCCCTTCTTTTGTTTGGAGAAGGGGAAAGGGGAGGACTGGGGGCGGACCCGGGGTGACCGGCCAATCAGACACTGCTAAAGAGTTTGAGTTACATTTGGTTTTGCCCGCGCTTGGAACAAAGAAGGTCAGAACACATGGCAGGGACAAGTCCTGGCTTGTTTTGAGGAGGGGGAAGGGAAGCTCGGAACAGGCAGCAACAGAATACCACTTTAGCAAGCTTTAAAACACCTTTGAAATGGCTAATCTCCATTACAGAAATATGTCTGGAAAGACATTCATGCTCAGTTTGCTCCACTTCATCATTCTTTTGCTTTTGCCTAGTGAAGAACAGTCAGAAGAAAAAGTAAGGATTCCACATGGCTGGCATGTCTGCACTGACAGCTCATTAAGGATGTAAACTGAAGAATCCCCCACAGGCAGATGTGCATGGATTGACTCATTGTGTTTAATTGCCCCTGGTGGAGTTCACACTAAACACTGCAGTTGTGAATTCCCTGCACCTTCCATTTTCCCTTAAGGATTCCACACCCTGGGCAGAAGGTGGTTCTTATTGTACACATTCTCAAACAAACAGCTGGTGATACACCTTGCATGCCACAGACCCATTTCTGGCATGAAAATGTGGGGAGAGCATTATGATCATATGCAAAAGCTCATCAAAATATCTTATTCATCCGTGGTGGGGAAGAGCGCTGATTTAAAGGAGATTTTCTGTCCCTTCAATAATGAATCTCTTTGTGGCAATGATTTCTGTTTTCACTACTTTGCTTTCTATATTCTATTCTGCTACACATAAGCTGGAAATAAATATCTGAAAAAACCAACTTCAGCATAATTAAAATATGTAGGCCTTAACACTTCCCATGCAATCTCAGACCAACAGCTTAATTGGTTATTAAATCTGTTCATGAAAGTTTCCAAGACAGGATAAAATTTTTATTCTGCTATAAGGAAATGACCAAAAATAACCAGTCCCAGGTATAATTATAAATCATAGTTTATGGAAATAATCCAGACAAAATAATTCTTGATTGTACCTACACTAATTATAAATAAACAGTGAAATAAGCTTCTATAAAGCTATGGGGTTATTTTATTGTTTGGGGTTTTTTTCCCCTCACAGGTAGTTTTAACAATATTTTGGCATCGTAGCTAAGTAATAAATCATAGGGTTTCCATGGTACCCAAGTAAGCTGAGTATCACATCCTCTGTCTCTGATCTTCAAGCAGATTTTATATATTTTTTAGCCATCCTTTTAAAGCTACTGCATGTCTGAACCATATCCCCTCCCTAGTTTAGGAACAAGTTGTAGCCAGTGATAGAAATTATCAAGAAATAAACAAATCATGTCATACTCTATTTTGCTCGGTCATGATTTTTTTTGTTTTGTTGGGGTTTGTTGGGTTTTTGTTTGTTTGTTTTGTTTTTTGCTTTAGGTTTTTCACTTAGATCTTATCTGAGCAGCTGCTCTACGTGTCCTGTTGAATATGTTTGCAAATTACCTGGAAATGTGGAGAAGTGAGTAAACTTACAAGGTCTGTTGATGACTGTAAGTTTTTCAAGGTGGTATTGCATACAGAATTGCAAAAAGATTTTAAAAACTGAGCACCTAGGAGTAAAAAGTCCAGTTCAACTGGATGGTGATGAGTGTCAAGTGGTGCACTTGGCTAGAGGTGGGAGAGAAAACAATAATAATTGCACATGCAAAATGTTGGGCAGATGAAAAACATTTGCCACAAGACCTTAAGGAATGCTCAGTGAAAACATCACTTTAGCCCTCAAAGGTGGTCCAAAAGGCAAATCAAAGGTTGCAGATTGTAAGGAAACAGAGAATTTGAAAGATCACAGGAATATTCTACCATATGAATCCATGGTACATCTATATCATGAGTACTGTATGTGCTGTCATGACTTAATGTGAAAATACATTAATACATGGCCTGGAAAGGATTTAGCCAAGCAATATCAAAAGTATTGAACTCTCATAAGAGGAATAATTAATTAAACTAGGAGTTCTCATTCTTCAGAAGAGACAGTTAACAAATATTGTAAAAGAGATTCACAAATGCATGGGGCATGGAGATGCTGAGACTTCCTTTTACATTTATTTTGTCTTTTGCATCAGAAGAACAAGGGAATATCAGCTACAGGTATAGGACTCAGGTTCAAAAAAAAAAAAAAAAACCAACCCCAAAAGGCTGTGCTCTGCTGCTGCAACAAAGCTCTTGAACTCCTTGTCATAGGATTCTGTGGACTTCATTGGATTCAGAGAGAGATCTTCATTTGAAAGCAATCCATGAAGGGTTACTAAATGTATAAACGAAGATTTGGCCCAACTTTTGTTGTTGGGATGTATTTTATTTCTATCCTAAGTAACTGGAAATGGTCTGGTACAGTGGGATCCTATTCGACCAAGTAGATAATAAGAAATTATTTCTGATTGCAGTTGAAGAAATTATGACGACGTGGTAATATTTTTAATCTTTATCCATTTTTTAAATTATTTTCATTTAAAATTATATATAGAAATGACTATAGTTTAGTGGACACACATTTATATGCGCTCAGGCGTTTATACTAGAAAAAGCAAAGCTAAAGAACTGCAGCTGACACTGGAAGGGAAGGCTGTGGGGTTTATGGCCGTGTTTAGTTCCCCTGAGAAGAGAATGTGGGCACAGCCAGAGATGAGCATGAGGGAAATGTCTGTTTTCTGCTAAATGATGTTTAATTGTATTAAACATTTAGGTTACATCTACAGGGAACACATGAGAGCAAAAATGGTATCAACAAAATACCTTTTGACAAATCAAAATATTCATAATAAAACCTTATTGGAAATTCAGAATTTTGTTATAATTAATTTTAAAAGCATGAGTAATACTTACTGTGACCCTTATTATTTTTATCATTTTAATCATTTTAGGTATTTGAAAACTTCTTCCATCGGATTGGCTAAAATCTGAAAGATTTTTATATCCAGAAAATGTTTTAACTGCCTGTCTATATTTGCACAGATAAAAAGACTTTTAAAACATTCTTCATATTTTGATATTTTATCTCTGATTTTCACCATGAGACTGTTTTAGATCATTTTAGCATTAATTTTTCAGAAAATAAAACAAATTTCTCAAGACCACAAAATTAAAGCAGCTAATTTCGAGTCTATGCAATGTCTGTGGCATTTCTTGATTACTAGTTATTGAGGTATGTTAAATGGAGAATTTATGAAGTTGATGACATTTTTCTGCTGACTGCTGCCTCCTGCACTGCAGCACATTGATTCCTCCATCTCCAGCTTAGCCTTGCCACTTCAGCCTGACCCCACATCCTGTTCTCTTTCTTGTGTGGAGGAGCAGCACACGTGCTGAAATGGGATCCTTTCACACCACGAATATGGAAGGGGATTTGCCTCAATGCTAATCATAGTTACTAAAATAGTCCATAAGGCTATGCTCTCTATGTTAATCTTGCAAAGGCATTCCTAGGACACCTGTTCTGGATTAGACTGCTAGATTGATTTTGCAACACAGTAGTTGCAAAAAATGCTTACAGACCATATATAGACATTTTCAAAGGTTAAACACAGACCATGTTTGGCAAAAAATATCATTCCAAAAACTTTGTCCAAGGAATATCTGTGCACTGAGACCTGTGGGTTAGCTGAAGTCTTTTTCCCTAGACACTAGCAGATTTATCAAAGGAGTGGTTCATCTGATTAAATGCTGTACAAAATGTTCAGAAATAATTTTGGTTTATAAACATGGATTCATTTTTTATGTGCGTCACCCATGATAGAGAGGAGATAAGTCAGCTATGAGTTGTTCTCTCCTTCTGTCTTGCTGCTCTCTCTTACTCTGTGTGTGCATAACAGGCCTACTGTGACTACCAGATGAAATTTAAATCATATCAGCATATCCCAACATAGTATTATTTTATGACTGCATCATTGGAAAGTGACACAATGGTTAGTGATTCCAAATTTGCCTGTGGCCATTCCCAGTTTTGTCAGATTTCATGATCACTATATTTTATGAAATCTCTTTCATAGTCATAAATGTTCAAAAGTTTAAAGATATATTATAGCTGAAGCATCTCAGATACATTGAATAGGTCTGGCACTTCTAGGAGAGAAAAAACATTTTGATTGAGATATGATCTAGCTTTTCAATTTACACTAAGTAAAACAATATAAAAATGTTTCATTTTAATTTGTTCCATATGTCACTGATGAACAAAAGGTAATAGGTTTTCCCATATGAGTTTATAAAAACATCCAGAGGCTCAGATGCTTCATAATATCCAGATTTCAGATAATATCTAGTAGGTTAGCAGGATTGATTCAAGTATGTATGAGAGAAATTGACAATAATCTTGAATAAGATTTAAGTTAACAAAAACATTCATTTAGAAATCATAAACTATCTACCTAACATTTAATAATAAATTCAGGCTAAGTTTTTTTTTATTTATAGCATAAGTACACACTACTCCAGAGATGGAGGTTTCTAAGAAAGGTGTATGAATAATAAGAGAGTGTACCATTTAAACACCTTTTTTAGAAACCCAAATCTCTTATTTACTTGTCTTGAAATTTTTCTGGATTTTTGGAAACACAGCTTTAATTATGAAACGACAAGTGGTAGCAGATAATAGATTATCATATGCTGCTGAACTAGTTGCATGGAAGAAATAACCTGTAGAGCAGATGGTTTATAATAGCATAAACATTAATAATTTTAATGGATAGTCAGGCTATTTTATTATTTTTTGTTCTATTTAAAATCAAGGGCAAAATTGTAGGTAGGGGTTCAAGCTATTACCAACCAAAAAATGTTCCCAGCTACTTCACTAATTCTGGAATTGGTCAACATTCACACAAATTTGATCACTTCTCTAGTATTCTAGACTTGGCCAATCTATGCTATTTTTGAAAATATTTTCTGTGTAAAACAAGGAATCAAACGGAAAGGTCAAAATGAAATCCAGAGAGTTTCTCACATTTTCCTGTTATAGTAATGAAATTGCTTTGGTTTTGTTGTTTGTTTAAATGCTACTATTATTATTATTTGAATTTTAAAAACATTACTCCTGCTTTACAGAGCAAAGTTGTTGGAAAGAAGAGCCATTTCTAGGAAAAAAATTAAAGTGGGAAGAGATTTTTCTAAAGTTACTCAAACCTTTAATTTATCTGATTTACCACTATAATTTTGAAGTGTAACAGGGAAACAACTAATTAGAAACAAAATAATCCAAAGGATGAAAGAGTTAAGTAGTATAAATCTTTGGGTTTAGAAGTGTTGCTGTAGATTGCCCATTATTTGATGAGCTTCTGTAGGTGAAATCCAGTGGGTAACATTTCTAACTGACTACCTAAATTTATTTCTGGCTTTTTGATCCTCAACAACAAGAACAATTTTATGCAGACCAAATTATAGCCTTGGTGGCATCTCAGTAATTTCAGTAAGTTATGGTAGTACAGGAGAGCATGTGGCTATGTAATTAGAAATTAAGAGCTCTTCTGACAATGTACAAACATGATGATGTTCCATTTTTATACCTGCCTTGATCTTGTGGGGGACAAATGAGAGAGAGGAAAAAAATCTATTTAAATTAATAGAGATAATTTTAAGCCAACAGCTATGCACAAGCAGATCTGTCAAATATAAATACATACTTTATTCCTAATCAATTTGTAGAGCAGATTTATACCTAGGCATAACTCTTAGCGTGGACTATGCTATGCCTACAGAAATGACACATCAGCATTAGCATCTTGTCTTTACTAGAACTTCCAGTGTAGCTATATTGAAATTAACAGAGGAGGAAAGGCTGCAAGCAGGTAGGAAGAGTGAATGGGACAGAAATTCAACTCCATTCTCACATGTCATTGTCCAGATTCATTAAGGGATGTTATCTTTTATAGACATATTACATTAGTTGGGGTTTTACCTGAAAGCAGAAAAGAAATAAGGGAGAAATTTGCCCTTCATTATTTGGATAGTAAAATTCAAGTTGTGACACTCAGTTTATATTACTCCCGAGACGCAATGTCATTAGGATTATATGTTCTTACTTCACAGCTTGTCATACCACTTATACATTGCTAGACAGTCCCGTTTTTTTCTCTGCAGAAAGGTTAGATGGAACACATGATCAAGTAAACAGTGAAATGAAAGCATTGATTAAATATGCTGTAAAAAAATGGATACTATTTCACTAAGGCCAGACACAGAAGTTACAATGAAAAGGGAAAAATGTTGACATTAAAAAAAAAACCTGTAAAAATTTTAATATACTTGCAGGTTATTAAAGATATAATGCCTTTAAAATATTTTTTCCTCACCTTTTATTTAATGAGCATATTTTGTTTCTATAGGTTTTTTTTCCAGCTTGGAAAGAGATTTCAGCTGTTTTCCTTTGCATTTAATAGCAAACTCCAAACTTTGCTTCGTTGAACCAACCTGGTTGTGTTGCCACTGCTTGTTTTCACTATCAGACCTTTATTACTGTGGGGAAAAAATCCACAAAAAACACAAACCAAAACCAACAACCAATTAAAAATCTCCATAATTATTTGTATTATTTATAGTGATGTTAGTTCTTATTACTCTAGTTGTTTCTTTGAAAATGTATTTAGGACTTTGTCATAAAGTTTAATAATTCTCAGTGGCTACAAGGCATTCAGTGTTGTCCTTTAGAAAATAAATAACAATAAATTTAAAAGTTAGATTTTGGCATTTCTGAATGTTTGTATTCTTCTTTGGTATCTAGAATCCAAATTTTTATTGAATAATGAGATGCTTTGTACAGTTTTCTTTATTTTGGTTTGTTTTTTCAGAATTCATTTTATTAACTATATGCTTAGATGCAAGTGTATTTTGTTAGTCTGAGAAACAAAAGATTCGGAGTTTAGGCACATTTTTTCTGCAACAGCAGATGGAGATTATGAAGAAAATGCATCTCTTGAAGTATGAAACAGAAGATAAATAAGTAACAGCAGCAACTGTATTGAGTGCAGCAATGTTTTCCATGAATGCACTTTGCTCATCTGTCTCTGCTTTGACCATAGAGGATTCATTCTTTATAATAAACAAAACCAGTGATTTTCTAGACAAATATGGATATTTCTCTATTAAGGTATTTTTTGATGCATTATACCTCATCTCCCATTATCCATCTTTTTTTCCCAAATAATCACTCCACAAAATAATAAGATTTCATGCAAGAAATTGATAGTTCACATAAAGTGTTTACAAATATTTCTAGTTGAGTAAAAATTTCTTTCCAAATGTAGTCATTAATAGCTAATTAGATTTTCTAATAGCACTGGCTACCATCATGAGGATTATGTATGAAAACCCTTCCACAAGCAAAATTAAAATATAAAGCACTTCATAGCTTGGTTTGGGTTTTTTTCACTTTTGTGCTTCACTGGTTAATTTTTCTCTCACTTTTTAAAATGAAGACACAGACTGTCTTTAAGGACAGCATAGTAACCATTTTTATACTGTAAATAAAGCAGACAAATGTCAGCCTGGGTGGTTTTAGCTGCAGTTAAGATAAATTCAAAATTTCAGCACACCAGACATTTACCCAACAAGCTTGTTAAAGCTTAAATCATAACAGTGAAAGATTTTTAGAATAACTCTTGAAAAGAACTCTTAAAACACTCTGAGAAGGAAGTCAGAATAAATGTTCAAGGCCTTCAGGGAAATGGGGCACATTTGAGTATTGTTCCATCGTTGTCTACTTGTTTTCAAAAACTCTGTCCAAGCTGTTTTCATTAGCTGTTTGTGATATCCATGTGCCACTGCAACAAGAATAAGAAACTGTAAGACCTGACTTCTGGTCTGATTCCTAGTGAAACCTGAATCTGTCTTGCATAAAAAATTCAATTATACATACCATGTAATATGTAAGGGGTGTGTTTTTCAATAGAAAGGTGTGATCCTTCTCCTGCAATACTTTAATGTTATTTTTTTTGGTACTTAGCTCTTGAAGCCAAGCAGGACATTTCCGGTTAGAGTATAGAAAAGTATCAGCAATGTTCTTAGGAGTAAGTGATAAGATGTTGGTCTCTGAGGTTTGGTGACTTCATTTCCTAATGAAAAAACAACCAAAAAACAGCTGGATTGATATGTTCCCAGACTGGATGCACTTAAATCCAAGACTGAGTTTTACATATCAGGCTTTTTTCAGTTGTTCAGAGTTTGTAATTTTTTTTAATGCTAAATGCAATTAAACATCAGTGTCATTTTTCTATACTTCATTGCTGGGGAAACATCTATACGTTTTACAGTTTCTTGACCTTTCTATTTGTTAGTTCCATGAGCATTTCTGACAGGGTGCTTCTTTCCTGAAATAATTGTAGAAAAAAACCACAAATATCCTGCTTATGGATTAATTTCTTCTTCTGTCATATCCTACATTATGAAAACATTTGATATTTATTAAGTTTCTAAAAATACAGGTGTTAGAACCATCTATTTTAAAATGTAAGAATTGCGATTTAGGAAATATCTTTTCAAATTTGAGAATGAAAAAATTATCTAAAAATATAACGAGATATCAGCCTTGAAGTTTAAAAGAAGCAGAGATTAAGAAACCATAAAAAGAATATTTTGAAAGTTTCATAATTCTAGGGGTCTGGTACATAATTGAATTTGATCCTTTGTAATGCAATGAACAGATGTTAGGGAAGTTTTTTCTTCCTCACTTCCTCCACCAGTAATTTTTCCTCCTTTGTACAATTATCTCACATATTTATTTCCTGTATAAGGCAGATCTACACCACAGTGCAACTCACCACCCACAGCTAAGGAGAAGTATACTGTCACATGAAAATAAAGAAATGTATCCTGTATCAACTGCTTTCCTTTGAATGAAAGAAGAAATATGTTTGCAACCTTTCAGCTTGACAAGTTATCTATAAACCACAGAATACATCCCTATTTATTTAATTTTAATTCGTCAGCCACCAAGATGATTAAATTTATGCACACAAATTATATAATGAAAAGCAGGGAAAAAAAGTTGATCGAAAAGATGGATGCAATTACTTCAGTGCTCTTGGTAATTGTCTCCAGACAGAACATCTTCATCTCATGCCACTTAGACAAAATATAATGCTTTAGATGTGGAGATATGCTTGTTATTTGCCTTTTCCAGAACGGCTGACAAAACTGTGTATATATATTGGGTTCTTTTGTTGAAGCTTGCCTCCACATTGACATGAATGATAGGCTTCTGGTTCCTAAATTATTCTACATCTGTGAGGTAATAAATGCACTGAATGTAAGAATAGCCATACCGTGTCAGTCCAATGGTCAGTCTTGTTCTATATCTTATAAACAAATATGCTGAGGGGTGCATGATAATGTGGAAAGCATAATAAAAAAGAGGTGTGTAGAACTATCCTTTTTCCAGGAAAACTTTTTAACCAGTAATCTTTTCCAGACAGTATTCACAGCTGGCAGGTACTAAAGATTTTCTGCAGAAGATTCAGGCTTCTCAGTGCTCCTATCTTATAATGAAGAGAATCACTCTCCTCAGAGCCCCATTTTTCCCCGCTGATTCCACAAAAATGCTTGGGTGATAAACTTGAGCATAACTAACTAACTTTCAGTTACCTCTGCATTGCTTGCTGAGCTACATTATTGATGCACTATTCTGCATTTGGAAACAGTCTGATATGGTCTTATTTTAATTGTTTTATTTTTCAGAAGATATCAAAATTAGAGGTGAAAGCTAGAAAATATTCTAATAAGTTCGTAATTACACTCAGAGATTCTGAACAATTACCTGCCTAAACACTACTATGAATATACTTGGTGTTTTGTCATAAATGTTGTGCAAGCAATGTGCAAGTTATACTGACAAACAAACAGAAGAAGAGAGGTAATCCATTTTGTAAAATACAAAATGTAAAATATATCTGGCATAGTGAAGCTGTGGCACAAGAAAGAGCAGAAACTCAAGCAGGTACAGTTAGGCCATGCAATGCTACTAGATAAAGTTAAACAATGATATATTTACACACCTATGGATCTGAGCCTGAACCTGTAAGTCAGAAATATGGCTCAGCTGGACACTGGGCTGCTGCCCAGGCAGGCATGATGATTCTTCCTCCACTCCTTCTGCACTCTGCTATAGACCTGGGAGAAGCTTTCTCAACTTCTCTACACTTGCATGTCAAATAAGATTATACGATATGCTTCTGATGGCTTGGCTGAAATCAGTATTAGGGAGGGTGTTAATGCTTTTATCACCACCTGGAATAATTTGCAAGAAACAGATCTCCCCATTTATTTTCATAACTGGTTTTGAATAGATTTTCAAACTACATTAGTGTTCATGTAAATGAAATAATATTTTTTTTTAGAATAGAAAAAGGACACATTTTCATGTCTTCATTTTGAATTGCTGCAAAAATTTTTTTTGGCATAAATACACCAAATTTCAATAACGGGAAGCCATCTTTCAAAAGTCAACTCTGAAAAAATCAGTCAGATCCAACCATGTGTCAGATATGTTTTACATATTTACTGAGAAAATAACTTTAAATTTATTTTTACCTTAATAGCATGGTCCTTTCAGTTAAATTTTCCTTTTATCTTTTATCTGGTAAAAATATTTATACATCTAGAAAATGGGTATTTGAAGAACAGATTACAAAATATTCACTCCTGATCAATTATTGCTTAAACTATAAATGGCATTACTGCAGGCAGTAAGATAGCTCAGAGTAAAAAAACATGACCAAACTAAATTGCAAAGTTTTTGCTATCAAATAAACTACACTACCCTGGTTTCTGGAAAACTGTACACACAATTTCTTTTTGCATAGTGCTCTGGATTGAATTTTGCCTGTAATTTACAATTCTCCAATTTAAGGTTTCCTGATATTTACTAAATCTCCTGTTACAAATGTATTTTGTCACTTGAACTTGTGAGTGTGAATTTTCTATAAATTTCTTTCTGAAAAAATACTTTTTTCTTTGGAAAGAGGAAAAATCTTTAGATGATTACACTCTTATCCCCAGCATTTGCTGTTTTTCCCAATGCAGGGATAATCTTCAATTTCATTACTTCCTAACTCAGTGCATTTTGTAGATCACAGAATCACAGAGTAATCCAGACTGGAAGCAAGCTTGAACTCATCTGGTCTGAACCCTTGGTGAAAGCAGGTCTGATCAGATCAAATTGCCCAGGGCTGTGTTTGGTCAAGTCTGTGTCCTGCAAGGAAAGAGAAAGAAGAATTCCTGCATCCTCTACTGCATTTCTTCAGATTATTTTAATGATACCTCCTATGAAGAGAAAATAAACTTGGGACAAACTACACAGAGCATTAAGGACAGCTGCTGAAACTTGTTCAATAATGCTAAAACTAACCAGACACATTAACTTTTCAAAGTTTAACCCTCTAGTAACTCATTTCAGCATCACCATAGTAATTTAAAGTCTCCAAAAGATGAACAATAGAGACAAGCTCAAACCAGGAACAAAGGAAATGAGAACAGTGAGGAAACATCTTCCAGCAAATGATTGAGGCTGTATTCTTGAACACATATGCTATTAAATTGGCACAAAACCTTTGAACTGTAGCCTCATTTCTCCTAAAATGGATCCCATTCCATCAGTGATTAATATCTACTTTCTCTGACACAGAAAGAAAAGCTGTGACCATATTTTTAAGGACAAGAAAACCATGGTGGCCATACATCTTTGTTTTCTTAGCTTAACCGTAATTCTCTTCAGGCTTGAAAAAAAGGAATTGAGTCCTTTTTATTTTTCTTAATTTCCAGACGAATGACCACTGTGCATGCATACCTCACCTTCATGTGTGCATACAGCTCGCCTGACCATGCCCAGCAGAGGTAACCTGTTCAAGGTGTATTATACTTAGCTATGCATGTGGTGCATGGCACGCGTTCCCATATTTCATCTGGCGATTGTCTGCCCAGAAATGCAGGAGCATTAGGCGTAATACACAGTTCTGATTAAATGACTTGAAAGCAGTATTCCTTCAGGCTTTTTGATGGTAACTTTTTGTATGGATGTCAGTGCTTCATGTAACACAACGGTCAATCTGTTATTCATATATCAAAGAATCATAGAATTGTAGAATGTTGATTTGGAAGGGACCCATCATGATCATTGAGTCCAACTCCTGGCCCTATGCAGGACATCCCAAGAGTCACACCATGAGCCTGAGAACACTGTCCAAAAGCTTCTTGAACTCTGTGAGGCTTGGTGCTGTGACCACTTCCCTGGGGAGCCTGTTTCAGAGCTCAACTACCCTCTGGGTAAAGAACCTTTTCCTGATATCCAACCTAAACCTCCCCTGCCACAACTTCATGCTGTTTCAAGTCCTGTCACTGCTCATGAGAGCGAAGAGATTGGTACCTGGCCCTCTGCTTCCCCTTGTGAGGATGATGAAGGCTACAATGAGGTCTCTCCTCAGTCTCAGTTAATATTATCCAGATACTTTGTCCCTCAGCGCAGACTTTTAAATGCAGCCATGTGGAAAACCACAGAATGGTTCAAAACAGAATGAATGTCTCTGTATCCTTGTCTTGACTTTTCAATTTTCTTAGAGATAAGTATTCTCTAAAGCAATTAAATGGGAATGCCTAATATTCCTATAATTTTTTTCTTTCTTGAAATCTTCTTCAGACTTCCAGGAACTAGGTTAAAATATGGTTATTTCTACATTGATTTTTTGATTAATCTGCTTGGTTATGGTTTGTGGTGTGTTCATTTGTTTTTAAGTTATTTTATTTTTTATAAGCACGAGACAAGTTCTATTTCACATCATTGAGAGCTTTTGCCTACAGCAATTCTCATTCAAGTTGAAGTCCTGGACACCAACAGTGCTAAATTTCATGGTCTCAGCTTCCAATAGTTTTGAGGAAGCAATTTATCACTACAATTTTTTTTCAGAGCACACCTTTATTGAACCTCATCCAAGCAGCACAATATGACCATTGAATGTTTTACCATGGACTGCTTTAAAGCAGCTGGGCTTCAGCAGCTGTTTATCCTCATTCATTTTCAAGTATCAGCGTCTTTGTAATTCCAACAGCATGGTAGCCTGCTCTTCATTTAAATTATTATTTTATGTTATTGTTTGCTGTAGGATTTAAGGTTTTCCGGAAGTATAATAGATAGCACATGGAGTCTTACAGACAACTGGAGAAACTTCACAAACTGAACTGTGAACAGCCCAAGGGCCATATCTGCAGCAGATCACTCTTAATTCACAAAAGGTTCTTCTAAGAGAAAGCCAGCCTGTGTGATTTGGGAAACAAGGATAACAAGGAGCAGACCCATCTCATGTTGCCATGGGAATACTTTTTGCTACATGTCTGGATAGTGTGGAAGTATTCATGAGTTGTCTCTATAAATCACATAATTAAAATAGGGATAAATAGGGCTAATTGCAAGTTTTCTGCAGAAAATTGCTCACTATCTATTATTATCACAGATAATTTCAAAATATCTGACAGAAATTACCCTTGGTTTACTGCAAAAAGAGCTCAACACATTTCTTTTAAGACATTTTAAAATAATACATGTTTCAAAAGAAAGTGCCAAAGAAGGAAAACTACCTCCCAAGTACACTGCCAAGGTCACTTTTCTTTGGTTTCCCATTCTTTCTTGTTGCAGAAAGCAGCCAACATGGATTTATGGAGGGAAAATCATGCTTTAGGAGCCTGAGAGCCTCCAACAATGAGATGATTGCCAAGTAGCCAAGGGATACCAGTGAATGCTGCCTATATTGGCTTTTGTAAATTTTTCAACACTGTCCTATCCTTGTATACAAGTTGACTACGCATGCACCAGATAAGTGGACAGTGACGTGGATCTAAAACTGGGCAAACTCCTGGGTTCAAAGGCTTGTGATCAGTGGCATGAAGTCCAGGTTCAAGTAAGTCATTAGTAGTGTGCCTCAGGGAGGCATACAAGAGCTGAAAATAGGTATTAAACTAATGAAAATAAGTTTGGGAGAATACAGTCAAATTATTCATGAAGTGTTGTCTATGAAACCATAGATCCAGTAGGGCAGTTCAAACACTTTCCATACACAAATTTTGATGAAAGGCACAAAAAATTTATTATTTAGTACTATTACCCTCAGAATTGATTCAAGCAGTTGTAAATAAATACAGAGATCAATATTTTAGGTCCCATATGATTTGGGGAAAGCATGATCTGAAAAGATAAAACTTGAAACATATTCTTCAGAACTTGCATCCTGCAGTACAGTATTTTGGCATTTCTCCCTCTTCCTAACCCACTCACCCTTAAAGGTCAACCAAGGTTATGGTTTAAATGTTATTGGAATGGGTGAAAAAGAAATACTGTGGGACTTATTGATAGAAGGATTATAGGAGACTAAATTAAGTCGACAAAAATGAAAATATAATTTAGTCCATATTCCTTGTTTATGTATTTGGCACATTTTAACATTCTTTGAGGGATATATAACAGTATGTTATGAGTTAAAAATTGAAGCCAAGAATAATGTTAATTATATTAAAGGAAGAGAAAAAAATGTGGTCATAGGAAAAGTAAGCTACTAAATCTAGATAACCTCACTCAAGAGGAAAGAAAGCATACAGGTAGACCCTACTGAAAAAAAATTCCATAATCACATTTACTGCTCCAGAGACAAATTACATGGCAAAAAGTTTCAAATAGCTGTGACAATGTCTACAGCACACTTGACTGATTTGCTGCAGATACAGGCTGTGAAAGAGGATGTCTGGGGGAGAGAAGCTTTGACATGTCCTCTCACCTGAACTGTTCTGTCAGACACCTTAGCATTGTTTTTCCTTAGGAATTAAATATTTTACTTTAACCTCTTCAGTATAATTTGAGGTACACCTGTGATATCATCCTGGGCATGATGTTTTATAATTCCAAGCTCCTCCTCTGTGATCATCAATAACTGTTTCTGCTGTGTGTATAAGATGTATTTACATGCTTGGGAAGGGGAATGATGAAGGGTTACTACAGTTGTATGTAGCATCCTCTAGCCTTCAGTTGTCTGGAGGTGAAGCATCACATATCCACTCATGGTAACTTAGATATTTTGTCTCTGTCCCCAAGATAAACCTCTGCATTAATACATTAATACATACTTAACCTCTCTGCTCTGGAGAAAAGAGGTTTCTTGCCTCTTCCATGACTTTCACACTAGATTAATTGCATTTTTTTTGGTGGGGGTAGGGAAGGGTTGGTGGAGAAGAGTAAGAAGGACATCTTTTCTTCATTACAGAGTCTTCTGGAATTATGCTCAGTACTGTTACTCTTAATACGTTACCATGTTGAGTATGAAGATCTAGAAGTTTTTCTCCAATTTTGTTTTGTACCTGTCTCTATCCCTTAATGCACTAAAAGATTATTCACTTTAAATAAAAATACAGGACACGATCTGAACTTGCCAAAAAAACTTAAAAGACTTTTATAGCTGGGTGTTAGAGACAATGTAATGTCATGTGACTCTAACCCTGTACCTCTGCTAAAGGTAGTAGGATGATCCCCACAATAACAGTGATATCAGAGAAAAGAATCTTCCGTGGGGCATGAATATGTTGTTGTAAATCTGATGTGAACAAGGGGGAAATCTGAGACAGTGAATAACTTGTGATTACTTGGTTTCCTTGATTTATCCCAGAAGTTAAGCTATAAAGTCAGTTCACAGTCAAACCACAGCATCTTGCATCAGCAGAATAACGGTTCTAAATATTGGTAAAACACAGATCTTTTCTGACGTTGCCTTGAAAGACTCTCTGATTGTTTAGATGTCCTTGGCAAATTAGTGCCTGCAGGAAATAAATGCCTGCTAGGTTGTGGTTTTTTGTTTGCTTCATATTGTTATAATTACTGTTTCTATTTTTATTAATAGAAATATTCATAGAAAGAATGGAAACAGAGAAAAGGAGGCAAGAATAGAAGTCTGATTAGTTAGCTAGTTTTGAAGGGATTTCCAGAGAAAGCAAGCTGCTGATCAAACAGCATTTTACCCCTGCAGATCACATCAAAAAAATCTGTGTCCAAAGTTTAAAGATTAAAAGATACACATTATAATGAGTAACATTTTCAAAGTGAACAAACAAGATTCATCTAGGGTCTTCAAAAGTTATGTTTATATCCTGGTGATGCTTATGTCCAACTAGGGTCTTCAAAAGTTACGTTTATATCCTGGTGATGCTTATGTCCAACTAGGAGTGAGATAAAAAACTGAGAGGATGACTCATATGAATAATCATGAAAATCAGATTAAAAAATGAAAAAGGAAGCAGCCAAAAATAAAATGGAAAGAGTCAAATTGTGTTCTGATAGTGATTCATTCAGCATGAAGTACTTTTTTAGAAGTCTGGAAAGTCCTTGCTAGTGTTCTCCATTCTTTTCATACTGCCAGTAAAAGTATCAAAGAAGAGTGTTATATCCCAAGCATTAGGAGATCAAGTTTCAGAAAATTGTGATGTACATATTCTGAATGTTTTTTCACCTTTTACAGCTTTATAGAAAATTCATATCACATTTTAAAATTCATGTTGTGATCAGAGAAACAAATAAATTTCTTTCCTCTTTTTGAAAGTTAGGAAGAACACAATCACTGCACTCAGGAAACAGAGCAGGAAAGCTCTTGGCAGGCTTGGCCAAGACCTGCATGCAAAGATGGGGATTAGCAAAACTGTTACATATGTTCATCTATTATAGACAAATGCAAAATTTTGGACCAAAGTATGTAAGCCTAAATATCTGGGGATATTAAAATTTCTTAATACTATCTCTAAAGTGGTCATCATTACATAAAATTGCTAAGTGCCTCTCTTGTTTACCCTACTTCTGAGGTGTGAATCTTAATCTATAAGACAAAAGCCAGAAAGTACTGGAAAAAACTCTTTTAAAATGTGGTCCATAAAACTATTATCTGTGGAATACTCACAGCTTTTTACCAGCTAGCACTCGTAATTCAATACCTTAGAAAGCCTCGAGCAGCCTAGAGAGGTAGCACGGGCAATCCAGCATTTCAGTAGCTCTAAAAGTGGTAAATAGCAGCTCCAAAGCTGATACCACCTGTAGAAGCAGAGGGAGAAATATAGTCCTCAGCTTGCCTAATTCCTGCAATTAGAAGCTTTCAAACAGAGACAGAAACACACAGATGTTTGCAGAAGGGGTGCAAAGCCAAAGAGAGGGTAGGCCCCCTCTCATGCCCTTCTTTTATTCGGAGAAGGGGAAAGGGAAGGACTGGGGGCGGACCAGGGGTGACCGGGCAATCAGACACTGCTAAAGAGTTTGAGTTACATTTGGTTTTGCCCGCACTTGGAACAAAGGAGCTCGGAGCACATGGCAGGGACAAGTCCTGGCTTGTTTGACCAGGGAGGGGGAAGGGCAGCTCGAAGCAGGCAGCAACAATTATCTACCTTCAGTTACAAGTGTTAGTACTGTTATCTTAACTGTAAATTATTACCCACTAATAATAGCAAAGAAAACTTTACCGGAGGAAAGCATAATACTTGGCTTTGTAAATCACTAATAGCATCCTATGTAATCTATTATCATACTCAGACATTCAAGGTACTTTAAGATTTGTTACAATTTAATTGAGAAATACACCTTTTGAGACTGGTAACATTTGAGATACTGAAGACATTCAGTTTTGATTAAAGAATGGAATTATAAGTCCTTCCAGGAAAAGTCAAAACCTTTATAAGAGTATTTTTAGTCAGAGAGTGGCAGACTCCCAACAGAATTACCTGTAGTCTTCTAATACTGCTTCAGAGAAACAAGATATCTTCAGTTTTTGAAAGTATTGACTGTCTGTGGTGTTATGCAAGTTCAGAATTTATGAAAGTTCAGCAAAGTGCACTGGCAAGAAGTAGGACTGAAAAGAGAAAAATTAGTTAGCCTTGCTCAAATACAGCTATAACACAGGATATATAAGGAAAACTGCTTTTCAAGGTGCAAACATTTAAATACAGCTGGTTTATATATAAATTAATTTCATTTTGTCTACATTTATAATGTATTTTTAAAAAACTATTTTTTTAGGCTTAATGAGCTCATGTACTGAACTATTTCTAGTTGTCTTTTCCTTAAATTATTTTTAAGTTACTTGAGATGATTATTAACTGATAACTTCATATGGTAGCTTGGAGTTTATTTTGCAGAACTACCTTCTAGTTTCTCTGCTTTGAGAGGCTGAAAGCCAAACACTGTGAAAGACCGCTCTGGGTATAGAGACAGCTTTACGTATCATTTTCTGCTCATAATGGTGAGCAAAATATACTTCACAGAATAAAATATGTTGCACTAAGCAACAAAAATATGAGACAGTTCTCAAGGTTTGCTGATCAGCTGAGACACTTCTTTACTCAGAAGAACATTGGCTCTTTGGTCACGCTGTATCTTCAATAATGAATAGTGAATACTCTTCAGTGAATAGTCTCCTATTCATTATGGCCCAGTATCAGTCTCAGGTAATTTGCATTTTAATTTTAAATTCAACAGAGGGGCAGCTTAATGGACTTATTATTCCTTAAAATTTCTTTTTCAGCTTCAAACGCTTTTGCCTCAGCTTCCAGACTCTCAGTTCAGTGATTACTATATGCTGGTCTATTGACAAAATCTTTGTAGAATCATAGAATCTTACGAGTTGGATGGGAGCCATCAGGATCATTGATTCCAACTGGCTATGCACAAGATTCCCCAAGAATCACACCATATGTCTGAGGGTATTGTCCAAATGCTTTTTGAACTCTGTGAGGCTTGGTGCTGTGACCGCTTCTCTTAGCAACCTGCCGTGGTATCACCCTATGGGTGAAGAACCTTTTCCTGATATCCAACCTAAATCTCCCCTGACACAACTTCATGCTGTTTTAAGTCCTGCCACTGGTCATGAGAGTGAAGAGATCAGTACCTGCCCCTCCAATTCCCCTTGTGAGGATGTTGAAGACCGCAATGAGGCCTCTCCTCAGTCTCCTCTTCTCCAGGCTGAACAAACTAAGTGACCTCAGCCACTCCACATAACATGTCCCCTCCAGGCTTTTCACCATCCTATTTAGGAAGATTATAATAGGCATCAAAGATATAGAGATGCAAAATTAGCTTAATATAATGTAGATAAATTGGCAAAACCCAGATTTCAAATTTCAGAAAGTGTTAAAAATTCCCTTCCTGGAAAATCAAGGGGTTTTTAAGTTCTCAAATTAAGACTTTTTTTAGTCAGAATCCTTGTTTAAGAGTCTTAATTGTGGTTTGCCTTGAGCTGTGCCTGTCACTCCTTTGATACATCATACTTCCTTTTCTAGCAGTGGTAGTTCTCTCACAACTACTTCAGCTTCAATTATTTTGCCACAACTCCTCCAGAAGTTTTGAAATTAAAAAAAAAGGCTTTTGAAGGCTAATCTTACAAATAACTGTCTATAAATAGCTGTTAAGGGAATTATAGTGTCAGATACAGCTTAGTATCTTAGTGTGGGATGTATGTTCAATATCTGTCTACCCCTCTTCTCTAGGAATCTCATTGCTCCCATAAGGCTGTAGTATTATATTTTTCTTCTATTATGACACAATATTATATATATATTGCAATTATTCACTAAAACAATATAATATTAGTGAATGATTAAAAACTATTTGAAGTACAGACAATTTACTTCCTGTATATTCTAGTGTTTCTACATTAAAATAAAAAGGGACTCACAAATAATCATTTTAAATAGTTGAGACATTCTGAGCTACAAATGTTAGACCCAGAGGAATTTGAACTTTTTTTCTTCCACTTTAGCTACTAATTGTGTCAGGTGAATAAGGCTGACTTATTATTAGCCATGTTTTGAAGAACAGGAAGCCTATTTCACATGGGATAATTTATCAGTATTAGGACACTTCAGTTTAGTGTCAAAATTTAAACACTATTAAGACTCATGTCTGAGATTATATTCCTTTACCAATCAATAATTGGTTTTAAGATTTGAAATCACAGCAGCTGCATGGTGCAACCTTAATTTCCTAAATAATATAATGACAACAGTCATTATATTAGTTAGTAGGAACTAACAGTCTGTTAGTGATACTGGCACTGCAGCACTAATCTCCAGTCTTTCCTTCAAAACAGCTATCTTAAAAAAGTCCTTCAGTGTAATAATTCCATTGCACGTACCTTGGTTAATAGTTACTTTAGAGGATACGGCAGGATACTATCCAGTCTTGGGAATTGTGCCTCTAACAGAAGTCAGAAACTAATATCTATTTTAAAAGAACCTCAAAAGTCCCTGTAAATTTGAATCTGGGGGATGAGTGACCTTCTCCTACTTGATCTTTATTCCTTGTCTGCTCCTCTCCCAGAAAAAGGTCTAGGAATGAGAATGGCATCATTAAAGTTATCTCCTCAAAAAAGCATGGGGGAGGAAAGGAAATAAATCCCTATGTTCCTTCTAAGATAGTGGATTATAACGGACAGTTTGGACTAGAAAGCCAGATATGAAACAGACTGGTTAAAGCTTGGACTGCATGTTTCTATTTCAAGTCTGTTCAGAAGCAGACACACAAATGTTCAGAGAAAAGCACTTCGAAACCGAGGGTATGAGACATCATCTCAAATATTTTTACTCTTTCAACATGAAGAAAATCCCCTTACAAAATCATACATGTTGGCCTGTATCAACCACAACTTATGCAACACGTTTTTCTACTGACCTGAAAGACCAAAGTTTAGCAAAGCAGGTTCACATCCAGCCTTGCAGTTTAGCTGTGTGAATGTCTATCCTGATCTTGGTAAACGGCAGAGCTGTAAACAAGTTGCCAAACTTAACTCCTTCACCGAGGCTGAATATTAAGTTTCTTCTGCAATTCTGGCCTTACCACTCCTCATAATTTTATCTCAAAACATAAAAGACCCACTGGTTTTTATAACACTGTAGCTGCCAATTTACATTTTAAAGTCAGTTTTTATTTTAGGCCTTTGTAATTCATCAGACCAGGAAAGGGTAAAAAACTAAAACACATTTCATTTTGAATGGAAATCAGAAGCCAAATACTATGACACTATTATTTATCACAAAGTATGAGTTCAAGACAATCTCAATATAGCAAAGATCCCTAGCTATTACTTACTTTTACAGGTTATATCAAAAGTCCTGCAGTTTATTACTGTTTGTAGTCTATTTTGTTCTTTTCACATACAGTTCCGGTTCACTCCACCAGATACTTACATCCACCAACTTTAATCTGCTATTAGGATTAATGAACAACACCTACCACAGTGACTTCCCAGAATGCCTGGAGACTTAAACACTTCTATTTTTAAGTAAGCTATGCCATTAGGCAGAATAAAAGAAAAGGGATCTTTTGCTGTATTTCACATCCTGAGTCTGTAGAGATCTGACAAAGAGATTTCACATGTAACAGTGACTACAGCAAAATAAACCTTGATTGTTGCCAAATAGTTGTTATCCTAGAGAAAAATGTTACCCAAATCAAAAATCTAATAGACGTATAACTGATAAGCAAATTTTGCTTCAAAGCGCCATTATATGTACTGTATTCACAAGTAAATATTTTATTATTCTGGCATCAGAAATATATTTTCAGTATACAAATTTCCTAAGTGAAACAACAGAATGGGAATATTTATTTAATGTGTTGTCACTCTGAGCGCTGAAGCAGAGCATGATGGGTTAAAGTAATAAACACACTAGACCTGAATAATGTAAGTGATTCCACATTCTAAACAAATTTATATAGTTCCATGCTTCATAAATCAATTCTATCCATTCCTGTTCCAACTCTGAAATCTATTCTTAATTTCAAATGGTGTTTTCTGAGTTCTATATTTCATAACCTTTCCATATAAATTATTCTCTCTCCATGTCCATCTCATGTATTACTTGCCCTTTATAATTTTCTTAGATTTTTTTTGCTAGTTGAATTGCTATTCACACAATAATCTCACAGACCTCTTATTTTTAAATTGTTTCGGAAGAAATAACTGAGAATAATCAATAGCGGAGTTTTGAATGTCATTGGTTATCTTTGATTGAATCCATGAGGCACGTAGTGTGTTTTGTTCCAGGAGTGAATCAGCTCAACTTTTCTGTTTTGGTTCAAATAATTGTGTTTACAAATGTCTATGAATATATTTCTTTTAAATGAACTCTCTGAGGGAACAATCTGCTAGTAAACCCTTGTATGATAATACTCAGTGAAGGGAATGCAGAAAGTTATGACTGAAGAAGAAGAGAATTTTATTTACAGTTTTGAACATGCATGCATGGCTGTATTTTTATTATTTTCTCTGTTCCAGTTTCAGCTAATGAAAAGAGATAAAGCTTTACATCAGAATTTTCTGTGTAGTTGTAGGAACTACAAGTATGGAAGTCTGTCAGGAATACAAGTTTCCCATTGGCACTTGCCAAATCAGCTTTCAAGTATTATAATAATAAATATTATCACCCAATAATATATGCAATAATCACCAATTCAAAGCTCCATTCCAATCTGTGCAAATAGATTCTGAAATATGCAATATCCCATCCCAAGGCAATTCTATATTTAGCATAATAAATGTTATAAGAATCCAAGGTCATTAAGAACAGCCATTTAAATAGCATTAATCCTTGGTTTAAAAGTCATCATAGATATTTGGAATCGAACTTGTCCTGGTATATTAAATTCTGACCTGAGTTGTTGGAAAAAAGTACAGTGAGAGTACATGCAGCAACAAGGATATCTGGAAATATTTCTCCTCTTCATTGGCACAAAGAAGCTGCTGGAAAACTTACAGATGCACAAATGTGAAAAACCACAGACTGCAGAAAATTAAGTTAGACAGCTGGCATTGACCAAGGGCCTGATCCCAGCCACTACAATGCCAGGTCACTGGGGTAAATGAGAATTATTTGCTGTGGCCTTTTTCTCATTAAATAAATTAACAAATAACTTTTTTTTTGCCATCAGCTGACACTACAATGAGCAGAAGGCTTTGAAAAAAGTTGTGATATGGAGGTCCTCAAAGTTTTCAGAGCCATGCAGGCACGGTAATGAGAAGAGCTGATGTGCTTTTTTATAGGATATGTAACATCAGTCTTAATGATTTCTGACATTACAGTCTTTATATTATGAGATCCTTTGTCAGAAAAAGAATAACAACCAACCAACCAAAAAACCAGTTCCATGTCTTTTCTTTTACATTTGGTTCAACTGTTCCTCATTAAAAGTAGTTGAAAGATGGGTTAAAAAGCATGTAGGCAACACCTTTCACTGAAGAAGTCAACATTTGTTTTGGACAAAGTGTTTCAAGAAAGCTGTGGCCCAGCTGGAGGAAATCCAGTGATGAATAACAGGTAAGATCAACAGTCTGAAAATCATGATTATGAGGATAGACAGGAAGAACAGTTACTGTTTAGTCTTAAGAAGGGTATGCAGAAAGAAAATGTAGCAATAGTCATCAAATATGCAAACTATTGCTGCACACAACTAGAATGAGGTGTGGAGGAACTTTCAGTTGGAAGCTCATTTTTATTATTATTTCATTGGATCATGATACGTTAAGAAATAGAATTCTACCGTGTATTGTGCTGGGAATATTTTGTGAAATTCAATAGGAAACTGTGCTTTGATGCAGACATTTCAAGTAATTTCTGCTTTGATGTCTACTCATGGGCAGTAAAGACTGCATGTTTATGTGTCTAACTTTAGAAGTCTAAAAGTGTTGTGTAAGTCCACAATAATCAATTTAAGTTCCTTTCAAATCTTTTGTTCAGAAATAATCACCTACACAGGACAATCCATCTTGTCCCAGCCAAAATGTCTAAAATATCTAAAACAGGACAGGCCAGTTTTCCTGCAGAAGTGACCACATATCTCTGACTTTTTGGAATTTCAGGATAACCACCTTGTATTTAAACAGTAAAATCTTAAGACACCTGAAGTTTTCTACTGCTATCCCTCTAAGTTGCATCCTCTTTCTCCCCACCTCCCCATCTTGTCTTAATCATCTCCCCATCTTGTCCTTACCCAGGTGAATTACTTTAATCTCAAAGTATGGTTATAAATGGTAAAATGAACAGAATGACACATGTTGAACAAACAAAAATTATGTCTGTATCAAATCTAAGATTTTTACCAGAGGAATGTTTTTACCATTTGCAGCTGTAACATAAACGTCTTTGTGGGGTGCTCATGTGATCCACACATGGGGTGGTCTAGGTAGCCCGAGCTCAAGGCAGGACTGTGACTCTGTGGGGTGTGATGTGCACAGAACTGGCAGGAGGGGATCTGCTCCACAAGTACCATAAAAAAGACCTCTCAGATCACTGAGTCCAACTATTAACACTGCCAAATCCACCACTAAACCATATCCCTAAATACCACATCCGTATGTCTTTTAAATACTTCCATGGGTGGTAACTCTACCACTTCCTGGGTGACCTGTTCCTGATGTTTGACAATCCTTTCAGTAAAGAACTTTTTCCTAATATCCAATTTAAACCTCCAATAGTGCAACTTGAGGTCACTTCTTCTTGTCCTGTTACTTGTAACTTGGAAGAAAAAAACAACTCCCACCTTGCTACAACCTCCTTTCAGGTAGTTATAGAGAGCAGTAAGGTCTCCCCTGAGCCTCAGTTTCTCCAGGCTAAACAATCCCAGTTCTCTCAGCTGCTTCTCGGGAGATTTGTGCTCCAGACCCTTTGCCAGCTTCATTGCCCCTCTCTGGACATGCTCCACAGCCTCAGTGTCCTTCTTGTAACTGTGTAACAAAAGGAAGGCCACTATGTGCCAGGTTATCCAGAGAATTAATGAGAAGAGAAATTCTGTTGAATAGAGTAAAAGAAATAGAAATAAAGAGGGATCCAGCCCCAAAAGTGGCATAGAGGCAGCATGAAGGGTTTTCAGGTGAGGCAGGCAGCCTATGGCTGGAAAGAGGACACCTGCAGGGATACACACCAGGGCAGGGAGCATTTGCCACTGGCCAGTGACAGTGAGAAGCTACATGGGGACTGGGACGTGCTGCAGGAGAAGGAAGGGGAGGGTATGTTTCTGGGGGTGATTTATGAGGACTGGGAGATATGTAACTGTTTATTAATTCTCTCTAATTGTCTGGTAACATGATTTATCTGTTATATTACCAATATTGATCCTGAGTCTATAGTTCACTGTGGGTTAATTACATGTCATTAATAAATTAATAAAATGTTTCGATTCTGATTCTGGCCTAAGCTATGTAAACTCACTTGTTTTTTCCTGGTGTCTGCTTTTCGTGGGGAAGGATGCTTAGCAACCAGCTAGGATTAGCAGTGGATTATTTGTACACAGCAGAAATAATAAAAGAAAACCCTGTTTGTCAGGAATGGTAAGAACTTTAAAATGTTTCAAAGTTTATATTGGGAGTAACTAGAAGTTTCACAAAGTAGCCCGCAAGACTTGGGAAAATCCAAGGAATTACTTCCACATTTCTCTCATCTATTGGACTTGATTTTTTTATGAATAGGTATTATTAATCCCTAACATTGATATCAACGCACACTACTAATAGAAACAAAACTACACTTTTGTCTTAGGCATGTGTACTGGTGAGCCTTCTTTTGTACTTCTGGCATATTTTCATTTCCAGTTTTTAAGAGAATTTCTCTCAGGGGATGACTTCTATTTGATCCTGTTATTCATATTGCTCATCCAGACTTAGGGATGGATGGAAGGGGAGGGGGAGCACACAAGATTTTTTTTATTTCTAAAATGAAAACCAGACCTGTTAAAAGATTTGACTCATAGTTGAAGAAAAAACATACTTTACCACACTCCAAAGGAATAAAATACAATGCTTAACTTGTTATAATTATAATTGCTTTCATTAAAAAAACCCAAACCCAAAAAAAACCCAAACAGGCAAACAAACTCAAAAAACCCCAATGAAAATAAAACAAACAGAACAACTGTTGCTTTTCCAAACTCTATTTTCTACAGAAAAAGAAGTAAATTGTTAAAGGCAGGATTAAGCCCCTTCCACATTTCAGTTTCTATCTGTGATAATGTATCAGTCATCTATGTAGATTTTATTTATATGTGCATAATCTGCATACATGTTTATATATACACACCCAGGGGTAAACACACCCTGGAAATGAAGGCAGGGGAGAAAGACTGCTAAGTTCAGAGGAAGCATGTTTAACAAATAAATGAATAAATAAATAATCTTCAATATTTGTGAAACAAAATTGGAAAATTGCTGTGCAGCACTTCCCTTACGTCATATTTTCCTAGCCCACCTGGAGGTGTTGGTTAAGGAGTGCTGTAGATCATGCAAAGTAAACCTTTAGAAAAACCATAATGAAGTCATATTGTAGAAACTTCTTCTGCACTAATGTATTCTTTGTTCGATTGGGCATCATAATGTATCTAAATAATTAGTCTATGTAGCATTACAGTAAAAAAGATTAAAACAAAAAAAAGGCAATTCCCTGACCCTGTCTAGTTAAGTAGGCTCTCTATTTTTGCCACTTCCCTGTGTTCTAATCTCATGAATCAGGACCCTGAATTATAAGAGGAGCTTAAAGATCATGCTTATCTTATGCTTTTCTGTAAATCATAATCCATGAATAATAGTAAAGCAGGCTTAAGAGGGTTTGATTTGCCTCCTAGCTTTCAAAGAAATAACCTTAACTTTTCTATACCTAACACTGTCATTTAATTATTTAATATTAAGTTAAAAACTTCAGTGCTGAAACATTCTCTAAGGCTTTCCTGTCCAAAATATGACTTAAAAATAGTACTAGCATGAAAACTGAAGTTCTTGGAGCAATTTTGGAACTAGACTAAAAGAGGGCATTTGATTTTTTTGGAAGGGTATGTGAGTCACGCTTTTTATGTTCCAGAAACACACAAACACAACTCAGAAGAAAAAGACTGTCTGACTCTTTCCCTGATCCTAGGGCTGGGACAACACAGCCTACTAGGCTACCACCAGGATTTATCAATTTTAAAACATGTTAATGAAGCCACTCAGTTTTTGATCAACATGAGCTCAGTGATCTTTATTACCATGTTTGCTACATATAAAATACGTTTGTGTGTGCATCTATATGGAGCACATACCAAAGTGGTGGTAGATGCCCCATCACTGGCAACGTTGAAGGTCAGGTTAGGTGGGGCTCTGAGCAATATTATCTAGTGGGACTTTCCCTGCCCGTGGCAGGGGGGTTAGACTAGATAATCTTTAAAGGTCCTTCATAACCCAAACTATTCTATGCTTCAATGGTTCTATGATTCTAAACCATTTTTACCGCTGTATTAAAGGTTCTGCTACTATTGTTAGCACCGTATGCTTAATATATTTATTCTGTGAAACAGCCTCTCCTATGCTGCACTGCTGTTAAAACTCAGATTGAACTTTTATACTTTCATTGGTTTATTTTCACAGTTTTTCATAATTGTGAAATGACAAATCTATAGTGCTTGTTCCAAGTTTATCAATAAGTCCTAGCAGCTTGTCTTCATGCAAATACTGAGGAAAATGACAGGCCCCATTTTGGGAGAACTTTATATATATATGTGTGTGCGTCCTCCACATCCTTCACATGTCAGCAGTTACAGCAAAACTTCATGGACTTCACTTGGTGTAGTATAGTGGTTACAACTATGAATAAAGGCAATTTTTTTTTTTTCTAGAACAAATGAAAATCAGGAAAAAGAGAAAACAAGTGTTTAGAAACATTCACACTGTGCTTCAGAAAACATGTTTTCACCTGGTGCTAAGAGGAAGCAGAAGGTGAAAAAAATGTGCAGTATAGGGGGGTTCCAAGTCCTTGTCCAAAGGTGAGCTCTAGAATCTCTTGCAAAAATCTAGAATATCAATCCGTGAAGCTCTGGAATTGTTATTGTTATTGCTGCAGTAGTGTATTAAACCCTCTTTCAGTTACCCTTAGTAATACAGTTTATTTCCCGCAAGTTCATCTTAGAGGACAGATATACAAACATTTTTGCTATTGAGTGGCTCTGAAATATTTAAAAGAAACATACTAGTCTTACTGGGTAAGACTATATAAAAATAATATAATAAATAAAAGTATATAAATTAAGCCTATAATCAACCTGCACCCACTGGAGGTACAATCTTTGTATAATAATGTGCTCTTCAAATCAACGCTTTCTTTTGTTTGTTCTGAACATATGAAATAGCAGCTTTCATGAAGATCCAACTACAAGCAGACAGAGGCTATTGAAACATGACGAATAGAGCAAAGTTTTCCTCGGTAATGTAATAAACATAATTAAAAATATAAAGCTAATTTAGTAGCATGAGTTTGAAGAAATAATTTTAATGGTAAGTAACAAAACTTATATTTCATTACTGATATTTTGTTTTTTTACTTTAAGAATCTCTTTTCTCAATATAGGTGTGTTCGTTTTGGTTTTTTTTAAGGAAAGAGATGTTTATTTTTTCCTCCAAAATATGATGGTTTACAATATTTTTTTCTTTGAATTCCTCACTTCATCAGCAGGTTTCCCTGTTCCATTAAATACTTTAGACAACTCAGACCAAACTTTACATTAAAAGTGACCTTATCAACATATCCCTGCTTTCACTTATTTAGTTATAATCAAAACCTGTTCTGACACATGAAAGATGTTCTCATTATGCAAAAAATACCTGGACTGGCATAATAATTTGAAAGACATCCAACAGCTTTACCCTGTTGCTAACACTGAAATATCTCTTCTCACTACCTTGCTGCTTGATTCTGTGTATTTGAGATTCAGTGCAAAATCAACAAGGGATTTGAGTCTTGCTCATTTTACCAGTTTCGTCATCCTATTGATAAATCTGTAACACATCAGTCAACTGATAGTTGCAGTATATATAATTTTCTTCTAAAGAAGAATAAGTAAACCCCCAAAAGTAAAGATGAAGGGACCTACACTTCTTGAGAATATAAGGGACTTTTAAAGTTCAGACTTTTCATTTTACAGCTCAGGTTAAATTTCAATTCTTAAGGATCCACAGCCATTTTCTTGGTAAATCAGTTGAAGATTTATGAGGGAGATCTTACTTATTTTCAAATGAGAAGTTATTTAGCTCAGCATTTCCAATTTAAAGATGTTCAGACATCTTCAAGGGCATGATTATCATACATTATTCTCCCCTTTCTAAATGAACAGTCTTTTCCAGAAGGCATGTCAATAGACTCTTTTGATATCTTTGGTTATGCTTCAGTTCTCTAAACAATAAACAAATAACTGTGGGGAAAATATTCAAAAACATTTGGATATCTAATTTCTCCTGATTGTCAAGCCTAAATGTGTACTGTCAGTAGTTCAGTGATGCTATGCTATGTCCAGAGAGATAAAATTTGTGTTGACTGAATTACAAGACCAAGACTTTTAAGAAATGAAAACATTTTGAGATCAAACATTACTAATTTGCACCCAGGGTGTATTTGTTGTTTCACATTACCTCAGTTATAATTTTTAATACTTTAACATATAATTCGACATAAAAGAAAGGGAAAAAAAAACCTCTCATTGAGTTCACAATGACAATAAGTGGCAGCCAGAATTTACATCAAAAGTGATGCCCTACAACTGTGATATATGCCCAAGTATGTAAAGATTCTCCATCTTGGCAATGATACTTGAAATGTATTTTATCCAGCTCTAGAAGTTTTTCTGGAGTGATACAGAACAGTTGTGTTTATCAGGAACACGGCTTCATGCAGTGAGTTATCAGGAAATCACTTACCATAAGCTTGCAGCAGGGTATTTTTATGGTAATAGAAAAGACTTAAAATAAAAAACCAAACAAACAACCAAATAAACTCCCAAAATCTTATCCTTGGGCCCTTATAGGAAATAAATGAATGATCTATTGTTTACACCAGGATTAAACTTCTTGATTGTGGATGATATCTGGAGGGTTCATTTAGTATGTGCCAGAAACCTAAAGCTATACAAAATTATTTTCTAGCAACAAGTTTTACCACTTAGCCTGAGATTTTACTGTGTCAGTGAAAACTCCTGAAAGGCTGGTCAAAAAACAATATTTAAATGCTCTAAAAATTATCAGGGAAGGAAGTTTATTTAAATATGTTATTTCATATATTATATGATATATATATTTAAATATGTTATTTCATATATTATGCAAAGATTTTGAAATAAAAACTAATAAAAATTAAAGCAGAAATTAGGATGCCTCATGACATTGAGAAACTTAGTGGCTTATGTGAATTATCCACCATTTTATCTGAACTTTTACAAGTAGTATGTTGGATATTTTCTATTGAAATGGAAATATTTCCTCAAACCATAGTTTTCACCCCTCAAAAAAAGAAAAAAAAAGAAAAATAAATTACAAATATTAAAAAGAGGATATAAAGATGTTAGGGTTTTTTTCTCTTTTTTTAACATGTACAATTGCATTAAAAGCCTGAAATATACTGACCAAGGTAAAAAGTGTTGTGCACTACATTATTTTAAAATTGTGTTGAATTAAGGAACCTAATTGTACATACTGTCATATAAATATACTTACTAATCTGCCATGTTTGTCACTTGAAGCAGCAAGTTTCACTGGAAGTGTTAAAGATTAGAATGTACAATATAATTATAGGTATACACCACATATAGCCAGAGGCAACTCCTGGCAAGTTATGCATAAGGATTTCCTGGTACTTCCCAGGGCAAAATATATCTTGTTATGACTAATGTTTAAATTGGATAGTCATAAGTATTTTTAAAATAATTTCTGAGATCTTCTCCTATCTCTGATATACTGTTATCAAAAACTACTGTCCTAGAACACATTGTCACCAATAGCAACTTATAATTTATTTTTTAAGGAATTCCAGGAATTTGTGGTGTGAAATGGAATTGCAGACCTGACCGCAAGACCCATATATCTATCATTCTAAAGCTCGACTAAATACTTTGCTCAAAAGCTAAGAAAAAGTTTATGGTCTATGAAGACAGAGGGCTAACTCAGAAAACGAAACAGAGCAGTTTCTTTTTGACATGTAGAAACATTCCACACATCAGCCCTGTCAGCCTTCATTTGTTTTACTTCTTGGACGAAACCTTTGTTTTCAATGTTTTCTTTTAAAATAATGCTTTAAAAGCCCTATATGAAAGGAAAATATTTTTTAAAATATAAAAGATTTGTAGACAACATATGCTACATTATTTCAGCCAGACATCTGGTCAGAAATCCTTTATTTACTTCATCAGAAACACTGATGAAGCAAAAGTAACAGGGGGAAAAAAAGTGAAAATCTAAGCCCAAGAATTTTCAGTGATGATAGAACTTTTCTTGACAAGGGTTTTTCAGCCCCCCTGTCTAATATGGGTCATACAGTTGAACACTGGTCCTTGTCTTCTCCAGAAACCCAACCACTAGGCTATGCTCTTGCTCTGCAAATGTATAGTTAGAAAATCATTAAATGCAAAACAGTGAGTTTGACAATAACTTACCTAGTAACTAAGGCTCTCAGCTACGATTCAAATGATCCAGGCTCAATGTCCAGTTCCAATGAGTATTTGTTATGTTATTACACCATGTTGAGCAATTCCAGCAAAATAAGCTACTACAGTGAGGAAATGCTCCATAGCCTCATCATCAAAGCAAATAGCTTTGCTGCACAGACCAACATGTCCATTTGACGGACATACACTGGAGAAAAAAACATACAGTCTGCAACAGATCTTGATATCTTTCACCTGAAATCAAGTCCTGTCTGACATGTATTTAAAAGAAAAGGACCCATTTTATGTTCATATCTTAACTTTAAAGGTTGATATTTCTTAATATGTACCTTGATCTTAAAATGTGCTAACCATTCTGAGTCAACTCAACAAATCCCTTAATAGATTTACAGTTTGAAATAGATCTCTCATATATTTCCATGAAAAAAAATACTGACTTTTCTACTTTTCTGACTTTCACTTACTGACAAGTTGGAAGGGATATGACATTGGCCTTGAAGACTTTATAAGACTTTCCCTGAAAGTGAAATTGCTTCTTCTCAAACTTAGAAGATTTTTGAGAAAAATCTAATTATTTTTTTTTTCTTTTTTCAAAGGTTGGGGTGACTTTTTTAATGGAAATCTTCTATGTATGATAAATCTAATTCTGAAAGACAATTGCACACTGAATATATGACTTATTCTTATGATTTTAATAGGAAAATTCCAGCATTTTTCCATTTCATTGGCTTGGGCAAAGTAACTCACCTCTTTGTAGGAAGGAACCCACAAACTGTACTATTACATTAGTAAGAGATCTAAGCAACTAACCATATAAACCATAAGACACATTTAGTTCAACCTAAAATTTAATAAAGCAGCTAATCAAAAGACAAAAGTTTCAACACTTTCATATATTTGCTTAAATACTATGCTGAATAAAAATACTGCATAACTTGGTAACCCAATGTAGTTATTTTTCTCTTAGGGGCGCATGTTACTTTTCATGAGGGATACCACTGAAGGCCATCAGAAGTCTTCTTTGATAAGCTAGTAAGACTAACAGGTTTTTCAGTCATATTTTTGTTAAACAGAGAAAAACAAACAAACAAAAATCCTCCACAAAACCAATCTACCTCTTTAAGGCATGACAGCTGTAGAAATACATTGCTTGTGTAAGAAAGGTGTTTTCTGATGTTTCCATTCTACACATACAGTTTTCTATAGGACTGTTAGTAAATGCAGCTTATTCTTCATAGAATCATAAAATTGTTTGCATCTGAAAAGAACTTTAAGGTCATTGAGTCCAAACATTAACCCAGCACTGCCAAGTCCACAACTAAACCACATCCCTAAATGCCACATCTACACGTTGTTTAAATACGTCCAGGGATGCCGACTCAACCACTTCCCTGGGCAGCCTGTTCCAATGCTTGATAACCCTTTTGGTGAGGAAATTTTTCACAATATCCAATGTGAACCTCCCCTGATGCAACCTGAGGCTATTTCCTCATTTTGTTATTTGCTACATGGAAGAAGGTAATCAGGCTATGCATGTTTGAAAGGAAAAATATTAGTAGATAAAGCCAGCAGACAGATAAAGAAGCAGTTTTGTCCTTGTCAGCAGCCAAAACTTAGTTCAGAACCATGAGAATATTAGGACTGACAACTGAAGCGAGGAAAATTCCTTGATTTTTTCACTTCCTACTGTGTTGAGGTTAATAAACTATCTCACAAAACGAATGAGATTGAGTCCTAGCAGAGTTAGAACTCACATACTCCATCTCAACCAGACCAAGAATTACAAGTGTTATTATTTATTTATCCAGCCATAGTATAATACATATGATATCTCATTTTCAGTAGCCTAGAACTTTGTTAGAAATTTAGTTGCTTGTACTGAGCAAGGACTGAGCCCATGGTCAAGAACACAGGGAGAGTACAAATCCATTTCTAAGTTCAGCAGTATCACTCAGCAATCTAAATGGTATCCAGAACTATGTCAGACACCTTTGGGTAACCAGCGAAGGTTGCCAGACAGGCCATCAGATATATAATAGAACAGTAACTTTCTGGATTGCCAAAATCCCTTGGGCTTGATACCTTGGTACCTCCAGGACCTCCAAGGATGACCCTCTGTCTATAAAACTACCATAAGCAATGGAGATCTAGTCAATAAAATCAATGCCAAAGAGAGAGCAATGCAGTTCATCCTAAGGTTCATCATGGGCCCAGATCAATTATCTGCAAATAGATATTTAGATGTATCTGAATGTCCCTAAATATTCTCTTAGCTCCTCAAGAAGTGTTAAATTGAATTCCTCTTGGCATTGGCTAAATCTCAGATAGACTTACTAGGCAAAAAACCTGACACGGGAAGCAATGAAAAGAAACTGGTTGAACCATCAGGTGATGTGAGAAACAGGGATACCAGCAAGAAAGTTGGAACCAAGCAGGGTAGACAGAGTGAAATAAAACAGATGAGATGGGTGAAAGGTAGAGAGACCAAAGGGATTAAGTGTTTGTGAGTAAAGGACTGTAGCCTAACAGAAAAGGTAAGGAAAGGGATTAAATTTCAAATAGAAAAAAGGTAATTGCTGAACAAGACAGTTGAGGCTGGTGGCATAGTGAAGAAATAAAAGTTCTAGCAGAGAGATTGAAAGTATAGCACACACATCAGTAAACTTCAGAAAGTGGAGCATGAAATGGCACCATAAGTTGAAATTCTTAGTCTTTTTTTTTCTATCTTATAATTTTTCAGCAAAGATCTACGAAATATGTTTAGCAAATTTTTAGTGCAGTGCTGGCACCTACGTAGGGGACTACCTGCTGCCATCACATACTCCATTGCATGGAGCGTCAGAGGTCTGTGACATCCATCCAAAGCTTCCAGCCAAGCTGTCAGATATTATTGCATGACAAGCTTTCTGCTTTTTGAGTTTGCTTTTTTATTTTTAATGGAACTTTTATACAAAATCATCCTCTCCCATCCTTTCAATACACTATGAAGCTCCAAAACAAAGAATATTTGCATCCTGATTTTTCATTTTCTTTATGTAAGTCTAAGCAATTAATTTGAGCTGAACATCTCTCAGGTGGTTACTTTTTTCCTAGTCCTCATCATGTGGATGGATTTACAGGCACCTAGAAGTCACATGTTATTTTGAACTACTCCTCATATTCTGAAAGACAAATCACAAACAACTTATTTGATTTAGTATATTATTTGATACACTGTTCCGTCCCTTCTTCTCTTTGTCTCAGTTCATGGAGAGTAAAAGTGTCCTTCTTGCTAAAGAGTATTTTGAAAATGCATCCATGCTTTAAGGACCTTTGTCTGTGATGTATGAGGGACTTTCATGGATTGTTAAAGCTCAGGAGATGCTTCTGGTACTGACGAGCATGCACTGGGGACTGTTCATACCACACCAGCAGTGACATCTGGTGAGTGTATCATCTACTTGTTTGAACCAAGCATACAGCAGCTCCAGCAGGGATTGTGTGGCCCACACGTACACCTGCCATGGTGTCATAGGTTAGCAAGCATAGTCCCGGAAGGGACGTCCTTGCTAAGGGGTGCTTACAGTTTCCTCTGGGAACTGATAGAACCTATCAGCTGGCCAGTTTGAATATGGACAATTCTCTAAGCCACTTAAAGTTGTGATCACCTCTGTGATCCACATTTAAGAATAGGCAAACTCCCCCTCCAAGCTCTCTCTCGTTTCCGGCGCTGGCACAGGTGGCTGCAGGCCCCGTGTGGGGGACAGTGGGCCCAGCCAGGCCCTGCTTGGGCCAGGCCGGGCCGGGCCATGGCCATCCTGAAGCCATGGACCTGTTCCAGCCATGGAACCCCCCCCCACTGCCTTGCCGTGGGCAGCCGGAGCGGCTCGGCTCTCCCCCCTCTCCACTGCGATAAGAAAAATTCAACATTCCAGCTGCAAAGCTGCAAGGCCGAGGTGAGAGTAACCCTTTTTACTGCTGTGAAGAGCTGAAAACCTGAGGGAAGAGAGAGAGGAGATGCTTAAAGCTGAAATTCTCTTGTGAAGCTATGATATATCAGAGTATCCTGTTGTAATTTCATGAAGATATGGGGGGTGGAGTGTTCAACCCATGAGCAAAAGCACCTGCGCTGAGATAGGCAGATGCTGACGCAGCTGTAATTTCATGAGAAGTTTGGACAGGGAGAGATGAACCAGATGAGGACTTTTGCTCCAAACAGGAAAGGAGAAAACCTCAGTCCCTAGAGATGAACCAGATGAGGACTTTTGCTCCAGGTGGGAAAGGAGAAAACCTCAGTCCCTAGAGATGCTCCCAGAGATAGTCCTAAAGATGAAGATGATGAAGACCCTTTGCTCCCAGGGAAGGAGAAGGGCCTCTGTTTTTGTTTCTGAACGGCTCAACCTTAAAATTGTACCCCAAAAAACTTCAAGAGTGGACCCTTGAAAGCAGTTGCAGGAAAAGCTGCAAGTCGGGGGAAGGGACTCACATGCAGGCAGAGAGACTCCTCTTCCCAAATGGACTGAACAATATTTGGAAGTGGGCGGCTGTCTTGTTGTGATAATGTTTTCATAGCATGAGCAAGAAGAGACTTCTCTTTCTAAATGGACTGAACAAGGTTATTATGGAAGTGGTAAACAGACTGAACATCTTAAGGGTTGTCTTTTCACATTGTCAGTGGGAGAAGGGAGGAAGGTGGGGGGAGGAGGAGAGTTCTGAAGGTGGTATAATTTTTTTTTCTTCTTTTAGGTCTGTTAATAAACTTCTTTATATTCTTTCAAGTTTGGTGCCTGTTTTGCATTTCTCCTAATTCTTATCTCACAGCAGATAAACAGTAATGAGTATTTTGGACCAAACCACTACACTAAATTGGTGTTTCCGCCTGGTTACAAACCGAACCCGCGACACATGGTTACTCTTACCTGTGTGGCCTTGCAGAGTGACTGGCAAAACACAGATGGGGGGAAGTGGGAGAAAAGCCATAACATCACCTTGCTCATGTCAGAGTGATGTTAATGCTACCTCAGGGTAAAAGGCAGGAACCTATGTGGGTCTGAAAATTGCTGTGTGGGACCAGGCAGGTGTAAAAATCACTCAAGTCTGTGTTAGTATGGATATTGCAGTGAGGACTGCCACAGGAGAAGAAATGAGCAATTCTGCCTTTGGAACAGGTTCTGTAGCAAATATGAAGTGAGTAAAATTCGGGCCTGTATATTCAGCATGAAGGAAAAAAACAAAACATTGAGCACTTTTCATTAATTGAGCAGTATCCCCATATCCATCTGTGCCTTAATGAAGATGGTTCCTATGCAAAAATAGCATGTGATCATGTAATTAAAAACTGCACTGAGTGCATAATGGTTGACAAGAAGCTAAGATTTGTATACACAACAAATGCTCTCAGTCTCACTCACATGCACATATATATGACTGTACATTTTTCTGTTACGATTTGTCCCCTGTTCATTAACTTAATCCAGGATTTTAGACACTGGCTGAGACTTATCTGATCAGGTAGATTGGTTTCTATATGTCACATAGAAATGTAAATGTAAACTTGCTGCTTATACACTTCCTAATTAGTGGAGAGGCTTTTGATGCTATTCAAAATCTGATCTAGATATGTATTTTAGGGAAAGCACCCTAAAAATACTTAATTCCATGGCTTTGACTATAAAACAATCTGAATGACTTCTCCAAACATAAGCAATGTAGACTTCTAAGATTAGATAACATGAATCTCATGTTAAATGTTTATTTCATTCCACAAATTCTTACCAATAAAAACATGCATTGTAAAATAGATGACAGGTAATATTGTAGCAAGAAAGGAATATGCACTATAATAAATCTGTCTAGGTTAAACATCTAAAATTTTTAGCTAGTCCAGTGAAAAAAATACTTAGGATTAAGTATATAGAAGATATATAATTAGATCTTGAAATGTATACTATATGCTTTCACAAACTATAATATTAGAAAAAGAAAAACCTAGAGTGAAGTGCAAGAAACAATTGAAATAATTAGTCATTGGTTAGTAGGATGTTGAAAAACAACACACAGAGAAAAGTACATTTCCAACATGCAATTATCTAGTTAGTCAGAACAATTCATTACTTTCCCCCAAATCAATATTACAAATGCTCAGTATTTTCTTCTGTAAACTGAAATTAGATATCAGTCAGATGTAAGTACCAAGCAGAAATGATTTGTAGCTCTAAAAATTATGCCTGCTCAAAATCTGATTGTGAAATTGATTGTAAGCATAGAATTTGACATTTTACCAATTATATCACATTACTGCATGTGCCAGTAAGAGTTCCTGGCATATGGTGTAATATAGGCAAACTATATGTGAAGTGACAACATGAGCAAGTTATGTCTGACTTCTACAAATGTAGCTATAACTTTTAATTCCAGACATGATGATGGAGGAAAAAACCAAAGCATTTTCCATTTTAATTTAAATTGTTGATGATGACATAATGCATGGCTTGGCTACTTTTAATATCCTTGCCAGTGTTCAGAAATGAATGTAGCATGCATAAAGACGAATGTTTATTACTTAACTCATAAATAATACAGCCAGATTTTGGGGAAGGTGATGGGCACTCTAGCCCAATCAAAAATGAAATGTTTTCCTTTTCTTTTCTCTGATTTTGTTTAAAGATGAAATGCAGTAATAAAACAAAGAAGCTTATATAGCATTTGGCAAGAATAACAGTGGTTGGAGTGAAGATCTACTGGAAAATTAACCTACATCCTGTGTTGGGTGGGATCCCTTTAAAGTTTCACATGGAAAACAAAGCTTTTAGCACATCATTGTGCTCATCTTAACTATGTAGCAGAATATCTGAGCCATTATTATGACAGACAAATATACTGCTAACACTAAAGGTGTTGTTCCATATTTAAACTTGAGTAGGCATTAATACATTGATTAGATATATATACTGTATGTTTAAGAATACAATCAGACAAATGTTATCCTCTGAAACATAGAGGCATAAATTATTGTCACAGTGGCTATGAATCCAACCCAGTAAGATTTAAAGAGGTTTATACATATGGTTAAAGAAAGTGAGCTAATGGAAAGTTTTAGTTCCTATTTATTTTTGGCATATATTAAAGCACTACACATTTTCTTTTAAAGTGCTAATGTTTGTTAGCTGGTTATTTGCATGCCATTTTATGTAGCAGTCAATATAAAATTTCCATCCTACATACTTAATGAACAAATATATACTTAATATAATGTAGTTATGACATGCAGGAATTGTGTCCCATCTGGAATGACACAGCTTCACAGGGAAATTGGTCATTGAGAAGATGATGTTTAAGCACTCAATGCATCCTGTAGTGGAAAAACTGTCACTGATGTCAGAGTGTTGTGTGAGGTCCATTGGTCTGGATTACGGCACTGACTTTAAAGGGCCGTACACTGGTGCTGATTTCCATCGGGTCCATGCAGCGCTCTTGTGGTTACCTTCCACAGGCGCCTTGGGACTGATGACATTAGCGTGACTGCCTGACTATATCTCTGACTATATTTCTGTTTTCTAAATATAGGGCAAATTTTACTTGTATCTAAGGAACTCACACACATAGCAACTGAGTAGTTTCAGATGTGTCTGGCTTGAGTCTTCCAACTGTATTATAGTGTACCTTCAAACAGACTGTCACTCAACATACCACACAAAATTATTTTAATTATCTCAGCAGTATCCCTCTGAAGTCTGTATATCTTAAATTTGCTGTTGTCCAGCTCCTGCATTATTTAGTTGAACAACGCCAAGAAAATGTTTCAATCTGAGAGTCTCAATTTCCTTCCACCTCCACTTCCCTCTCCACCAGTGCACCCCTATATACCTCTGGCTTACTAACTGGTTCAATTCTAAAGAGCCTTTTTTGAAGACTGGAGGGACTTTTCTCCACTGCTCAGACAAGTCCCTTTAACTCATTGCCATTTCCATTTTCTCAACAAAACACCTCAATTCATATAATATATGTGAAAATATCTTGGAGAAAAAGAAAAAGGACACAAACCCACAATTGTTGTATTATTGTATTATATTTTTGTATTATTTTCATGCAGTGGTTCAGGGGTTTGATGAGGCAACGTGCTCTGGAGATAAGTCCAAGCAGATAGGAAAAAAGATGAAAAGTACAACCACATTTTAAATACTTCTAAGAATAATTGTGATTAATTTTCCCCACCCTTTCTTCAAACATGCCTATTTATTTACTTATTATTTATTTATTTATTGGAGCAAAGGTAATGAAACTCAGCAGTATCAGCAGTGTTTGAAGCACACTTGGTAGCAAAAAAAGGCCTATGACTATTCTGAGACACATGAGGAGCAGATTTCACAATCATTTTCACATTAATTTTTCAATCTTGAAAGGCAAGGTTTCCATCATAGCTTTTGTGCTATTTTTTAAATCAATCAGGATAGTCCAAATAGTTTTTTAGAGAGCAGCGAGGTCAATGATTAGGGAAAAAAAATCAAAGCGAAAGGATTGTTGTGTTAGCCATATGAATAACTTCAGACTGTATAGAAAGAAGATATTCAAAAATTTTCTATGACATGTGGTTGGGTTGACAGTCAATAGAGCTGAATATGTTAAAAATAAGATTAAAACTGAATCGTGTGAATTATACTTGTCAGTCTTCAACCCACATAACTTGCAGTCAACATTCCTCCAAAATAAGTATTCTAATAAATATGCTGGATTGATAAATAATTATGGTTTCTAGAATTAAACAGAAATTTGAAATCAAGCTTTTTGATTTGTTTATTATTTCTACTTGTAATCTTCATCTCACTTGGTACTTTTGTGTTGGGGTCCCTCCCCTGCCATGGAGCCCTGGGAGAGGGGCCCTGAGGGCACAGACACGGGGTTTCCCTGCCCCTGCTCAGCCTCGTTCCCATTGGTTGGTTTGTGTTCCCTGCGCGGGCAGAAGGACCCTTGGTCCCGTGACTGGAACAGTTCCTCGGCAGAGCTCCGGCCATGTGGCTGGAGAAATAAATATCTCTCTGAAACATCTACCAAGAATGTGTCTGTCCTATATATTTCCTTTCCACGGGACTCCTGGTTTGATATATGCGTGTTGCAGTATCCCCACTGCAACATAATGGTGGGGAATTGTGAGCAGAACGATCCCCGATCCCTAAGCGACTGATTTGTGTGAGTAAACCCTGGAAACTTTGGATTCCTCTTCTTGGTTTTGCTTTGCTATTCCGTATCTAAACTATGGAGGAACCGTGGGAAGACTCTTGGCTCTCAGAGCCGCATATGGACATTTATCTTAAACTTAAAATGATTCTTGAACAACGATTTGTGAATTTTAGCTTGATTCAAGCTCAAAAAGAACTGAAACACTTCCTGGCATGGTTGTTTAAGAACTTTTTCTATGTTTCTTGGGATTTAATTCTTACGAAGGGCTTTTGGAAAACCGTTTGGACACAGTTAATATTGGAGTCAAAATATATGCCGATGGAAGAATATTTTCGTGAATATTATTTAGTTACCGAGACTGTTGAACAATGTCAGCTGTGTCCTGGCGAAGGGAAGCCTGGCGCAGGGACCGTGCGGCCCAGGCCACGTGCACCGAGCGCTCTGCGAGCAGCAGCGAGGCAGTTCCCGTGTGCGGGCGGAGCCACGCGAGCCGCAGTGTCGGTGGCGGAGCGAGGCGCGGCGGGAGCAGCGGGACCCGGCAGTGCCCGCCCGGCCCCGCACAGCGCGTGGTGGAGCGAGCCCCGGGAACGCCCGGCCGAGAGGGGCGGCGCGCGGGCGGTGGCTGGCGGAGGTGGCGGTGGAGCGGAGCCGAGCCCAGCCGAGACGCGCGCTGGAGCAGGGCGCGGGGGGGTCGTCGCTCGGGGGCCCGGCCGAGATGTGGGTACAGCACCCGGCAGCGGCAGCGAAACTGCGACCAGAGGAGGCGACGCATGGAGAACTGAGCGGTGCAGCCCGGCCCGGCCCGCGCAGCCCCGAACACGACCCCGGGAAGAGCGCGCAGGCACCAGCAGCCCCGACAATTCCAACACGGGAGAGACTGAAGGAGAGAGCAAAGACGCAGCGAGACAGAAAACAGCAGCCACTCGGAAAAAGGAAAAGATCATAGTAACTAAGACCTTAGGGATAGTAAAATGGTATAATGTTAAGCAAAATTATGGTTTTATAACAAGGTGTGAGAACCAGCAAGACATATTCGTGCATAGAACTGCTATTAAAAAGAATAACCCTGAAAAATGCATCCCAAGCTTGGGAGATGGAGAAGTCGTGGAATTCAAAATTATACGAGGTAGAAAAGGGTTACAAGCATCGCAGGTCACTGGGCCTGATGGTGTTCCTGTAAAAGGCAGTATATATGCAAAAAATCGTAGTCATGTTAGACAGTATCTCTATTGTAAGTCCCCCCTACAGTCTCCCTTTCCTAATCCCACCTTTCCCTTTTACCCTATGTCCTATTACCCCCAGTGTATTCCCAATCTGTTTTTTCATCCATGGTTTCCCTCACAAAACCATGCTTTTGCCAATTGTTTCCCCAAAAATCCCTTTCCAATGCCGAGTGGGGGATGAAGAGGGGGAGGGAAGAAGTTAAACCCTCTCCTGCCTCAGTTTCCCCACAAAGCATGCTCAGAGAGTCCTGTCTCCCTTCTGTCAGCCCTAAGATGTTCCACAGAATCTGATTGGACATTTAAAGAGTCAGGAGGGTGGCTTGTTTTGTTTTGAAACTGTTCTTGTTATGTTTATCCAGTTGTTTTCATTCTCCTCTTATTAAAATAAAATGGGTGAGGTGTTGGGGTCCCTCCCCTGCCATGGAGCCCTGGGAGAGGGGCCCTGAGGGCACAGACACAGGGTTTCCCTGCCCCTGCTCAGCCTCGTTCCCATGGGTTGGTTTGGGTTCCCTGCGCGGGCAGAAGGACCCTTGGTCCCGTGACTGGAACAGTTCCTGGGCAGAGCTCCGGCCATGCGGCTGGAGAAATAAACATCTCTGGAACAGCTATCAAGAATCTGTCTGTCCTATATATTTCCTTTCCACGGGACTCCTGGTTTGATATATGCGTGGTGCAGTATCCCCACTGCAACACTTTTGAACTGGAATTATGCTGAAGTATCAGAGAAGAATGGCATTCACACAATTGGTGAGAAGGTAAAAAGCTTTCAAAAGGTGAAGGTGAAGCAGTTAGAAAGAGGTTAAAAAGTTGTCAGGACTGACTAAAAACAACAATATAAAAACCAAAGAAAAACCTAGAGCACTGAAGACTACAAATTCTGTAAGAGTTATGTCAGAGCTTCTCTTAAGAATTCAGCAGAAAAGAGATATATTTGATTCCCATTATTTTTCATTTTATAACTTTTCCATCTAAAACCATATATTAAATATTTTTAGTTACTATTTATCTTACCAGAATACAACATTATTTTCATGGTGACATACATGGTTATAGAGTACTGAATTCTTACCTAAATGAAAAGGAAAAAGAAGGCACATAAGTGTTGCTTCCAAGTACATGTTGAATAATTTGCTAAATGTACTAAATAAATTGTATTTTAACAATTAATATTGTGCTGTAGGAATATTAATCCCCAGTTCAGCATCACCATTGAGACTCCCAAACCAGGCACTTGGTCCCCACCCTTCCCCTTCCAGCTCCAAGGATGGAATTGGGAATTGGAGGGATATAGATGAAACTCTTGGATTGATAAAAAACAAAGTACTGTAAACAGCAATGAGATAAAAAAATGAACAGGAAGCAACAATACTAATAACAAATGGCATAAGACAAAGAAAAAATTTACATGGAAAGTAAAACAATACCAGACCATTTCATTTTTTTTTTAAATTTAATCAATAATGAACTGAAAAATGCATAGTCCAGACTATTATTTAGATTTTTCTGAAGAAATTTGTTCCTTAGACTGTCCCTTTCTTTTCTTTGTTCTTTTTTACTTCTTTTTGTAACTAGGCCTCTAATAAGCAATCAAAAACAAGGACTTCTGCAGAGAAGCAAAACAGAAGAATGGCATCACAGGGGACACTGCAACCAGATGTTTCCAAGGGAAAACAATTCTCTGACAGAAATTTGACTAAAATTACATGCTCCTTATTCCTGCTGCTCTGGAAACTCAGAAAGGAATGTCCCAGACATTCCATAGGCATATACCCTATACAGGTATTGAATAGACAAAATAAAACTAAGGAATCCGGGACTGTTGAAATATTTCCCACGTTGTTGATAGGATTTCTTGCATTTGTTGTTCTTCCACAGCCCCATTACACACCAACAGTAACACTGGGCCATTTTATATTCTTTTTCCCATAGCAGTCCTCTTTACATCTCTTTCCACATCTCTTGCCATTTAGCTAATCCCTTCTCCACAAAAAATAATTAAAACTGCACATGTAATATAACTCATCATAGTTTTGTCTTGTTTATTTAAGTTCTTTGGGAAAATAAGAGTCTAATGTTTTGTTTTGTTTTTTTAATTTGGGTTTTTTTGCTTGTCAGAAGAACTACTTAGGCGTAAAGTTCAGAGTTCATTGGATACAATGAATTTTACACATCTGTATTTGGATTGTGTAGTACTATTTATATCATATATATGAGACATCATGCAGTTTTTCTTAGCTTATAGACCAGATACAAATGCAAAACAGTTACAAAACCTAGTAAATAGTTTAATGAAATCAAACAGTTATTCAAGACAGGTATATTGAGTCTAACTTTCAACACTATTGGCATCCACATTTGAACTAATCACTCTGGGCTATAGTCAGGCGAGGGAAATTGATATGCCTTCTGGTCTGTAATTCATCTCAACCAAAAGCAGGTACCTCATACAGGTCATAGCAATTGCACCTTAAATGTGCCTATTTCTCTACCTTGGCTACAATGGGAGCCTAAGGTGACTAAGAGCTGTACTGTAGATAACTGAAGTCAGATGAAATGCTTTCCACTCTCATCAATTTCGATGCTGTCTGCAAGAGGCACATGTTTTCTGAAAGTTATCAATAATGTTACTACTGTTCTGTTGTGTTATATCCTGCAATTCAATTAAGCCATAATTTTTTAGAGTTCATGAAGGCATTCTAAAGATCTGTACTTTTACAATAGTTAGGAGACCAACTTTTCCTTTTTTCTTTGATATTAGTTTCTAAATGCCAGTATCAAGCAATTGGCCCTTGGGTTAATTTGATTCTTCTCCAGGATGTATAAGAACGTGTGCAGATTCCTGGGTATCGGGAACACTCACCCATAGAAATGTGAACTCTACAGTATTAAACATTTGATCAATATGAGAGTTTCAGAAGAGAAAGTAGTGTTAAAAGTTTATTCATTCTGTGCACTCTTTAGAGATGATTAACTGTCTTTATTATATTAAAGCAAACCCAAAGCCATCTGCCAAAGGCGATTGTGTCCAAGTACTGAAACCATTTCATGTGAAAACTCATTTTCAGGCTCCTAATTATTTTTCATTATAGTGGCAGTGTGGAATAGATTGGAATTGGACAGTAATTGCCAGGTCTGAGCAGTGCGGACCATTGCAATGTATCAGTTTAGATGAAGTGTGACAAGGATACATCTAGCTACTATATAACTTCCATTAAGCAACTTCCCTGTCCCTGATCATGTAACACTTCATAGAATGTGGTCAGCACAAGGTCATAATAATGGCTTTCTGTCTGACTTCAAGTATTTTGTACACGCACAAGCTGTTAACCCCCTCTGTTAGTATCACTCTTACAATGTCCAGTTATTTCAGATGTCAAGGATACTTACTGCATTCCTCCAGAGGGGATAGAAGGACTTTAAAAGGTTGCAGAACTTACATGTGTATATTTTAATGCTTTGTGGTGCTAAAATGTCCTGGAATTGAGAAACAAATTACCCAGAAGGTAGTAAAATGTGTTTCTACATCACTTCATGTGTTAGGTCCTGCAGTGCAAATTGGAAAACAAATGATCTTAGGTTCAAGTTCTAAATCTATGGACATTTCTTACAGCAAAACTCTCTTCTCTCATATGCCAATCTTTCCTTAATTTCTCTCTCCTTCTCTTTCCCCTCCCAGAATAAAGGCACTATGACTTGATCTGTCTCTAAAGTAAACAATAATGCTCACACTGAGTTTGCTTTCCTTAATGAAATTATCTGAGATACAACTTTGCAACCTTATGCTTGCTAATTTTGGCTTACATGGCTCTATTTTTCTTTCAGTTAATATTTAAAAAAGCATATTCTCAGTTTTGTATGTCTCTGTTTCTGAATGCTGTCATTACTGCCTAAGGAAGATCATCCAACATTGAAGCAACAGCATTTAATGACCAATTCTGAAAATATCCTGACTTCAGTTTTTATTCTCACTACTGTAATTCAATGGAAGCATCTTTTGGCAGCAGCAGCATTAAGAAGAATGCTGACTGTCCCTTTCATCTAGGATGCCAAATACTATGACTCTGTGTCAGATATTCAATCAGAAGTGGTGGGGTTTTTTTTAAGGCGAGCCCAAAATTAATATTTTCTTACCTATTTCATCTGTAATTTTCACACAATGAAAGCATGTATCTCAACACTTTTCTAAAGCAAGAAAATTGTACTGTATTCAGAAATACGTCATAATGCTGCCTTAGCTATTTCTCAGAGGCATTATATACTGTACAGATATACACACTTTTAGAATGATTGTGTTCCCACAGTTTAAGCCTTTGCCATTTGCCGACTGAAGAGCTGTGTAAAATGCCAGTTCAAACTCAGGATGATTAAAAAGAGTATTGATTTTCTCTTCTGTACACAGTACTAATCTTCCAAAATTTCAAGGATGATAATATATCACTTTGTTTTCCAATGCCATTCACAGCACAGACAATTTAAAAGCCCAAAAAGGAGTAGAAAAAAATATAATTAATGAAGTCATCTGTCATCAATGGACTTGAAAATTAACAGTAATATTTAATTTTCTGGAAGAGTAAGGAATTCATAATGCATCCTAAAATAGTTTGGGTAGTTTTTTTGTTTGTTTCCTTGTTTTTGTTTTGGTTTGGGTTTTTGTTTGTTTGTTTGTTTGTGGGGTTTTTTTTGTTTTGGTTTGTTTTTTCATTTTTTGGGTTTTTTTAAGAGGTTTTTTTTTTTGTTTTTATTTTCTCAAAAGAATTTCAGCCAGTTAATTTAACTACAGTGGCATTTTCTGACTTTCCTTCTGGTGAGAGTTAAATTTTGGGGAGGGAAAAAGTAAGAAAAAAAGAGATAATCCTTGCCACAAAAATTGAACTATGCTTTACATATCCTCCTGCAAAAAAGTATTTTGAAAGACCAGTCTGTATCTTAACTTGGTGTGAAGGAAATACACTATCTAAACTACCAAATGAATCATTAAAATAAAACCCCTTATCAAACAATTTTTTTGAAAAAAACCCTGCTAGCTCTACTATCTCACATGGAGATAGTAGAAACTATTTTCGTAATATACTGGAACAATGACGGTTCTTGTTTTTGTATATGCCGTTTTAAACAAGATAATTATTATTTTACGTATGCTATGTCTCTGATATGTATGAGTCATGTAGACTTCATATCAAGAGTGCATTTAAATATCAAATATTTCTCAGTTAGCTTCACTTCCTAAAAGTCTGGATACATACACTTGAAACACTCGGATGTAGGCACAGGCTCCACTGGTATGAAAAGTTCAGGGAATTGAAGATGACTCCACTCCTACAGGCAGGATGGACATTGTAGGGTTGGCCCTGACTTGGCCAGCCCAAAGACTTGCAATGATATTTCAGTAGACATTGTAACTTCTTCCTTGCACTTTAACACCAGCGTGCCACACACTGTGATGGGGCCTCTGGCTCATGAGATAAATCCATTGCCAGCAAAAGGTAAAAAATCCTTCTAGGATACCTCCTATGCAATATAACTGGATTAAAAAAGAAAACATCATTATATGAAGTGCTAAAGAATGTCATGAGCAATGTGGGGAAAAATGCTTCAATGAAAAACTTTTGTTCAGACAAAATTTCTAAGCATCAATACAAAGGCATAAGGCTTTACCCATACAAGAAGTTTTATATGCAAGTCTGCATGCATATAAACAAGAAGTTTATCTGGAATTCTAGACTTTTAATACAAGATTGTAGGCTTGGGATCTACTTTGACTTTTATGGACATCACATCACATCAAATTTGACCATTTTATAGTGAATAAGATTTGTGTGAGGGAAATGTCTATCAGTTCACAGATAAATCATGACTGATTTTGAACTGTGTAGACCTCACCTCTACAGCAGAAGGAGATAGAATTTCAAGAACCTATGTCTGAGACACTCACAAACAACTTCTGACTCCAAGGTTGTTAACAAGTCAGTAACCTAAGATGTAGTTTGGCTCTGAGGGCTGTTCCAACAGATCCTAGATCCTTACAGTTTTCCCCCAGCATACTTTGGTCTATACTCACACAACTATGATAATTAATCCAATGAATACATGCAATGCTTGTATGCGGCTGTTACACGGGAAGGAATATATCTGAGCTAGAACATGCATGGGTTTTTTTCACATGTATTCATTGATCAAGCAATAAATGAGGTAAGAACTCCATGCTTGGAAAATACAAGGAGAAGGCCAGAAGGGCATGACTTCTGTTCTTCTGTCCCATATGTGATATCACACACTGAGCTTCCCAATACACCCTCTTCTGCAGAGCTCCAGGCACAGTTCATTCAAACCATTATTTACAAGAGATGTTTAGACTTCAATAATCTCTTTATATGCTCTAATAACTTGGATCATGCAAAAAAAAGTAGATCTCTTAAATTTTCAAGCAACATGAAGAGGAGCATGTCAGGCTGGCTGGAGGATGAGATTAGAATTAAAAATGACAGGATGAAGAAAAAAGTATGATTAAATTTTTTAGGCACAAATTCAAGGTGAAAAAATAGCTGGATGAAACTGCAGAAAGATTCAGACTAAGAAATGTTTAAGAAGGTAAAGTTAGTGACAGGATGAAATGGATTGTCTCAGGAGGTTGTGGATTGAAGAATCGTTGGATTCTTCAGAAATATCCATAAAGAGTGATAGAGGTAAAATTGATCTGCCTGTAGTAGGTTTTTTCAGACTGACTTTTCTGTGATTCTTACTTTGCAGTGATGTGGTACAAGTCACCAAACACACAAAAGTGTAAGTGCTGCAGTAGAAAATGGCTGTGTCATTGCCAGGGCCCTTGCTGCCTGGGAAGAGTAGACCTGGTCATCTCTCTTCTGTGCTCGTGCAGAAGTAGTGCAGGCACATGCAGTCATTTCTTAGGAGTATTGTGGTCCTAAAAAATTACCCAAAAACATACATCTCTAGTTGCTGCTTCTTATTAATCTTTGGTCTGAATGGAATATTTCTGGCTTTGTAAAAGCAGAATAAAATAATTTCAAAGACTAAAATAGAACTTCAATATTCATACTACCCCATAACACACTTGGAAAGCTGTCTCAAGGATGTTGTAATTGAAGCAGCAAACTGAGGCTGTCTTCTGTAAGAACTGGCAGGACAGGGTCAAAATATTTGTATGAATGACCAAGCAACTGTCCAGAAAGTACATATACCAACAGCAGCAAAGCCTGTATACAGTGTCAAGATTTTATGGGCTCTCCCCATCCCTGTGTACTGAGCTTCAGCTTGTGCAGAAAGGATCATCTGAGCCAAACACCCCCTCATTAATTTTTTCCTCATCTGTGTTGTTGCCATATGTCCCTGGTCCCACAGCTGAATGCATTCACTGAGGTGTACATCACACAGGTGCCTGACACTGGAATACAGTTTAGACAAGCCAGTCCGCTCAATTGGCCAGGACATGGATAAGGATGGCACAAACGTCTGAGCATCCAAGGAGCTGGTGACTTGAAACACAGGCCAGCTAGGGGCAGCAATGTTGTAAGGAAGTGGACATGGGCATATGTAGTGGATGCAGGGACACATAAAGCTGTTGAGTGTCTTGGCATGGATTGGCTGTTATTTTTGCCAAATGTGAAAGAATATTTAAATACAGCTAATACAATCTGTTTGGTTTTTGTGCCCATTGCATGGGCACTTGTAGTTCTAAAAAATCACTTGACCCTTCAAATATGATTTCACCTGTGGCTACTAAAAGTAGAGAAGATACAGGGAAGGATGCCCAGAAAAGTTTACAGGATGTCTCTTAATTTTTTTTTTTTTTTTAACTTTACCTTAATGCTAAAAATTCTGTCATTGTAGTAATATTTTAAATGCACATGACTGGAATAAAAAATATAATTGTCTTTTTTTTTCAATTAGCAGAGATGTAAAAATAAATTTAATTACATTGTCACAGTCTAGTAAAATATTTAATATGGGATTCCAAGAAAAACACAAATTAAGGATTATATTTTTCTATGCTCTGAAATTTGGATTGCTTCAACATCAGTTAATCAATTCATAAATATACTAACATAATGTAATAGTCATAAACCAAATTATATTATAAAGAAATACATTAAAGAATTGATCTATTGACTTCACTGGCATCAGTCGTGACCATGACAACTTAAACTAATTAGGATTTTTCACCTCAAAGTGTATTAAATATTTAAATTTTTAACTACAGTTCAGTGTAGTAACTAGTGTTCAAAAAGTCCTTTGGAGGAATTTATAGCCTAAAATCCACCCTACTCATCTAGCCATTCACTGCTACAAAATGAAGAGAGTTATTCAGTCACAGAATAACTGGTCAAAGAATGTTGCTTCGAACAATGAAAACTGATTGTCCTTGAAACTTTCTTCTCAGTCATGTAATTTATACTCTTGCTATTAAACATCTCATCCTTCTGGAACTAAGTTAAGCTATGGCATAAATGGGGGATAAACATAAAAAGTGATTACCTATTGATATAGTTGAAGGATCACTGTTATTATTGTCAAGAGATTTAAATGTGCCTGAGCAATGCCTTTGGATTGTATTTAAACTGTTTAGGAAAATTAGCATAGGGGGGATTTTTTTTTTTCAATGTAGAAGGATGTCTAAAACTGATTCTCTGTTCTTTGCTTTTGATAGCAATCTTTTTGCTTTCTTATAGCCACTCTTTTCTATTATTTGAGTAACATGACTGAAAGAAAGAAAAAGGGGAAAAAAGCAGGGGGAAAGGGAAAAGAGAACAGTAATCATAGAGTAATAGAAAGGCTTTGAGTTGGCTGGTCACAAATGGAGTTTAAGTTCTAAATATATGTTTATTACCAGTGTCAAAATATGTATATTTCTTAAAAAATCTGTGTATACCACTTTTACATATTCATATACCAAGGCTAATAAGAGGATTAACCAGCCCTCCCCTTTCCTGTTCACAGAAATCCTCTTGAATTCAATGGCAGCTCAGGACGTTAAAGGCGTGGGTACCAGGACATAATGTGTGACACCTTTATCTTACCTGTCATTCAAAGATTTAAACAGTATAAAAGTTCACTCAGGGCTTAGATAGTTTTCTACAAAATATATAAGTAGAATTTTCAGAATATTAGGATCACATACTTGATGCAGTTTACTGTGCTGTGTGTGATGTTCCCTGCTCTTTTCACTACATGGTGCCTTGAAATGAATGGAACAATCATCTGGAGTTAAAAGAGGAGCACAAAGGAAAATGAGAGAGGAAATAATGAAGATCAGGTTCACTAGCCATGTATTGTATAACAGCTGTCAAAATGAAATAAAAGTCATCAGACTGATCATATTAGGGGGAGATCAGCTCTAACCATAGCCCTATATATCAGCGTCAATGCACTATCTGCAGAGAAACTGCAAAAGTTAAGCAATGAAAATTTCCTAAGAATGCACTGATCCTTGCAATGTAGTAGTGTAATACATATAATTTATATGAACTATCATCCCTGTACTCTCTTGACCTCAAAGCAACTGTATATTCAGCCACCTCTATTCAGACTCAATTATAAAACTACTAGAGGGAGTGAAAGAGGAATATACTTTTCATCAGATTTCCAGAGGTACCATGGTGGTTCAACTTCATAACAGATCAAGTTTTGTTCTTTTTATTTATCTACAGATTTAAAGTACTTACAGACTTATTTCCACAGTCCTGAAAGTTTCAAAATCTTTAATGGAAAATTCTGTGATTTGATCAATCATCTACGGTACGTTTTCATTTCACAGGTGAAAATTAGGTGTATGAGCAGACTGTTCACAAGCTAAAGGTTTTTAACAGATGAAGCAACATTTTTAATTGTGATTTCATTTTGAAAACTTGCCATGAATACCACATACCTGGTTATTAGTTAAACACTAGTTGATCCTGCACTGTGAAAATGCCCTTCAGTCCTCATTTCTTGGAAAGATTTCTGCACTTGGGCTGGAGGAGGCAGCTCAAAAAGTTCCTTAATAAAGAGGAATTTCATAGAACAATGGTTTTCAACATAAAAAAAAAGTCTTCATGTACTAAGACTGTACTTCTGTGAGCACCTGAAAACATCTGAAAATTATGAGAAGTTTGGGATCCTGCTCATATGTGACTCTACCTCCTCAGCTTATCTGCATGAAGGGCAAGAGTTCACCAAATATTTTCCAAGCATATCAAATGGTTCTGTACACTGTTTGAGTACATTTTCCAATTTCCTTCTGAAGTCAGTTGGCAGCACTTACTGGTGGTCCCTTGTAAGATTTGAGAAGTAGTGGTCAGGACATTTATATGCTGACTGCTCTGCCTTGGAATGTACAGGTCTGTTCATTATCATCATTACTGGCTGCAGATGGCATCAACACTCAGATATTATACAAGTGGCTAGTATTTCCCACGAGAGACCCAGAATCACTTCTGTCCTCATCCATATGCATTGCAAACATTTTTGCATAGTGTCTAGAAACTAATGTCCTAATTTTCAGATTATGGACTCTGGATGAGGTTACAGATTGCCTAGTAAGTTGGATCTATGTGTTCTCAGTCTTTCAAGTAAACAGACAATATACATTAGGTTAGAGAGAATGAGAAGAGAAGATTAGAGCCCTGGTGGTGAGAAGAGAAAGAGGGAAGAGTGCAAGTGAGGACATTAGATATAATTTCATAAACATTTATTTTCCATGAGTGATTAATTTGCCCTCTTTTACACATCTTCATTACCATGAGACCTTGCTCACCAGAAGAGTCAATACCTCTCTACTGGATATAAGAATATTTTGGCATAGCTATCTTAAATATGTTCCTCACTCCAGTCATCTAGACCAAATTAAACAAAAAAATGAAAGCTGTCCTTTGTTACCTGGAAGCTAAAGCACTCACTTAGGAAATAGTCTGGAGTCTATGATTTCCCTAGAAGACTTCACATTAAATAAGTGTCATGATAAAATGCACCAGCTGATTAGTATTATTTTAAAAATGAAAATACGTTTTTCACATAATATGTCCATGAAAATATAAAGAGGACTATGGGATTTTTTTTTTCCTTTTTTTCAATTAATGGGAAAGAAACAACAAAGAGGTCTGCTAAGAGAGCTGAGAGAAAATGGAGAAAAGATTATCTTTTTTCATGGACTGATGAAGAAATATCACGAGTCAAATTTTAATATTCACTTTACAGAAGCAGTAAAATATCCCCAGGGAGAGAACATCCATAGCAACATGAATTTAGCCTGGTACAAAAGACAAAACAGCAAAGATGGACTTTCACACTCAAAATTGTCAAATTGTCAACATTTTTCTTCAATGCAGGACTGCATTCCTGGGGAAAAGGAAACAGAAGGGCAAGAAAGGAAGGGCTTTTATTCAGAATGTCAGAAAAGAACATTGAACAACAGTGAGAGTGTTCGGCCTGTTACTGGTGAATAAGCAAAGTGTTACAGGCACCATAAGGCAAAGAAGAAACTAATTCTAGGTGATAAATAGAATGAAATTACTTACAGAGCTAGGCACAAATATTTTGAATCCTCGGAATATCAATATCTGGCAGCATAAAGGATGCACTATTTTTCAGCCTCATCTGAGAAAAATGTTAAAGGACACGAGCTAGAAAAGGTTCCTTACTTGCATTGGTACGGCAGAAGTGATGAGGGCCAAACCAGAATAAGGGCAAACAGAAAAGGGTTTGTTTCAGCAAGTGCTAGTGGAATGGCAATTTTTCTCAATGTTTAGCATATTAAGTTTTCTTCATGGGTGTTTTGAACTCAAATTTTAGTTTCTTTCTTTTGAAGCTCTTTTGGCTGAAAAGAATGTAAATAAATATTTTAATAACTGCATTTTTTAACTTATCAACTTTAATCTGTCCTTTCATACCTAACCCATAGCTGTTTTAGATACTAGTCCTGTTTTTTGTTTTTTTTTTTTTTTTTTGAAATCTGTGTATGAGTTCTGTATCTATAATATAGAAATTATAAAATGCTTATTTTGTGCACTTCCATAACTGCTACCAGAGTCTGGCATAATGCTGTCAGACGTTCAGCCCTAAGTGGCTATGGCTCCTTTCATTAAACAAAGCCACATTACATTTCCATTATTTTAGACAGAAGAAGTAGATAGAAATTTTTTTCTGTTCTTATCAGGTAAGATATCATTTTATGACAGTGAATTCTGTTTATTATTACCTCAATATCAATTTGACCCTATGCTTTTAAATAATCTTCCATTCCACGTTACTTGGAATGATCTCTGTATTTGCATTAGTTGGCCATTGTTTCTAAGTCCCTTATTGAACAACACCAACTGCGAGCCTGATGTACTCTTCCATGTGTTAAAACATTATATTTTCATTTTTAAATATGACATTATTACAAGAGATATACTAACAAGCTGAATAACTAACATCCATACTTGATGTTAGTATTGAACTTGACGTTCATTGGTGCCTGCATAAATTTTCATTAGGAAGATGTATAAATGTTCAAGAATCTACAATATAAGGAAAGTAACAATTAAATACCTGTTAATGCAATTATAACCCAGTTATCTCTCTTAATTAAATGAGTTTTTCATTATTATAAAAACAATAATATCTATGAAACTGCAGGAAAGCTCCCAAAAGCTCTTGTAAGGCACTTCTGTTTTTCAATATCTAAAGGTAAATCAAAGCTATTGCTTTGTCACTTAGTTAAACCATTCAGTGAATAGTAGAAAACATGTTTCAGAGCTGCAAGAGGTGAACTGCCCATAAACATTCTGGTTCATTAGCAAGAATGTCTGATGAGAGATCAGAAGGTTATGAATTGTTAGCACCTAACAAAACCAGGGAACAAACAGAGTATAAATAAAGAAAAGACATAGTTCATGGAGTGGCCTCAGGAGAGCTCTTTGTAAGCAAAGGCAGAAATGTAAATGAGTTATTTACAAGTTCACTTGGGATAACACATTTGAAATATAAGTCAACATTAAAAAAAAATTCACAAAAATTATTTATTGAAATAATGGCAAAATTAGTAAAGTCAGAATTATCTTCTCACAATTTATATAGATTATAACTTCAGGAGTAAATTTTTGTTAATACCTTATTTTTAAAATATTAGCAAAATGAAATGAAAAGACATAGTTTTCATTTAAATTTTGAGCTGCACAGTACCATATACTTTGTTTCCCATTCTACTAAATAAACATCACATTTCTGATTTTATTATTTGGTTTATTTTAATATTGTAATGTTTATTGATCGACCATTTACCTATTTGTATGTCACTTTTCATCGTTTCATCTTATGCAGATGCAAAAGTTATAAAGAGTGCTGCACTTGTGTTGCAATCTTTGCAACACTTGTCTTAACCAAGTTATTTGTACTTATACTTTACTTACTAGCATTCTGCAAGAAAGTGGAGTAGCACGATCAGAGCAAACTATAATAATTGTATTCCTGTCTTTATTTCTACTATCAATCAGTTCTGTGATACCTGGAAATTTACTTCCTCTACTTCAGATACCACCACCTTTTGCAGTTTGTACGTAAAGATAAGTTTCAGCTTAAGCAGAATTTATTGAAAAAGAAATTAAATAACCAGCTTCTATGTTGTGACCTGTTCTAATCATAGCAAAGACTTGCAAAAGACCCTTTTTAAGCATCTGAAATATTAGTTGGAGGACCATTTCCAAACATACAAAACCATGTCTCTAATGATTATGCAAATTTCTTTTTCCCTTTTCTCTGATCTATTCAAGATTAAAATATTAATCTCATAAGTCATGATTGAAACTGTACAAGCTTTGTTAGAAAAACATGAAGTTTTTCTAAGGTTGATACCAGAGACAATCCTATTTTATGCTGTCTTAAGCCTAGTGCCATTAAAGTCTGTCCTTATGACGAAGAACATTTCATAAATGCACTGCTCAGAAACATTTTTCCACACTGGAAAATGCTCATAATGTTTTCTTAGTTTGCTATCTATATATTGAGTAGATGAAAACCTAAATTCTCCTTTGATTTCAACTGGTCTTGAAAAAAAAGTTAAGTAGACAAAAGGATAATGGACTGTGGATTAGACAGGTAGGTAGATAGATAGAGAGTCAGATTGGGAGATAGATAGCAAATCTCTTATTCTTCCAATTCTTTTGCATGCCAAAGCCCTTTCTATGATAACTTTCCTTTATTTGATTTTTCTCAAGGGAGTGCTGTGATAAATTTTAAAATGTTGGGTAATTATCATATACTGAATATGCTAAAACAGAGGAGGAAAAAAGTCACACAAAATTATAATAATCTTGTGTAGCGGTGCAAGTGGCTGCAGCCACCCTGACCCCTGAAGATCCAACAGACACTCATCTGTAGTGGCCAGGCACTGAAGCTTAATGCCTCACTCTTGGTTAGGGTGAGAGCCCATAATCCCCTGGTTCCGCAGTTTACATATTTTTATATGATAGGCTCATGTTTCCTGTTTTATGTATAAGTTTGTTAATATTCATTTCCCCTAAGTTAATATGTATTAATTCTAGAAAGTTCTGTTGTACTTGACACCCCATTGGTTCCTTCCCTAAATCCCTCCTTTGTGTTATTTCCATTGGTTCTCTTGCTCTCAACCCTATCTCCTGTCAAGTATCCCATTTGCTGTATCACTTATCCCCACCTTTCCTATCCCCACTATAAAATCCCTGGACGTGTCAGATGTAGAGCTTTCCGTCTCTTCCCCCCATTGTTTCACCTTAATAAACCTTCTGCATGCCTTCACACTGGCTCAGGGACGGCTCCCTCGGGTGAGGAGCGCACCCTCATCCGCCTCGCTTTTGTCTGTGTCTGTGCCTGCCATAGTGCAGGCGGGTTGTGGCTAGGCTAGACCTCCAGACTCTCTTTGAGCTAGCGTGCAAAAACCTTACAATCTCGGTGTCTAGTACAAGACATTTCTAGTGGTCTCTTATTTGTCTTGGTTTCTACTATAAGACATTTTAGACTATTTAAAAAACCTGCTACTTCCAACCAGGTGCCTCCAGGCATAGGTGCTCTTTCAAAAGAGACTCTTGTTCTTTAAAGGGTTACAAAAATTCATTCTCTGCCTCTATGGTGTAAGCACCACACACTGTAATCATGGTATTTGGCCTTAACATAATTGGTGTGATTAATAAATGCTGATGGATCAGCAAACTGTTTGCTTTGTAAAGTTTGGAGGATTTTGGAGATTAGAATCAAACTGTTGTGTTGTTATTAATGTAATCAGTCCAACACAAAAAAAAAGGTGGAGGAGATGGCGATTTGGCAACACTTCAAAATAAGTCATGGTACCTTATTAATCCTTTGAGCTCATGCAGGACTGTTGAATTACTTAGCTAACCTCATCTGATATTAGCAAGGGTATAGGATTAATGCGATAGGAATTTCATTTTGATGTTATCTGAAAGTGGGATTAGGCCCACAAAAGGACCTTGCAGAAGTCTAATTTTCAGTTGGCTAGATTGGCTGGCGTGCCTTACAATCTTCCTTCTCATAGAAAGCAGAAATCTTCTTAATTTTTTCAAAGGACCAAGAGATTTTCTGGGACACCTATCAGAGAGAAATAGAGTATACTGGAAGAATAAGGATGACTTCTAATTTTAAAAATTTTAATTTCTCTCCCTAGAGAAGGCAAAGTTAACCTTCACTAGTGCTTTATCTTGATAGCCTTTTCCTCCTTGTTTAAAAGTAACACTCCCAAAGCTCTTTGAAGAATGGGCTATTAAATATGGAAAATTACTGAACTTGAAGTATTAATATTCTTCTTGGTATGCAAAATCTTTGTCAAGTGCAGCTTTCTTAGAATCTCTTCCTAATTTCTCTTCTTTCACAAATATGCAGCCATTAAGGCAATAAAATTGATAAACTTTAATCATTTCTGTAAAGAAAAGATTTTTAGCAATTTTTAGTAAGGATATGGGATTCATGCTGCATTTTTTTATGCCTCAAATGACATGGGTATTTACTAAAAAGACCTTCAAGGTACATCATCATGTCTCAGGGAAGTTCTAAGAACTGCTGATGTGTAATGAGATCAAGTTAGAGCTGTCTGTCTGCAAGTTCCCACTCGTTCTGGTTTTTAGCTCTTTTTGATTGGAAGTGCCTTTTATTCTCAGACTCCTCTTGCAGTAGTTTTAGGCAGATATTTCATAAAATGTCTGTTGAAATCTAATTTTTTCCTTCATCTCTGTCATCTAAACGCAGGGGATTTTACTGAACTGAATTGTACCTTATAGCTACTGGTTAGGTTTATTCCAAAATGATATATGTTTATTGCTAGCTTATATAGAAGCAGCCATCCTAGGGTATATACTTTTCTTATGAGAGATAGATCAGTCATCTGTAGAAACACAACTAAGGCACTCTAATTTTCAAAGCAGTTATTTGACAGAAAGGGCCAAATTTTTACTCGAAATGAGTGATACAGTAATATCTAACAAATAAAAATCTGCTCTGGGACTCTTTGTTACATGTAGACAGCCTGTTAAATTCTATGTGTTGTACCTCACAATTTATATACAAAAATGTTAAAAATTGGCATTAATAGTATATTTTCTCTTCCTTTTGTTTTCTTTTTTCTTTTCTTTTCTCTTTTCTTTTCTTTTCTTTTCTTTTCTTTTCTTTTTTTTCTTTTCTCTCTTTTCTCTCTTTTCTCTTTTCTTTTCTTTTTTTTCTTTTCTTTCTTTTCTTCTTTTCTTTTCTTTTTTCTTTTCTTCTCTTTCTTCTTTTCTTTTTTCTTTTCTTCTCTTTCTTTTCTTTTTCTTTTCTTTTCTTCTTTCCCTTTTTCCTTTCCTTTCCTTTCCTTTCCTTTCCTTTCCTTTCCTTTCCTTTCCTTTCCTTTCCTTTCCTTTCCTTT